>NC_142370.1:19021562-19361562 GCF_059441005.1 Hippichthys cyanospilos
ATGCAACTTAGGTAAAACGGACACTCTAAATCGTCCGTACGTGTGTTTGCGCATGCAAATGGTTGTTTGTCTCTGCGTGCCCTGGAATTGACGCCGCTGTCATGGCTATGACATTGCTGTCAAGGAGATTTAATCAGTGATTAATAGCCTCAAATGAACATCGTATTTTGCCAGCTGAACACGAGTGAACTTCATTGACATTCTGAGAGTGTGTTCATGCCGTGAAGCCGCTCCAACAGGAATGCCCATGATTAGCTGAGAGCATCTTAATGCGGCGCGACTGCTCAAATGACGCCAGCGCTGATGAAATAGCGAGTGCGTCATCGCAGCTGACAGAACGTTCTCCTTTTCGATCCCTGAGCCTTTACAGAGGAAGTACCAGCGCGGGCGCGGCGAGTACGCTGCGAGTTAACCTCCACGATGCTGAGTGCTCTCGCGTAAGGCAAAGTCTGCCCTCCTCTGCGTTGCGTTGCCATCACATGCGCTGGCACAGAGCCTGCTGTCAGCACACACGGCATCAGCGCATGTGAGCAAAGTGCCGCAGAGCTGGATGTGAATCATTTGTTGAAGCACAGGAACACGCTGTGTGGATGTACAGCTCCGTCATCATATATCAAACTGGCAATTGCTGTGACGCTTCCCAGCCAAAACACAGTGCTGCTGAAAATATATAGAATTAGTAAGAGTGGAAATCCTAGGGGCGCACATAAGAATTTTGTGTGGTCCCCAAAATGTATGCGGCATGAAGTCACCTCCATCTCCACTTCATTGAACGCTCAGCTGTCAAAGGGTTAAGGGTAGGAGAACGAGCACCGTCAAGACTTACTAAGCAGCGGGCCACTGTGCTGCTCCACAGATCACAGGAGGCTTAAGAGGCTTTCTGTTGAGATGTAAAGCTAACGTCACTCAACCTAGCAACCTGTCGCCTGTCCCCCATACTAACGTGACAGCGGCATTTTGGCATTTGCAAAAAATAGCTCGGGCTCCGTCGGAGGCTTTGTTCGGTCGGTTCGCGCGGCCCGTCACTCGCTCGGACGTCAACAGCCGGACATTTGCAGCTCTTGCCCGAGTGTTGCCGGCTGACTTTCTCCCAGTCATGTTCAAAGATGATCGAGCCCACTGACTGGCTGTGTTGCCGAGCTCTCGGGTGCACGTCTC
This sequence comes from Hippichthys cyanospilos, assembly GCF_059441005.1. Lineage (NCBI taxonomy): Eukaryota > Metazoa > Chordata > Actinopteri > Syngnathiformes > Syngnathidae > Hippichthys > Hippichthys cyanospilos. The sequence goes on from NC_142370.1 coordinate 19,022,721, forward strand.
AGTGAGTTAAAGTTTCCTCGGGGGACCTGCTAGTGCTGATGCATCAGAGGCTTGAAACAGCCCATAATAAGCCGCTGCCTTTGCCAACAGCAGATGCACAGAGGAGAGCATCAAAAACAGATGCACCTCCAGAACATTCTGTTCCTCTGGCAGAAGAAGCAGATATGTTTATCTGCACAGATCACAACCACACACATTTCTGAACAAGTTATCTTATGCCGGGATGTCGAATTAATCTTTTTTTTTTTTTTAAATGCACGAATCTTGTCATGCATGGTGCACAAACCACTCACATTACTGAACAAGTTATCTTGTCCCGGTATTGTGAATTAATCTCTTTTTTTTGGTTTAACTGGCTGTTCTGTCTGCTCGTGCTGCATTTGCTTCCTCCACACCAGACACGCCGACTTCTCCCGCAGATTTGAATCTCTGAGCCACGCTGCGATAGAGACGGTAGAGACAAAGATAGTGACGTGTTCATAAGACTCTGGTGGTCCTTGACGGGGATCACATCACTGTCCCTTGGTTGTATTTTTCAGCCTCAGCGTGTGAAGGCCTTCAAATATGAAAATAGTTTCCACAGCATGGTGTCCACCTCAAGCCAGCCAGAGAAACGCATTACCCTCTTTATACGTTTAGTTTACATGTGGGTTTTGATTTCATACAAGGCCTACACCTGGAAAATTCGATTCTTGACCAGGCATGGGGCCATATGCGTCCCGTTAAGCAAAATTGAAGAAATTCTCAATCAGGACAAAGTGACAGTTATGATGAGTCAAAAAAAGTTTGTCCACACCTATCCTAGACTGGATTCACCTCAGCATCCTTATTCCACCCTCTTATTTTTCTTTTTTGTTAGTAGTTTTTCTGTCTTATTCCCCTTCACCTTACCTTCTGCATGGCCGCTCTCAGGCTGGAGGCTGAACAGCTGTTCTTCACCATGTGGTTGAAATATTCGTGTATACAATGAAGCGCCACATTCCATGCTAGAATATCTTCTCACTGCTCCTCTCTGGGCGGACATGAAGTTCTATTATCCGCCCCTTCATATATACTAGTCCAGTACACTACTTCTCAGGTCCAATTCAACATAAATTTCCCTCCTGCCCTGTCCTACCCTAATTTTCCACCAGGGGGAGAACTTTCCCAAGGCATCCTTACAGCTGTGGCAGAAGTAATCACCTTGTCTCTCACGATGGCCGGGCTCTCCTCTGTTTGGAGCTTGTCTTAAGATTTCTACACCCGCCCTCTTTGACCTGTCTTTTGTTTTTGCTTCTAAAATGCACACATACTCTATCCAGATCGTTGCCCAACACTCACAGTTCAAACAAGCGTACAACAATGCTCAGCTGTACTTGCTGCCTACACGTTTTCTTTTCCGTCTTTGCACTACCCAAAAGTCTATTGATTCGGTAGCTGACAGACCATGAGAGTCGATTGAAGCCATTTTGCATACTGCCATTGCTTTTTATGTTTGATCTTGGTTGTTCTTTGAAGGGTTGGGGAAGATTGGCATGTAGTGCATTTTATCTAATGAGAACGTGACTGTAGATGGCGTGGTAAACATCTTCTCAGCTGTGTGTGCTAAGGTGTGAAAACAATCATCTTGATTAATCTTCTCTAAAAGTATCACATTTTTCACTGTTTTCAGCTTCTGTGTTTACCTTAATAGTATCATCACGTATTCGAACAGATAAAAAATGCGTCAGTAAGGAATGCATGTATGCTTCCAATCTTTATTTTCTTATCATATCTGCGCTGCACAACCGAAGCGAGTACTCCTTGAGATCAAGCGATGGCAAAATGATTCTCTGCAGCTGGCCATTTTCCACTCAAGTGTTGATGGACCGCACATCACCAGGGGAAGGTCATGGCGAGATCTTTTAAGGCAGTTAGTTTATCAGTGATTGACTGGGTCAGTCCCGGGGAGGAGTGGGGTCCCCTGTGCTGCAATGCTCAATATCAGCCCATGTCAGAGTGCTGCAGTTTAATGCTGTAGCGAGAGACTTTAGGTGCCTGACGCAAGGCTCTTTGTATGAGGTCAAATAATAAGAATGGACTGAACGGTGGACGCTTTTTTACGCAATCAGGATTTTTGGGCCGATATAAATGATCACACAACATACACAATATTTTGAACTTTTGCCTCTTGTCTTTATTTCTGTATTTTTTTTTAGATGTATCAAAATGCAGTTTCACTTAGTTTAAAGGAGGGTTGTTGATATCGATGTATTTTTTTTTTCAAGTAAATATGCCAGACTATAGCTGCGTCCGTCTGTAGTCCCTTCGCATAAGTGATACCATGAATAGTGTAGCTCAATTGAGATACTGTTTGGAGGATGACACATGCAATACTAAACTCTCCTGGTGGGGTAAATTTGAGACAGTTGGACCAGTTCTCTGTGACTCATACAGTGAATAGGGAAACTGTATTTTTCATTTTATGGTAATTATTTGTTTAATTTCTGTTTGTTTTCCAGTCATATTGAGCAGTAGCACTGAAACTCAGGGTCATTTCAATTATCGATTAATCTGTTGGTTGCATTTTCCATTACTTGATCACACTTTTTAAAGCATGCAATAATTTACATGCCTTTATCCAAAAATAGGACTGTCAAAATGACAGTGCAGAAAATACACAATCGTGCATTCTTTTTGGTTGAGTTATTGGGTTGGTCTGCAACGTCATAAAATAGGCAAAAGCGTTGGTCGTTGTTTTCTAAAGTAAAAGCAAATGTTTCACTTTTATTGAACACAAAGATAATCAGTCTTGCCTCATTGAGGACTGCATTTGAGTGTTTATACACTTTTAAATTAAAATGTCATCTAAGCAATAGTTCATTAGAAAATGGATTAATTGTCAATAACGATTCATCGTTGCACCTCAATCGAACAGATTGATGCTGTCCACAGGAGTTGTTCTGTACAGCAGAGATAAAGTTATTTTCAGGAAGTGCAGCAAAGCACTGGTTTATTTCTAAGTGCTGTAGTCGACTGTCACATTAGGCATTGTGATTGTAAAAAGTTATTATTATTTTTTTTTTAACTAGCCACTCAAATGAGCATGCATACTAACTGATTTACATATTTTGTTGTGGTTTTGTATGTGCTCCTTCCCATTGCTCTGCCCTGTAGCCTGTAAACTTAATTAAAGCCTGTCATTTATATTTGAGGCCCATTTGCATTTCATGCCACCTAAAGCTGTACTAATCGCTCTTCCTGACAGGCTCCTTTGCTTTCTGAACAAAAACGGTTCTTTTTCCACCCACGCGTTGCCACTGTGTGTTTCCTTCCATTAATCAAAACGAAAGACGAAGCAGGGAAAAAGTGGTGGGCTTTTTTTAACGTGATGGATGTTTGTCCCCCAACTCTGTTTATTATTGACTACACGAAGTCAATGTCTGATACTTTTGGGAGGGAAAAAAAAAAGCATGTAGGCAACTGTGATGTAGAAAACAGTTCATTTCCTTTTAGGCTCATTTAAATGAGGGGGTGTGAACTGTGAGAAAATAGTTGATGAATGGTGTGTAGATTACTTCATTCCTTTGTGTCTCCCTCTGCCATTCAAGCTTTTTGTGCATCCTTTGTGACAGCCAAGCCTCTTCCTATATTATGAGAAAGGCTGTTTTAATGCCAGGGCGTCTAAAGAGAGTCAAAATGGCCAGATGAAACCGATCTAACCACAATTAGTGTTAGCATGTTGGCATTTTTTCAGTAGAGTACAACGTTTCACGTTTGCGTAAATATGCATCATTCCCATTGTTTGCGTTGCTTCGACGGTGCTGAATATTGATGAGGTCTCTTACCCGTGCTGGGGCCGGGTTGAACTGCAGCAGAGAAAGAACAACGCTGCGTTTGTGTTCAGTGGAAAACAATTAGCCAGAAGATACTGTGATTGGCATTCAGTTGCGATTGTGCTGTCAAACACAGCCGTACTCAACTGAATCTCAATGAGCTTTCATTTCTTCCAGGTTTGTGATGTGCTCATAGTGTGCATAACTTAATTCTTCCTTCCGTACGTGACAGCGCTATTGAATTCCTTTCATGAATCACTCGCTTTTGCGCCTCCTTAAGAAATCCAACATTGTTTGTGAATTCGCCCCAAAGAGGATGCCTGCTTGACACATGCAAGAACACGTGGTCAAACAACATTGCCGCAGCCCCACCCATCCGACAAGACGGCCAATCCAATTGCTTCCTGCTCCGCTTTCTTTTGAAGCTTCACTCGTGCGCCCGTGTTGCCCGGCAACCGAAATCGGCACAAATCTGGGAGGTCCTGTTTGGATGGCAGCGCCTGCGAGAGAGGGAGACTGATAGAGCGAGAGGATGAGAGGAAATGAAGAGAACGGGGTGAAAATTTGGCTGGGCAAGACAGAAGAGTGGAAAGTTTGAGCCGCGCAAAGAACAGGCAAGAGTCTCCCTCCTCGACCGGGGCACCCCACATTACGGCACCTGTGCCGAAGGAGTCTCCGAGGATCCGAGGCTGACGCGCTGTGTGGCGCCATTGTCACAGAGGACACCCTGACTGACCTGGATTGCAGCTAAATACAGCCGTTGCATCCAATACTGAGCTTCTTTTGGAGCCTGGATTCCAAAGCTGAAATTTGGGTTTATCTAAGTCCAAAAGGGGTTCCCAGTCTGCCCGCTGTATGGGCTTTTGTTGACAGAGACTCGTCCAGAGCGGTGCGGCTGTTCCTGGCAGGTTAAAGCCACTCCGGCTGTCATCCAGTAGCTGCGCTTCCATTCCAGCAGGGGGATGAATCTGATTTTCACGCCTTGAATTAATTGGCGCAAGCTCATGTTTATTTACCGCTATGTTATCTATTAATGTTGTTGGATTCCACCACCGCTCTGCCTCTTGAACGTCTGAGGCCAAAATGTGGAAATTGAAAGCGTTTTGCCTGGATTACTGGCACGTGCTGTGCTTGAACCCCCACAACAACTTTTATAAGAGGTAGGTTTGAAGCTGCCGCAGCAATGTTTGCAAGCTGTATATTTGAACGTTCTTTTTCATATCTGTCTAAGATGTGAGAGAACCTGCTGTAATACTTTGGAGGTGAACATGAGCTCGTTGAAATCGCAAGATGGCTTTCCCAGAGAAATTTTCATCTTGTGCATCATCTATTTTATTGACTTAGTAAAAGCTTGGTTATGTCTGTTTCACATTTACTGAAAAGCAGAGGATGGCTACGTGTATTCTTTTCGGTCCCACTGGGATACTGCTATGTTCACCTCTCACCTCCTGCATAATCTATGCCTGATTAGTAGCCAGTCCTTTTTTGCTGCTCACATCAAACATAGCCAGAGAATCCACAATTTATGACTCTCTTAAAGCTTTCAGGATTTCTCCACTTTTCAAGGCCAACACGGCGGTCCTGTTCTCAGATTAGATTAAAAATCTGTTTTGGTGTCACTTCAGGCAATAAATCAAAGTTGAAAACGAGAGCATGACTCATTCAAAACATTCTCAGACATGCTATCCTGTTCTTTGTTGACTCGATATCAGATTATTTGAACCAGTTTCATCAAAACGGTTGCCATTGCACTGTCATGCCATTTGAGTTACACACCCCATCGCCCATTTGCTGTGTTGGGACCATAACGACACCCTCATATGTCATTTCCAGCTGATAATGACAGAGGCCTCAGATGTTTCTTTCACCTAACAATCAAACTCCAGCTGCCGATAAACTAAAATGCAGCTGAGACAGTTAATTCAAAGCCAACCATTTTCTTGTCAGTCCTAATGAAGCTTTGTCTCCACTCGTTGCCTCATCTTGCTGCATATTGATCAGGAAAAAAAACACTATTGAATGGAATTATTTTGCATCTGTGGTGTGGCCAGTTTTACTTTCAAAAAAGCTGAAAAAAACATCACGCACATGAAAATAGTTTCTCATTAATAATACATCACATATTTGGCTGGTAACATCTTTTGAAAAAAAAAAAAACATACGTCCGGCTCATTGAGGACCGTTGTGCTGAAATGTGAATGTGAGTGTGAATGATTGTTGAGTGCTCTTCCCTTGTCAGCTCCAGTCAGCTGCAGCTCACCAGTAGCCCTACTGAGGATAAGCATATAGAAAATGGATGGATAGCACAGGGGCCATCCATCCTCTCAGCTGGGAGATGGCATGCAAGTGTTGTGTGATCAGCATTTCGTATTTTCTCCACTTTTCCTTCAGTAGAATTGTTTTGTTATAACATTATAGTTGCAAATGAGTCACTCTTGCACTCAGCACAATGCTAATGTGATATGGTTTCACTTGAATTACCACTGAAGAGATGTTTAACAGTTTAATTTGAGCTGACCTTATTTTTACAACATTTTTGATTGCTTATCTTCCATAGTCTTTTATAAGATTTCATAATGGTGGGGGAAATTCATTGTGAACTCAATCGGTAACTTTGGTCGATTCTGACAGCACGTCAAATACACATACGTCGGCTAGTTACCAGAGGTAGGCACTTGGTCAGCGCTGAAAAAAATATAAGTTGCCCACCTCTGCTGGTTACTGTCATTTTAAGAGTCCAAGTCTCTGCCAAATGACATATTGAAGGCATTATGTTAACCGTGCACCGTTTCTTGAGCAAAGCAAGTACCAGATATTGATACAATGACACCTCAAGATACGAATTTAATCCGTTCCGGAGTACAATTTGTATTCTGAATCATTCTTATACAGTGGCCCCCCGTGTTATGAGATGAATCCGTTCCGCCGTTGGGCTCGTAAGGCGAATTCACTGTATGGCGGGCAATCCAAACCTATGTGAAATAGCTAATGCGTTTCAAACCCCAAGTAAAAACATCAAAATTGTACATATTAAAAATTGCTACCAAAATAGTATAGTAAGTGCTACGTCTATATGATATACATGTATACAATCTGAAAACATCATAAATAAAAAATATAGAAAGGATTGATTGAGTGAGTGGCGCTTGTTATGTCCATTTTCCCTAGTAAGGGTAGCCTAGGCTAGGCTAGTTTTGTATTTCTTGATTATCTCCAACTTCGTTTCAATATAAATCATCTTCTTAATTCTCTCTTTAACATCACTAGCAATCTTGGGACCATTGTTATTATATTATTATATTAATTTGTTCCAATCTTGAAATAAATGCCATATTAAATTTTATAATATTGTACCTTACTTTTTGAAAAACACATTCTCCGGTAGATGTCAAGCGAATGACAGAAAAAGGTTTCCAAGTTTCATTAAAAGTCCACCTCGGTGAAAGGCTGATATGTGTGTGTGAATGCGGTTTCGCTAAAACAGAGAAATACAGTAAGACACAATTACCAACTAAACAGAGACATGCATACCGATCAAACTTAACAATGTGTACGATCTAGCTCGCTAGCTTAGCGAAGTGAGAGCTAATGCTAACGTTCGTTCATAATCATGTTCACGTTTGGAAACAAATTAAAGTAACTCTCGCATGGGTGACAATCACTGACGCACACCGGGGAAACACACACACACACACACACACACACACACACACACAGCTTCAACGTCAGAGTAACTTGTCGGCGGGTCTTAAATCCTAATTAAGTCACACATAGCTGCGTAACAACAGCTGTTTCTCTTACCCTCATAAAGCCCCCTCCGATAGAGAACACACGCCAAGCAAAGATGAGAAAGTTGTACACAAGCAAGCTGTATTGTACAGCACAGCCAATAGGAAAGCAGGACAATGAATGTGAGTTGATTCTGACCAATGGGAGAGCAGGATACTGCTGCAGTAGTATGGCACGGTTTAGGCTAGCTAGATGGTGAGGGTTGACTTGACCGCCTCCATTGGGTCCTGCGCTGGTCGACCATCACGGGTTAGGAGTCTAGCCGTCTGCGGTCCACCTGGCTGGAATGCGGGATGGTTCCTGCCCAATGGCTTTGCCTGCTGTCAAGACATCACTGCACTATATAGCACAATATGTTTTCTGTAATTTATATTGTTTCTGTGTTCGGTACATGCAGCATCCACTTTAACCTGTGGGCCTGGAAGGGGGCTCCTCCCACCTGTGGTCCCTTCTGGAGGTTTCTGATTTTCCCCAAATTGGGGTTTTTGAGTTTTTCCTTCCCCTTCTGGGAGCTTTGACAGGGGATGCTGTTGTGTACCTTACATTGAAAAGATGTCTCTGTATGACCTCTTTTCATTCTGTGAAGCCCTTTGAGACTTCGGTGATTTAGGGCTATATAAATAAAATTTGATTGATTGATTGATTGATTCTGTGAAGTATTAATACTGAAATACTAATTGCCGCTGACCACTTTTCTCTGCCAACCTCTGAGCCCACTATTATTTGGAAGTGGGATTAAAACGTAGGATTATTTTTAGACTGCAACAACAGATACATTTGGTACACAGACACAAAAGATACAATTAGCATACTGTACAAAAAAAGCATACAAAAAATGTTATCGGTTATGAATATGGAGAAGCGGAAAGCTAACCATTTATGGCGCATCTCTAGGAACTACATTTGTGTTATTTACACTGATCATGATGTTTTCAGGTTGTGGTCATCGCCTTGAGAGAATGTACGGTATGATGTATAAATGCAATAACATCCATTCCAAGATTATGAATAGATTATTTTACGCAGATCATGTACAGATCATCATGGGCATGTATTATTAGTTCTGAGGTCTGGTCAAAGATGTCTTTTTAACATAGCCAATGTAACATCTCAGTAATATATCATGCGATTGCATGGTTAAGGGTGCACTCGGCCCAATTTCCGGTGGATATGTGGTAAATGGCTAGGCCAGACAGATGCACTTTGCAAAGTCTGCTCTCTGGTCTATAAGGTTGATGCGTCTATGATTCCGTGGTATTTATTTTTTTGCACGCTCTATGAACATCTTGAGCTCACAGATTGGAATATTTTGATCATGGGGGTGTAACGCATTACGTCTCTCAAAAGCTTTCTTGCATGTCGTCATAGTATATTCCCCGCCTGTCTTGTTTAGATAACATTTGTATTATTCCTTAAAGCAGCCTCTCCCAGCTGCTGAACTGGCCTTCACCCTCCCCCAAGTGCGTCCGTCCCTTTTTCGAGCTGTGGGATTGTTGGACACGAGCCCATCTATTACCAGGGTCATAGCTATGACTCTTTTTTTGCCTGTCTTTCTCTGGTTCAAACTAACAGCATAGACCCTGCCCATCGCTGTCAGGGGCCATTCATGGGAGAGGTTGCTTTGCACAGAAGAAGAAAAAAAAAGCTGAGTTGCATGGAGCAGAAAAATGTTGTGGTGGGTGGAGGGTTTTTGTTCAGAAGAGATTATTTGTCTTCCTTCTGCTATACACGCTGGGCCTTTACCTTACTTGGTCATCCGGCATCGGTTGGTAAGGATAGCAACTTGAAGTGGAGCTGAAGATTTTTTAAGCAGAGATGGAGTGAATCTCTGCATGGAAAGTGAAGGATGAGGGCTGCAATTTGCGGTGCAAGGGAGTGAACGCAGACTATATTTCCGCCGGTCAATTCTTGAGCAGCCAGTTTTTTCTGAAACGCTGGGCTATGCACATTTTTTTTGGGCATGTCTGAGGTCTCCAGTGATGTCACTACCGTGTGGAATGCTATGTGGAAGTACTGCATTTCCAGTCGAACTATAAGGTAAGAGACCATCTGGCGTATAACCCATGCGGATGGTCTGCGTCACGAGTCTTGGTTGTTTTCCGCACCAGTCTGGACATATATTTATGATATTCCACTACATCACTCAAACATTCCTTTTTCCTATAGTATCGCAGCTTCTCAAGACATATAGTACATACATAAGACTGAAAGCATTTTCTTGCTTTTTTGAGAATTGACCTAATCAGACATATAGAATGATTATTTATTATGAGCCTGAACATCTTTCTTTTTCTTTCTTTTTTTTCCCTTGAACTTTGCTCCAGATTCGGTGCCTCTGATATTCAAATATCTCAGAATGAACAAAGTATATTCATAATATACTAAAATGACTTGATCTAGGTGTACAAGGTTGTTCAAATCTGTGTCCAATTAACCATTGTAACATCAAGTATAATGTCTTGTTTATTTTTGTGGTACATTCATATTTCTTCCGATAAATTAGTCTGCAGGGAATTGTAACACGCTTGTCTCAGTTATTTGGGCTAATCTGCTTTTGACCCTATTGTGCTTGGTTACAGTCTATCAATGGGAACATTAGTTCCAGTAAACACACACTTTTTCCAATTTTAATAATAATCCAGCAACAATAATGATATACTGTAACACAGAGCAGAGGTCAATTTGCCGTATAAAGCGGAGATGATTCAAGGTGATGACACGAGAGCAATGATTTTGCGAAGATGAGCTCTCTGATCATAAAGCCTGAAGAAAAGAAGATTTTTTTGGGGCCTAATTAAAACTGTTACGTATGGAAAAAGTGTGCAATTTTAAGGATTTCACATTCATGGTTTAATTGATACATTTGCTGTTTTCTGTGCATGCTCGCGTGCACGCGCGTGTGTGTTTCAAAGTGGGACTGCCAAATGACATTTACGTTTCCACAGTATCCCCGCCAGTTACAGATTCTGCTGTTGTTCCACAGGATTCGGGGTCGCATAGTGATTTTAAATGAGATCACAAAGGTTTAGGTTACTACAGATAGTCCAAATACACTTTGTGTAATAATGTTTGGCATTCAACTGTCAGTTAAATGTATTTAATGTAGTACAGAATCAATCAAACGTTGGGACACATTTTTCATGCTACTGATTGAGAAGATGTGTTTAGGATGTTTAGCCTTTTAACGGTTTTTTATTTTTATTTTTTTTTAAATAGCTTGCTGAACATAACTTGCTAAATATAAGCCTGTGTTACTTTTACGAGACAGAACTCCATAGAAACCAGGCGACATCTGATATGTGGCTTATTCTAGTATGTCAGACTGCATTACTTATTTATTGTGTGGATCTCGGAGCCGGCGACACCAGTGCCACCTTATCCCACAAATAACATATCGGGGGACAGAGTAGTACAGCGGCAGGGCCTGGAACGCTAAACTGACTTGTCAGCACTGCTTCATCTGTGAATGGCTTACAAGAAGATCTCCAGGGACATTAATGCCGGGGAGTAGGTGATCAATGAAAGCAGGCGGTGAGGTTGTTGATCTTTTGCTTTGTTGCTCTGAAACAGACTTATGGGAAAGGGGCGGGGTGTGTAATGGAAATGCAGTGATCTGCCAAAGCGAGTCCCCAGGTCAACTGTGGTGAGTGAAAAATACTCTCGGCGGTGGAAAAGATTAGACATGTCTCGGATGGAAGCCGTATCCTGCTCAGCACTGTCAGCGCGATCCTTGATGTGAAGAGCGGCTCTCGAGTTTGCGCTGCGCTTGTGGAATTGATGCAGTCAAAATTTATAGTCTTGTTCCTGTGTAATTATGGTATTTCTGCGGTGGCGAAACCATTGTGGTTAGAAACCCACCACAGGTATCTGAAGAGGAACTTTAGTCATGTTGTACTTTGCACTCATGCGTAGAACGTACAGTATCTGTTGGAAAATAAGTGACATTCATCAGCCAATTTGCGTGCACCTCTTGTCACTGTCGAGATGCATCCGTGTATGTTTTGTATTTTAAGTAAACCCAAGCAAAGCTTATTATGGCATAAAAATTCAGTCCAAACCCACGATTCTAGTTGACACTGTGTAAAAACTTTGCTACTTCCATGGCCAGCTTTCATTACTCATCCTGTCATTTTTTTAAGTGATAATGATCGACCATGTTTGTCCATGTTGTAAACCAAAAGTTGGCCTCCAACTGCTTAAAAAAAAAAAAATGTTCGTGTGCATGGCATATCTCCCAAGTTTCCAAATACACACATACATACATGTGCTTATATGCTCAGAGGCATAGGTCAGCATGCAACTAAAATAACACTGTAGGACTCTGAAGCCACAAGCTCCTTTTGTGGCTCTTTGGGCTCCCATTTGACTTGTGATGACATATTTTATTCCATTGCATCCCCTTACAGTGCCTGCTTGCAGAATAATGAGGGTGTGTGTGTGCTGCATTAACTTATGTAATAGCGAGAAAGGGGAGGAGAGGGATAAGGGGGTTAGTGAAATGGTGCTGGGGGAAATACAGAGGGAGGGGCTAGAAAAGAGAAAAGTGATGAGCTCATGTTGCTGCACTGCAGCTCTTATGTGTGCATTGCTGCCCCCTGTAGTTTTATTGCGACAATGCACCACCTTATACACTGACAAAGAATAACTGACAATAAGATGAGCTGTTTTCTACTTCTCACTCTTTGTGGCTGCGCATGTGTGTCCTTGGTTTTTGTCACATAGTGGGGACCAAAACCTAGGTTTTACTCATCGGCATCATGATAAATTAAACGTTCCACTGGTAAATATGTGCATATAAATGATTAAATACAATGTTCCTTTGTAATGGGGAGGAACACACCCACAAAAAGGGATATTTGCAGGGTAGGACATCCCCCACCCCTCCAGGAATTTTTATGCAGGTGAATTTCCATCCATCCATCCATTTTCTATAGCCGCTTATCCCCAAAGGGGTCGCAGGCTTGCTGGAGCCCATCTCAGCTGGCTCCGGGCAGTAGGCGGGGGACACCCCGAACCGGTTGCCAGCCAATCGCAGGGCACACAGAGCCGAACGCGCGCCCAACCACACCTAAGGACAATTTAGTATGTCCAATTCACCTCCCATGCATGTTTTTGGGGAATGGGAGGAAGCCAGAGTGCCCGGAGAGAACCCACGCGGGCTCGGGGAGAACATGCAAACCCCACACAGGAAGGCCGGAGCCAATTGGATTTGAACCGGGACCTTTGAACTGTGAGGCGGACGTGCTATTCACTGCGGGTGAATTTGGGAACCAGAATTTTTTAAATGTGAAAATTATTTACACTTCACTTATCTGAGACGAAGATTACTGCAGTACACATATTATCTTGAATCTTTAATTATTAAACCTCAACCAGTAAATGTCCTGTTTTCCCTTCCCGATTCATTAGCTAATGACATTTGCAAGCCATTTTCCTAGTTAGCCTAGCTAGCTAACGTTAGCTACATTGCAAACGTATCCAAACTAGCTAGCGAGTAACTAACCTTATAAAGGCGGTGGCGTTGTCTAAGCTAACTTACCTCGGCGTGCTTTCTGAGATTTGACGGAGAATTCTTGAAGGCAAACACCTCATGACATTTTGCCTTGTACAGTAAAGCATACCATCCCCCATTTCCCCAACGAATGCAAAGAAATCCTTCAAGTATGGCCATGGGTGAGGTTGAGTGACGGCGCGCTTAGCATCTTGAGTCTGTCTGCGTCTTCGGCATTGTCCGTGTCTTATTTGAAGCAAGCTTCTAAATTAGGCTACTTACTGGTATCTTCTGTGCTCTACAGGCTATGCGGTGCTGACAGTTGTGTGACGTCCCTGCGATTTTTTGTTTTTTTTACTGACAGGCTGATCAAACACGGTTTACATAGTTCACGCAAAGATGCTGAAAGAAAAGTAATGAGGCATTTTTTTTTTAAAGATAGTGAGTAAAAAGTACCATACAGTATTTGTGTTTTAAATGTAGGGAGTGAAAGTAAAAGTTGTCAGAAAAAAATACTTCTATACTAAAAGTATAAAGTACAGGCAATTTTTCTTAAGTACAGTAATGAAGTATTGTACTTCATTGTACTTTATTTTCCATCACTGGTGAGCCATAGCACCCAGAAAATCACTTGCTCTCATGCTCTCTGCCCTCCCTAGATGGCAATCCCAGCTCTTGCTTCATGGGCAGAGCGACGAACTCTGTCAGAAACACAACTCATCTCGGTCATCAATTTTTCACACTGCCTCTAGTTCAGGGCTTCAGGGCTTAAAGAAAAAAGACAACCAGATTCAGAGACAGCTTTCCCCCCCACTTTTAAATCTGAATAACAACAAAACAAGAACCCACTGAAATTAATCATTACTCTTTATGAAACTATGATTTCAATATCAATTCTGTTTTGTGTATATTCCCTTGTACAGTATTCTAAAATCTCACATACCCCCTGAAATACAATCACATCCTTCATCCATGATATAATACTGTCGCACAAATATTTTAATCAACTGCATAATGGAGCTTCACAGTAACAAGAAACATTCTGTGTGATTAATAGGGAAGTCAAATTGTATTTGTTATTAGCCTGATGAAAAGGAAAGGAAAGCAGCATACGTTCACTGTTTGAAACCACTGCATGGTGGAGGAGGTTGATACAGTCATTAAACTTTAATGTTTACCCTTATTGTGTTAATTATGGCACGCAAGCTTGTGCGCTTGCCTGCATCCACATGTCCATATCCTCTTATTCTTTGATGTTATTTATGTATTTATTTTGCTTCTTTTTGACCAGCCTTAGCTGTTGCCTTGACAACAAGCCTTTCAGGCCCGTGCATGTAATTGTGATAAATCCCACGTTGAATTTAGCCTGGGTTGTTCACAGAAGTTCCTATTGCCTGTATCACTCACCTAGCCTCCAGCTATCTCAAATGTATTTTCTTAGTAGTGATGTCATTTCATTCACCAAGGGTCAGTCATATAATGTTCACTGATTATTTTTTCCGTAGCCCACAATAAATCCGTGGCCTACAAAGAAAAAGGCACACAGTGTTTGTCTGTGTGTACTACAAGCTGTAGGTGTCATGGATTTTTGTAAACTGGTCCTTTCAAAATAACAGCCAATCAAAGCTGTAATTGGCTATTAGTGACAAAAGCGGGAGAGCGTGTCCACCTGCAGTTTAAAAATGAGTTCCCAGAAAAGCTGTTCCCGGCCAGTGCTAATCCTTTATTTTTTGCTATTATTAAATAATAACCTCCCAGCGGCTTCTCTGCTTTACATCGATCTGTAGGCGCACCGCGCTTGCACTCCATTGACTGTACTCCAGCACCATCTGTTGGTAGATTCGGAGGGAATGGCCTCGATGTGCAAAAATCTCCTGTTCGGTTGACGACACGTCCAATGTTACTGTCGTTCCCACAGCGGGAACAATCTGCCGTTCTCGTTAAAAAAGTTAGTCATCTTAACTGCTGATGGTCACCCACCCGGTCAAGTTCAAGGATTACTCCGTGAGGAAGTCAAGGGCAGAGAGCTAAGAATTTAAACAGCCACATAAATGATCAGGACTGTGAGAAAAGACAAAACTGAGGCAGATTGTGAAGGGGTTGGTCTGGAATTCACGCTGCCTTCTCCCAAGTCTTTTTAGAGCTTTAAGGTTCACATCATGATTCTGTTATAACACCATTATACCCAAGAGTGGCCTTGTTTTACATGTATATTTGTGGTCACGCACAGAAAGTCTTGATAACATGTTTAGTTTTTCAAATAGGAATCTGCGCAATCAAACTCAGGCACCTCTTTTTGAGTGCGGCTGACCAGACCCAACTGGTCGGAGCCGGTCGATAAATGGCTTTAGTATGACAAGCCGCAGTTACATCCACGTTATTTTGTTAAGCCTTCCAAAGCTTTGATATGATCTGACCACGTGTTGTGTTTTCTGTCTTGTTTTGGATGGGTTCTGGTGGAGAGCTCAGATTTCTGCCCTTTGGCACCATGTGTCCTGAAGAGCGTGGAAAAATAACGCGCACACATACTCACAATTGTTGACCTTGCAGAGCTGCTGCTGCTGCATGCAGACTGTGAGAACGTGTCCGACGGTGAAGCGTATAAATCAAGCCAGCAGCTGCATAAATGATCAGGTAGCTTCAAAGAATGGAAATGAAGCTTGGAGAGACACATCTGAGCCAGAATGAAGAGTGAGGACTCTGGAGGGAGGGTGTGTGTGTGTGTGTGTGGGGGGGGGGGGGGGGGGGGTACCCTTCTTTTCATTGATGTTTAGGAGAATGTGCTGATTAGTGCACTACAAACCAGTCAAACACTGCTGCTCGCTGGTGGCGCACAGTATGCGCGTAGCTCTGCTGTAACCACGTTCGGTCACCTTGGTCTAAACTCGCACTGGTGGCAATTTGTCATCACGGCCCTGATCAGGTTGCACCACTGTCTGGTTCAAGCAAGAGGCAGCTGAGTGCAGGTAGGTTGCATGTGAGCGTGTTCTTTGCAGTGGGTGGGGGTTCTCAAACAGGTTCATTATAGTGTGTGACTGCTGTGCATGCATAATTGGCAAATTCATTTCTTCCTACATTTCAGTTTGAATTTACTTGTGGTGACATTGCACTCATCTTGGCATTTGACTTTCCTGCATATTAACAGTCGTATTAACTTAGAGGATTACACATTGAATAACTGTGATACCTTTGCATTTATCAAATGTAGTTAATCTTTTAGCATTTTTTGTGCCACTCAACCACATAAAGTACTGTATATTAATCTGTGATTTCATTATGCAAATCCCCTGCCATGTGAAGTCCCCAATGTGCCATACGTGACAAAGATTCATAACACAAACACTTTATGTGCCCTGCTTTGAAAACAAGCAATAGCAAAATGCAGACAGCAGTGTAAAAACAGGAAGCTGGCACAGCCTGGACTATATCATTTCAATATTGCTTAAAATATACAAAAATGAATAATACAGAGAATGTGTTTATGTACATACGTCAGGACTGAATAATATGTAACAGTGTCACATCATCAACGGGGTCTTTAGAAACCCTTTTTTCCCTCTAGTCTTAATTTGCTCCAGGACATTCCTGCTGATTGTTCTCCTCCTGTGAAGCGTCTTGTTGACATGTTAACAGTGAAAACTGTAGCATGACCTTTCATGACCACAAGTATATTTATGCCAATTGTTTATCGAAATCTTGGACCTGCTCTCATTAGACTTGGTAAATGAACAGAGGGGCCAGCGAGGCAGTCATTAGAGCCAATTAGATGTCTAAAGCGTGAGACTGACTGAACCGCAAGCATGCGCTCCCCTTTGGCTCATCTCTGTTCTGTGTTGACAACACTCTCAACTCAGTACTGTTTTCGTTTGGCCATTGTAACATGTGGGTTTGTATGGGAGTCGCAACACATGTAAGCTTTGGAATGTTCCACAACATTGAGGTTCATTTATGTATAACTGACTGAATTGGTTCTGTGATGTACCCATGTACGATCTTGTGAGCACGTACTGCATTACCCGATAGCTCATCCTGTCAGGAAGATGTAAATGGGTTTCCTGTGAGTTGGCCGATGCAACATTTATAGTACTGTATATGCACTTGTCGATTTTATTGGTTAAAAGTTCTAGTAAGACTAGCAACCTAATCTGGAGAGATTTGGTAGAAACCTATTATTTAATTGCTTTCACTGACCCACTGGTGTTGTAAATTCTGACCAATCCAACATACTTGAGCCACATTTTATTGACCAGGGGCGAACCCTAGCTATTTCTCATGTAATTGTCGCGTTGGCCTCAAATTTTTAAAATGTTTCTGAAAAGCTGCTTGAAAACAATACTCTGGTCCTGCTACTAAATAAAAATAATGACAAAAAGTACATTCAATAAAAGTGCAAGTTAAACAAAATAACATCTGAATGATTCTCATAACCTAACCACATAGGTCCTGTCATACATGAATGTGCAAATTATTATCCCCACATGTGTAATCTTCTTGACTCAAACTGTGTTGAAAAAATTTACTACAAGCCAAGGGCTGGGCTGATCAAATGTTTATTTAAAAAAAAAAAACAAGTGAAAGAGACAGCACATAATCTAGTGCACCTAATTGAATCTACTGAAAACTGATGTTATTTAAGAGATTAACTGCCACATAACCACGACAATAAATACGTAAACAATAAATAATATCAACATCTTTTTGTAGTTTATTTCGGAATAGGATTCCACGTCAGTACTCGTGTGGTCAATTCAAAGGAAAGGGTTTTTCCAAATCAACTGCGGTGCTTGTTTTGCCAGCAGAGGTCACTAGCTGTTACAGAAGCTTCCCAAAATAATGCCATTTTCCTTTGCATTTGTGTATTATTTGGCATGGTAAGATTAACAAGCAGCACATTCTCCTATGTACTTACTTGATTGCACTACTGGACCAAGAAGCCAATAAACAGCCAAAAGAAAAAATATATACCTCGTGCTGTGCAGGGACAAAATATCTTGTGGCATTCTAATATCACAAGATCTTGTCGTAAGCGATCTTGTCCCTTCCTATGTGAATATGCCAGATGTATTTCATGTGTGTCCATAAAATTCAAGCTGCTAATTCAGAAATTGGAGGAAATGGATGTTACTGTGTGGGAGGATGAAAAAACAATAAACGTTACCTACTTCATCGACGACCACTTGGGTGTGAAAGATACCCCAGCCAACCTTTTGACTGACAGCTGGCATATTTAGGGTGCTTTAATACAATGACAGAATAAGGCCAATGTTCTGCACTCTAGAGTAGTCCCATTTTATGAAGGTGGCATAAACATCCACTTTTTACTTTGAGACTCTTGAGAATTTCCAAATAGTTTCTTACGCCGCTAATATGTTGTTAATTCCTGCTGAAATTGCTCTTAAATGAATAATTCTAATACAATCAGCCCATTCCCTGAGGATCTATCCCGTGGGCTGAAAGAGGGCAGCCGCTCTAAGCGACTGAAGGGTCTCCAGATCGATGACACGGCTGAGGCCAGAACTCCACTTCCACTCAATAATCCAGAAAGCATTGTTGGAGCAAGTAAAGGGTTGCACTACATTTGGAGCCTATCGCTCTTTAATGAAAACACTTGGCCCCTTCCAGGCCAATGTAGCTCATTTGCAGCTATGGTGTGCATGACTGATTGCCTTTCCTACCCTAGTAGAGAGACGGGTCATTACTGTGTTGTTAAAACATCCAATCGGCTTTGGTTTCATGCGAACTAAAGGACATACAAATTGAGTCAATGAATCTGGTGTGTCTTAGTTTTAACATGAACAATCTCTGCTGCCTCAAGTACCCCAGCAGTTAATAAAATAACAAACAAGGTGCTGTGTGACCCCCTCATTAATAGGTTTAGTTTAAAGCTCACCCTCACATCCTTCCTCTTTGCATATGTTGAAATATAAGAGTTGCTGACTTGCACCAAGGTCTTGTGGAAATGTGGAATGAATGGAACTTGCATACTCAGGATTTCTCCTTGGACTGGGATATGTCTGAATCCATTTCTCAGCACTCAGCTCGTGACTTGCTCAAAAGGAGGAGGAGTTCCTCCTCCTGCTTTGTTCCTGTTTGAGTAGGTGGAGCGGGATTAGTGTTTTATCTATCTGATTTTGCCCTCCAAGAAATAAAAAGAACTCTTGCCCTAATGACATTTCTTTCTTCTTCTTTTTAGTATTTCTAAACTTTGCCCTTCACTCGGGATGATTTAAATTGTAACATTTCTGAGTGGGTTAAACGCAGTTGCTCAACCCATCCATCCGTCCGTGCAACTTTACAGAGGCGCATCAACCGAGACATCCCTACAACGGTGAAAGTCTTCAGGAACTCCTGGCGGCTCTCATCCACCCTAGTGGCCTTGCCTCCAAGGAGTTTGTTTTTTTTTTTTTTTTCCGCATCGGTGACTTTCCTCCGCAGAGAGAAGGAAGAGCCCGCCTCAAGAGTTTCCAGACTCTGCTTCTCAGAGGAAAACCTGTCAGTGGAATTGAGGAAGTCTCAAAGTATTCTCCCCACCGGCTCACGACATCCCAAGAGAAGATCAGCAGCCTCCAGAGGTCAGCTGCCTCTCACAGGCCTAAAAGGCTCGACCACATTGCTTACCGTTAATGTCCACCAGTCGGTTAGAGGATTGCCCTCACGACAAGCACTGACCACCTTACTGCCACAACTTTGATCGGCAGCCTCGACAATGGAGGCGTGGAACGTGGTCCCCTCAGACTCGATGTCACCCGCCTCTCCCAGGACATGGGAGGTGGGACTTGAAACTCCTTCTGTCACTGTGACTCTGCCAGACGTCCCCTCACCGTACGTTTGGGTCTGCCGGGTCTGACCGGTGTTCTTCCCCACCGTCTGAGCCAACACACCACCAGGCCGTTCCATCCCTCTCGTCACCCGACGGTCGGACATATGCTCCCGCAAATCTGATGACACAACCGCAAAGTGTACCATTAAACTGTGGCCAAGGGTGTCCTGGTGTTAAGTGCGCCTATGTTTGAAGATGGTGTTTGTTATGGACAATCCATGGCAAGCACATAAGTCCAATAACAGAACAATGCTCGGGTTGGGCAAGCCCTGCCTTTCAAACATCTCTGCTGAAAATGTACAGAATGGCACCTTGCAGATCAACACTTTTGTAATAAATAAATCAATCTTCCTACCATCCGTTATGCGAGCACACAAGCGGGAGAGCTGCAAGTCATAAATAATTTCCCCTTTAATATTGCTGCTTTTGTAAAGGTGCCATCAACCATGGCTTTCCATAAATATTTAAAAGCAGCTGATTAAGTCAGTTGCTTGCAGCAGTTTACTGTAGACTTAAAGCTGATCATGATCGCAAATCCATGATCAGGAAAACAACAACCACCGATATGATCATGAGATGGACCATTATATCTACTTGAATAGATTGTTTATTAACTGTACAGTTAACTTCGATATCTGACCTCAAATAGACTAACTTTGCGCATAATTGATACACAATGATGAACAGTAACATGTAATTTACCTCTAAATGAACAAATGAACAATTTAATGCAAAATCAAACGTCATCCGATTGTTTGATTGATCAATTGGGTAATTTATTTCAAAAATATATAAAAGTTACAGCCCAAATAAACTAAAAACTGATATGAAAACCACTTTTTTGTAATTGCTTATTTAATTGTTGCATGTATGTAATTGTTACTATTTCTAGCAATAGTTTAAAAACATTTGGATTGGCTAGAATTGAAAAAAGCTTCTTTTAATGTCCTTTGTTCTTGTTTTATTGGTGAAACGTTGTCACGTTCTGCTAAAACTGCTGCTACAGCAGCCTAATTGTTCACATTTAAACTGCCATACAGTTTTTCTCTATCCAAACAGATTTAATATCAATGAATTCCTGATGATTCCTCATTGTGAGATTTAGTGGCAATCACACAGACAATTTACAAGTTTGAGTTCCTTTCTCAATTTGTGTCAACCCCTCCAGATTAGATCCTATATTTTATACTGACTGTCAGTGTAATGAGGCCATTAGTATTTAATTCATGGGATGCTTTCATTTCTAGAGGAGCCGGACATAGAAGCAAAGTTTCTCTACAATGCTTGAATAACACACCGACAAGCCAAGAGTGATGACTGCCATTTTTGCATTCTGACCAGATAGTAAATCTGACATATTGTCAGTTAAGCCCCTCGTGCAGCAAGGAAGAAAGTATTCTACCTGATCAAGGAATAGGGGGCTGTGAGAAAGACTGGCGTCATTTGCTGTGCCAACACATACGCACAATTGATTTCTGCCAGCATAACCGAGCCAGGACGTTCTCCTTTGGGCTCAATAGTATTTTCCTTGTGGGCTTCATCAATGCCACGAAAGCAATGGTGGGTTTGCCAGGAAAAGTAACAAGACTAAAGGAACAGTTGATCGCGGCCGTACTGGGGCAAAGTATTAGTAATATACTTTACTTTGGGTATGCTTTGACTCAGCGACAAATTTTGGGGGAAAAAAGCGCCACGTGATTTTATATTTTATATTTTTATATTTTATATTTGTGCAGGAGTCAGCTCGCGACACGAAATCATACTTGGCCTCTAATGAAAACTTGTGAGGGATTTGCACTCAATGAGCAGCAACAACACAGTTCACATCATTTGCCGTTTATCGGATCCCCGGTGCAGTAGCGAGTGAATGCAATTTGATTGGCGCAGCAATTATTCTCCTTGTGCGCCTCCCAGTCAATGTAGCCAGCTCTTTCATGTCACTCAGCTCGTGACGAAATGTATCGCCTTGCCGAGCGGTGTCACGCTTTAACAGACAAAGAGAAAATGGGGAAGTACTGTGGATACGTGATTATACTGTTTTGCCTTTTGACCAGGATCCTGCTGATGAGCGGTGGCGGGTATTCGGTTGAGCAGAGGGGGACGGACCGGTCTGGATTGATTTCAGTCATTTGGGGAAGTACCTGACGGTTGATTGGCCACCACTGTGCTTTCAGTTTTGGGGAGCAGATGGTGTCTTGTTTTGCTTGAAGAACATCACAGGTATTTGGAACATATATTGCTCTCCTTTTTGCTGCCTCAGTTGCTGTATTTGCAAATGTTTGTATTGTATATGTGTAGTATTGAGAGAGAGAGAGTCATTAGCACGCCCCGCCCCACAGTTCGGAGGTACCAGGTTCGATCCCGGCTCCGACCTTACTGTGCGGACTTTGAATGTTCTCCCTGTGCAAGCATGGGTTCTCCCCGGGCATTCTGGCTTCCTCCCAATTTCCAAAAACATGCATGGTAGGTATATTCGACACTCTAAATTGTTTCTACGGTGTGATTGGGAGTGTGAATGCTTGTTTGTATTTGTGTGCCCTGAAATTGACTGGCAATCAATCCGAAGCGGCTTCAGTGACCCTTGTGAGGATACGCACCCATTGGAAATGGCTGAATGAATATATTTAAAGAAAAAAAAAGTCTGTCTTGTCACTCAGTAGAACATCGCTAAATGTGTTACTTTAGTGCAAAACATATATCTGGTAAATTGATTGGCCCCATGACACTTCACACTCAAGGGGGTTTTGTGTCAAACTGTGATTTCTATCTTGCTCCTGGAACCGGCTTCTCAGCAACCAAAAGAAAAAAAAAAATGGAAAAAATAAGCAAACATCCACTTACTATAAAGGTACTATTTCTTCAAACATACTTTGTTTTGTTTTTTTTGACCAGACCTTTGCTCCCTCAAAATACAAACGAATGTTTCACAATAATTTTGAGTGGGGAAAAAAAAGTTTAAAAATATGTACATTTTGGAAATCCAGCCCCATTGAAGGGCCTGCACTTTCAGCCTGCAGTCACTGCTCAATCGGCTGATTCTTCCATGGGCTGCTGACCCACTTTCTCCGCACACACACAGCCACAAACACACACACACACACACACATTCAATAGGATCAGCTGATCCCTTGTTATCCTCATTGGCAAATACCATTGGGTGCGAATCATTTAAAGTGCTGCCTACTTTCTCTGCAGTACACATTGCAAGCACCAGCTCCATTTGTTTCCTTGACTTTACTTTTAAACAGTGTCGAGTGTGCTGTCATTGATTCCTGCCTTACTCATGCCTCACTGCTCAGAGAAGTGTTTTCCATGTTGACGCAGGTCCCATTGAATTCCAGAATAGCCATACTCAAAATAATTTGCAACGGATGGCTTAATCTTTTTTTTTTTTTTTTTTTTAATAAAACAATCCTGACTGAACCATTACTGTGCCACATATTCCATATGAAAGGTTTTTGTAAACAGGCTGGAAGAGTTGAGATTTTCTCAACACTCTGAAATATATGCACCCGGCCCAAGCATATCTCAATCCCCCTTCTAAAAAAAAAAGCATGCTGTTTTACATCTTGGTTTCTTTGAATAACCCAGCCCGCCTCTCTGCCTGCAGCTATTATAAATATACTTGACCTCAGTGCTACCAAATGACATCATTGCACATTTCTATGCTGTGTGGGCCTATTGTATGTCTTGATAGTAGCTTGTAGTGTCATTTTTTGACCCAAGAGTGGCACTGTCACTCCTAAAGGCCCCTCATGACCGCTTCCCATGGTCTGTTTTGTCAGCCCGCAGTGGCAGTCCCTGGCTCTTATAACCATCTCGGTTATTTATATCCACTGTGGTGTTTATCCCATTTACAGACAAGGCTGCTCAGACCGAAAACCACAAGAGTTATTTGTATTGTTACTGTAGAAATGACACAAAGACATGCTGACTTGATATAATTGCAGACAAACTAACATAAGCATTTCATTCCTGGCAAAGTTTTCTGTTGCGCTTCATCAATGCATTTGTAATCTCACTCTCAGAGAGTTTACCACAACGGGTCAACTCATATGGGCAGTTTTTTTCGATCGGACTAATGTGCGGTTGTGTATTTCTGTCAGGGCTGGCTTTTTGGTAATAAGCTTCTGAGTAATTTGCTCACTGGATAGCTAGCAAACTGAAAGGAAATTGTTGCAAAGGGACAAACAGTGCCGCCTCCTAATAACGGTAACAGTACACCGTACGTGACCTCCATATGTCTTTTATAGAGTGAGCAGAATCACATATGCATGCAATCAAGGGTAAAGCTTTGCCAGAGTTCCATAAAACACATTTTACAGGATAGCAAAAACTAGAACAAACGCGGTCGGATCGTAATGTTAAACTTTGCTTTGTTGTCTTTGCGTACATCCAAGAAGAAACCAGAACGGATAGATGACTGGATGTCAGAATACATGTCCTTGAACTGTTTCCATATTTTTACCCCACCTGACTGGCATATGTGTTTGGAATGTGAGAGGAAACCAGAACAGACACAGTCAGTCTCTGAATGAACATGCATAGGTTAAGGGTGGACGCTGGTTTTGTGCAATTCAAATGACTCTTTGTCCGTGTTGTTGGTTGGCTGAAATGATATTTATATTAAGGGAGTGGAATCGCAGCTTAAAGCAGAATCAGGAACACAGGTAAAAAAATAACAGTAAAGAACACAAAAACGCAACTTTAAAAAGTTCATGCTTTGCACTTGACGTGTTTGAAACCACGTCGCAATCTACCAACAATCAGTAAGTAACTTTGGCAACTCATCAAAGCTAGCAAAACACGCTAAGCAGAGGCGACCTATCTAGGGTCCGTAAAATAGTCTATTTCCATTCCATATTTGTTACCAGATGCATTTTGTGCAAAGAAATAACATGTTTCCACCTCTAGAAAGTCGTCTGTATACAGTATGCTTTTGTATCAAACGGTGACATCAGGCCATTCTAATCGTTTCCAGACCTGGCAGGGGCTGAGTTTTCCTTTTTATATTTTGCTTCTCAGCACAAGCCTCAAGTCTCTGAACAAAATGCAGATGATTTGAGACGGTGTATGATGTCACATAGACTGTGGGCGATGTACCGAAATCTTGTGACCCAAGTTTCCAGGAAACTATCTGTCCCTGTGTCATATCATTTAGTATCCTTTTGTCTACTTTGCCTTCTGTAATTCTTTGTAATGCATGGGAACGTTTTTATTTGTGTCTTTCTCTTGATAGTGCGACATCTGTTTGTGTAACGCTGACCTCCACGTGCCTCCTTGACCTTGCACAATGTGTAATGGACCGAACTCAGAAAAGAAAGGAGGACTTTAGAACTCGTCAAGAGTGATGGGGTAGGAGCAGAAAAGCAGAGGGACCATATGCATTGAGTTGAAGAAATGGTGTTTTATGAGCAGAAAGAGGGCTTCTGCCTCTGGAATTTTCAATGACATCATTCCTTAGCCGAGAAGCATGCGGGCGGGCCCAGGACATGGAGTGGGCCTTCACCAGGCAGGATGACTAGACGGGATCGTAACACAAGAGAAGATGAGGCCGCCAGAGAATTCTACTGGATTGCGTCCTTGAGTTGTCATTAACAATATAATAAATGCACTGGTTCTACCTTGGATTTTTGTAATTGGGTCATTTTAGCAGAGCTCTCCAGATTGAATTTTGCTAATCCGACCCTTGTGTGCCTTGCTAAAACATTTATAATAAGCTCAGGGCTTATATATGTCAAAACGAGGCTCGGGTAGTTCTTATCTCATTCCCAAACAAATAAACGTTGCTGTTTCTCTGATCCCAGTGGTCTTTTCGGATTAGGCCTGCACAGAGAGCGCTATCATCACGCACATATTTGAAAATCATTATGAAAGACTCGTTCTACTAAAGCGTCATCTTAAATAGATTGTGTTCCCAAATGGGTCTGTTTTCTTTACCGGCAGAAGAGAGATTGTTGTTGTGAAAGTGAATGATAAGTCCGATCTGTAAATGGACTCTTAGGGGCTTTAGCATTAGCAGAAGTAGGCACGAGTAACAAGGGCCTGGATCCCAAACCAAAATACATCAGTCGCCCAGTTGTGTGCATCGTCATCGTTCATCATTGTGACTCCTTTAACCAACCTGCTATGTCTGTCTGTCTGCCTCTAATTAAAGGACACGAGCAGCTCTCAGAATATACTGCTCCTACAAACTTCTCCTTCCAGTTTCCTGTGTCTGTTGTCATTAGATGGAAAATACCTTAAGTTTGCACTAACCCCCCTCTCTCAGAGGAGTGATTAGTCTTCAACTCTGTCTCCAAAACAGACTCTGTTGAAGGGTCAACCGCAAGTGTGAAAGCAGATTGGATCTTTTCAGAAATACATACCATGCAGTTTGGGCCGGGTAATATCATCTGTGAAATTGGTCAAAGCAAAAATAGTACCAAAACAAAAATGTTAAGATGCGGTTTTCTGTCATTTATTTATTATTTTACAGATGAAAGAAATGGTTCATGTCACTCCACAGCCTTGAGAGGTTCTAAAAATAGAAGTGCTCTCTTTATCCTGTACTCAAGAAAAGATCAGCTAGCAGAACATAACTGTAGCATTTCTACAGTATGTATCATTTCTTTTCCAGTTTATGTACTGCACTCGTTTGTTCCCCCAAAAAGCTGTCCTTCCCTTTTTCTGTTTCTTATTTTTTTTTTCTTTCAAGTTTTCAATTTGCAGATAACACTCCGGAAAAATGTGATTTTCTTACATCCCGTGCCTTGGGGTCAATCTTGTGTCCCTTCCCTTCAGGATGAGCGTTTCACAAGGTTTTTTTTTTTTTCCCTCGTCCACTTTTTTCTCTTTCTACCCAGTTACACTTATCCGCCGCCCCTTTTTCCCCCCTCGTCACACTCCGCCCTCTTCCATAACGCTCCGGGTTTGGCAAAACCCACACTCCCCGGTGTCCAAGCCTCCGCCCCCCTACACTCTTTGTAGCCGGGCACAACTAGAACAGAGAGGGAGAAAGCGCAACCAAAAAAAAAAAAGGCTCCACTAGTCTGTCAGTGATTTTAGACTGCAGCTTAGCACTGACCATGTCCGCCTACCTTCCACTGAGAGCATTTCTTACCAGAACAAGTGATGGCTCTGACTACACAGCGCGTGGCAATACAACCAGTAATCGCAGATGGCGCTTTGGAGATGAGTTTGTCCATTAGAGAAGGCTTGTAAGCATCAGGAAGGACAGTTGAGGCCGGTGGGGACCGCTGATGTTTGGTGGTGTCTTGCCAGCGGTGGTCAGCATGTGGTGTTTGCAGTGTAACTCAGAGAAGACTCAGTCCCTGCTGGAGCTGGAGCTGAATGGCTGGTAAGAGCGTTTCAACCGGGAGCGTGTTTGTTTTTAGTCTGCTTGTGTATGTGAGGCGGGGGCCTGAAAGCATGACTGTTTTGTCATTGGAAGAGGGTGAGCTCATAAAGCTCTTGTTTATTAAACAGTAGAGAGACACACTGCGTGTGTCCACTCACATTATGCACTTATTTGGCCGTATTTCCACATCATAGTTTTCCAGGCTGCGGCCTTTGTTAGATAAAGTGCCAGTGAACTTTAAATGGTCTCTTTGAGTCACATAATGTCATAATAGTGTGTTTCTTCTCATTGTATCCACTCCGTCTATGAGTTCTGAATTGTTCCCCCTGCTTGAAGGGCATTCCTGTGGTGTGTCGCGGCCCTCCTGCTTCCTGGACATGACTGCAGGCTTTTTTTTCCTTTTTCTTTTTTAAGATGGATACTCAAGGGCAGGTGTTGAGTGTACATTGGAGGGTTGTTTGATTATTCCACACTGGAAGACAATGACATCTACTCTACTGTTTGTGTTCTTTGAGTCTTGACAAGAGCGGGAGAGAGCCGCCGTGATTCGGACAGATTAGAGGGCTGGAAGTATGTATACAAGGGAGCCATATTGATTAGTGATGACTTAACATACCGTAAGCGCTGCCTGCCACAGTGCACACTCGTTCGCATTTTATCTGCAGTGGCTTTGTTTCAAGCTGCGTTGAAATATCCCAAGTTCAAAACTATCCTCGGCCAGTTTTTCGGTTTTTTGAAATAGCACAGTGGGTATCTGTAAATATTTACAGTCCCTCAAAATTAAACTGTCATCAGATTTTTGGCGGGAAGCTAATCTTGATGAAATCCGTGATCTTTGTCAACAAACACTCTTAGGTGTGCAGTCTTATGTTTATCTATGATGTCACACAGTAGAGCGACCTCAAAGTCTAGTTTGTAGTGGTGGGACGCAGACAGACCATGTGAACACAACACTGAACTCCCTTGGTAGATTAAAAAAAAGTAAGCACACAAGTAAGCATGTTGTGGCAGTCTTGATACTTGTAAATCAATCAATAAATGAAAATAGTAACTCCTTTGGCAGAATGACGAGTCCATCAGCACATTGCAGGATATAGTACATGAAGACAATTTATTGTTTGTTTGACAAGCCAAAATCAGAGCAGACGCTTGTCAATGAAGTTGTGGGGGGACGAAAAGCTTTACTTTGCTGGCACAACATCAATACCGAGCAAAAGTTGGATAAGGGCGAGTGACTTGGCTTGATATGTGTTGTTGAACTGTAAACCAAAATAATTTTTAGCATTATCAAAATTAATAACAGCCACTGATCACCAGATTGACTACCGATTAATTTTATAATAAATAGTTCCTGGTGCGACTTCATTGTGCATTGTGATTTTTAATTTTTTTATTGTATTTATTTTTTTATTGTGATGATCCCATTTGCCTACCATAGCTATAAACTTTAGATAGCGTTTGACCTGCCTTTAACTCTTTTAGTGCCAAGCGTTATTGGAAAAGGAAACCTCTAGAGGGCCAGCCTATTTTGCTTTTTCACTCACTTTTCAGAACAGACAGAATATTGTGTGCTATGTCTATGTAAATGCGGGTGCTACCATATGAAAGATTGACTTTCATTCATCAGTTAAAATATATGTAGGTAATACCTGTGTTGTAAGTGTGGAAACACTGCCATCCAATGGTCACAGTTGGCATTACAGTGCTCTTTTGCTTTTATTAGGTAAGCATTAGCTTATAGCCATACTACTCTGAGAATGTTCCAATCTTGGAAGCTAAGGGTCGTGCTTGGTCAGTAGTTAGCTCGGAGACCACTTGGAAACACAAGGTGCTGTAAGCGTCTAGGTGGAGCCCACCTTAGGTCTATTAGGACCGGTCCGCGGGAATCAGGCCTCGGGCTCATTGGGTCAACCACCCAATCGCCTTAAACCCCAAATGGTTACGGAAACAGAGGTAGAAGCAACAGCAACTAGCTCTGCCCGATGTCTCACCCTGAGGCTAAAAGGAACGACTGCGATTAGTCAATGGTGTCAGCTCTTCTCCAAAAAAAAAAAAAAAATGCATTTGACCAGAATTTTATTATTTATTTTTGTTATTTCCAGTTTAAAAGACAACAACTCTCGTCCATGGCACTCAATGAGTTAATTTGAACTTTTCAATCTTTTTTGTCATTACGTGTTGATTATATGTTAAATCCATTGTGGACTCTTTAGAGGAGAGCACAGACGCTTGTTGCTTATTGCCTGTACAGACAGCGTTTTTGCCACAGCCTCATTTTTGCTGCCCAAATAACGTCAGTGCTGTTGGGACTATTGCAATGGGACGGCTGGGTGAGAGTAAGTCCAGAGGAAATCTGAGGAGATATGAGAATCAGTATTAGAAAGTGGGACATTAAAAAGGAGAAATGACTAAATGGGACGGGGGAATTGAACGAAACATTCAGACTTGGTGCTTCAGTGGAAAGTATGATCATCCTCAGAATCGCTGGAGTTGCTAGTGTACGGCTAACAAGTTTCACTGAAGGATACACAACATTGCTGATTGTAAATGGCTGATAGTTGCTGATGTCCCAGCTTAGTAGAAAGTTATAGTCAAGGAGGTTTGGCGTGTTTTACCGGTGTCCAAAATCAAAGTACTTCTCTCTTGAATATTTGAGTATACTTTTAGTTTGAAAGCCTAAGTTTACCTTTGAGACTACTGTGATTCATGGCTATACAAATAGACTTGACTAATTACAGGAAGTTTAGCCGAATTATGTCATGTGTTGCGGAGCAGACGTGGAGGGCGCATTGTGTATAATTTTCATACGTCGCGTTCCACCCAGACAACTGTTGCAGTTTAGGTAGATCTTTTAATCATAGAAGAAAAACTGAAGGACTTTGTGGGCATATGCCATTGTAGAATCCTTTCTATTTTGAGGCAGATTGTTTGGGGAAACTTGTCGATCAGCACATCAAAGAGTGAACACACGCTTTGAAACAGTTGCGACTTATGTCATTTAATTTTAAACATCTGCTAAAGGCCTGAGACAAGTACTTTACATTTACTGAAGCCAGGCCAGTGTATGAGTTTTACAGTTGTACGTCTTACAAAAAGATGAAACGCTCCTTCAAAGCATTTGATGTGGGGGACTGTCGCATGCAGGAATGCACAACTGGGGGTGCTTGATGACAATTTTTGATTTGTGCATGGAGGCACTAAGCACCACAACTTTTGAACTCAAAAGTTTTATGATACTCCTGTCAACTTTGTTACATACTCCCACCGAGCGACTGTCAGGCTGTTGGTTGTTAGCGCGTTCCTGTTCTCAGCCATATCAAACTACAATGTGCTCATTTCAGAGCGGTTGGTGACGGCCAGTTGGGCACGACAGTATTAGTCCTGGCAGCGAGCTTCTTGTTGTGTGGTCCACCAACTTTCCACCTGAGGAATTCATTCTCCTTCATGTGTGCTTGTGAGGACTGCTGCTTCCATCTGCATTTATGAGCTCTCTGCAGAGCAAGAACATCTGCTTTTGTTGTCTTTGGAGCACATGCCGTCTGTGCGTTTGTGTCGAGAATTGTGATATTGAGGTGTAGCCAAATATCATGGAAAAATGTCTTGGGTGAAGAGACAGATGGAGGCAGGGGACCTGGAATACATTTGTATACTGTATCCTGCTTTTGGGGTATTACTCATAGTCTGCTTTAAGCACGAGTCATTTTGTGTTGCCTCCAGGAAAGCTTGATGCACTTCCTTAGCAACCCATACTGACACCATTTAAAGTTGCTGTTTTCGCTTGCCTCGGACAAGACAGAAATGGTCATGCTTGGCCATTTACATTATTTTCTTGATTTTTTTGAATTGGGGGAACTTGAAGAGTTAGTGTTTTCAGAAGGAGAATGAATACATTTTATCAAGCTGCATATTGTAGGATATTTAGTGAAAAAGTCAAGTCTTAATTGGAGAGGCAGCAGCTCGCACTTCCTCCGTAGCGGCAGCCTGCTCTTCATTAACCTTCCTCTACTCCCAGACCTCCTGTCGATGTGACTCCGCTTTTCCGGGATGGAGGAATGTATCTCCCTCAGGTCCAACTGAGGGAATGGGCTGAGGCCTGAGCAGGGTTTGCGTGTGTGCGCGTGTGTGCGTGTGTGTGTGTGTGTGTGTGTGTGTGTGGAGGGAGGGGGGACTGCCCTCCTAGATCCCTCAATCCCGTGGCTGCAAATCACTCCCAGCTGAGATGCTTTGCATGCTAACATTGAAACTGGAGTTTCTGGTGAATAAAAGCCAGCAGAGAGGCACACGCCACTGGGTGGCTATCTCTTGCTATTCCTCCACTTTTTTTATGTTGGTTTATGTGTTCCAATATTTTTACTCAACTATAGCGCAAGCAATCTCTAGATCAGTGCCTTGCTCCCTTACTGCTAATTTCCGCCCTCTTTTTCTTTTCAACATCCATTTCACCACAGTACAAGTACTTTGCCCGTTGCGAGCATTTCTATTCTTTTCTCCGCTTTTCACCACTACAAACAACTGACCTCATGGAGTAGGCATAGACTACTAACAGAATACAAACCAGTCAAATTGGAAAAAAAAAAAAGTTTTTCTTGTTATCAATCGTTAATGTGCCAAAATCTAAAATGATCAACAAAACCCGCCAGCTCACATAAATAATACCACACAAGATGAGTGTGTCAAATTTGAAGTCAGACTGGGTTTTGTAAAATGTCATTTGACCTTAAGGTGACGTTTTCTCAATTATTTTCAACAGTTAGGCAAGCTACTTCAAAACTGCAATGCATTATCTATCATCTCAAAGTAATTAAAAGTAGTTTATTAGTAATTAGAGTAGTTACATTACAATATTATTGCTTTTGAAATGTAATGCATTACACTACTATTGCGTTACTTTTATATTACCCTCACCACCATAACTGGAAATATGGATTTGCCATTCTAAATGTAGCTCATTAGGGTCATCATACATCCAGTGGAAGGTTTGCTTTAGCCTAAAACCAGTACACATCATTTCATCTATGTTGTATTGTAAACTTTTTAAGACAAAGGGGGCGCCACTAAAAATGCATTGTAATGTGTTATGCATTACGTTACTCTCATTTGTAACGAGCACAATATTACAGTTTTTTGTATGTGATATATTACACTACCGCGTTACAGCTAAAAGTAATGCGTAAGAGTAATTGCATTACTTTTGTAATGCATTACCCCCAACTCTGATTTTCGAGTGTCAGGACCTCAGATGACCGACTTTGTGAGTGTCGTGTCATATGTTTTGTTGTATTATACACTAGAAACCTAGTTAATAATGTATAATACAAAAAGGATACAGAAGTATTCTCTTTATCTTTGCACCGCTTCTTTGGTAATTGCTTCTATTTGATTATTGTTAGATATTGGGAATTAGCTTTTGGCTACTCAGCCATTACAAGAATAAAATAATTTGAAAACAAACAGCCACCGTGATCTAATTGTTGACCTCTTTTGTGACCAATGTAATAGAATACATATGTACATCTATAGCTGGAGGTGAATGCAGCTATTGGTCAGTACTATCAATATCTGCTAACAAAAAGTCAGCGTTATAGGAATTAAGAGGATTAGCGCTAGGTTAGTAAAGTTTAAAATAATTTTCACAGTTACCTTTTCTACTTAAATCATTCAGTTCTTTTAGCTTTAGTTTAGCAGCATTTCCTTTTGCCACTTTGGTTTGTCAACATTGATATTCTGATGAATGAGTTTAACAAAACAAGGATAAAATCCAAAGCCGCGGTGGATCATTGTTCAGCTATTTCAAAAATATGTTTCAAATTTTGATTGGCATAAGTGTCAAACCTTTCAAGTTGAGGTTTCACGCTGCCTGGTTTCTACTCATTTTTATTAGTAGATAACATAGTACGTGGACATTTTATTGTTTTATTTGTGCTGCACTCTTTTGTGCAGCAGGGATTATTTGTTTCCTCAGAATGGGTGTCCTTTGACAGCAAGTTGTTGTAGGGGCATGCTGAAGTCAGGCTGACTAATAAAGGAAATGGTTTGTGTATACTGCGTGGGTGTGTCGAGTCACAGCTCAAACACATTTGCTTACCGATGAACAGCGCTCACTCTGTACCATGCAGCAGAAGAAATGTCAAGTATAGCTGCCCAGGACATGTTGTGGCTGCCTGCAGAAAGTGTATTTGCTCTGTTGTTATATACAAGAGTGGACTTTGAGACAATGCCTCAACCGTGTGACATTGCGCCAGCAAACATCATGCAACTCCCTGCGATCACTGATTGGCCCGTTAGGCGGCATAAAGAGAAGTTTCCTGGAGGAGTCTGTGTACTCTGGACCTGACTCGACCAAAAGAATGGTGGACAAGCTATGGAGGAAGAGTTGGCACTTTATAGAAAATAGAATATCCTCTCGCAGTAAACAGTCACCTTGTTATTCAGCTGATCGTAAGAGTGAGTGAGTGACCATTTGTTTTTCTTCTGATCTGACATATCCAGTGAGTTAGTCGGCTGCCTGTATATTTGGTTTTAGTTTGTTTGATTGTGTGACATTGGTGTAGATCTTTAGCAGATGTCATAGCGCTTATGTAGATATATTAAATTTCGTGTGCAGATACTGTATTTCTCTACATTTATGTGCATCTAGCGATTCCTATGTAAATATATATTTGTGTAAATATACATTTAGATACATCTCTACAGTCTTCATTTGTCAAAGACTATTATAAGGAAGTTGCATACTTCACTCCAGTTTAAGCCTCAAACTGGCTTATACAACCATAAGGATGGTTGAATGTTGTTTATCAAAGTATCCTCTTGTTCTGGTTGCAGTGTGGAAGGGGACGGAAGGTCCAATGAGAGCGGCCCTTCCCTGGATGCAGGAGCAGGTTATGGGCCAGGTCCGGTAACCCACGGGTCGGCCATCAGCCCTGACCGTTTTGATAGCTCCCTCTACAGCCACGGGGTTCAACCTGGGCCTCAGAGACCCCGTCGGCCAAAGCTCCAGCACTCGCAGTCCATCCTTCGGAAGCAGGCGGAAGAAGAGGCCATCAAGCGCTCTCGCTCGCTCTCTGAGAGCTATGAGCTCTCTGCTGACCTCCAAGATAAACAGGTATTCCGCGTCGGGCGTCCCTCACAAAGTCACAATAGATCATCTTTGGCCCAATGTCATCATGTTCCGCCTTCTCCTCAGGTGGAGATGCTGGAGCGCAAGTACGGCGGACGATTCATAACTCGGCATGCGGCTCGCACGATCCAAACTGCTTTCCGCCAGTATCAGATGAACAAGAATTTTGAACGTCTCAGGAGCTCTATGTCAGAGAACCGCATGTCCAGACGCATCGTTCTCTCCAACATGAGGATGCAGCTGTCGTTTGAGGGTGCAGAGAAAGTGCACAGCTCCTACTTTGAAGGGAGGCAGGTATCCATGACGGAAGACGGCACCCCACTGTCCATGTTGCAATCGGAACGTGGGGATATACAGGTCCACCAGCAGGCCAATATGGCGCCCCATCCACCCCCACAGGGTGATTTGACAGACGCCATCACGGAACTCGAGGACGCCTTCTCCAGGCAGGTCAAATCCCTGGCAGAGTCGATAGATGATGCATTGAACTGCCGCAGCCTTCAGGGGGAT
Organism: Hippichthys cyanospilos; assembly: GCF_059441005.1. NCBI lineage: Eukaryota > Metazoa > Chordata > Actinopteri > Syngnathiformes > Syngnathidae > Hippichthys > Hippichthys cyanospilos. The sequence goes on from NC_142370.1 coordinate 19,057,581, forward strand.
GAAGGCCCGGACCCTGAGGTGGATAGGGAGGTTTCCTATCAAGTCAAGTCCCACCGCAGGGCGGCCGGACACATCCACGACGACCCGAGGGCATCTTATAGTGATGTCACTCTGTTCATTGACGAGGACGACATGTCACCTCCCATTGCTCTATCGCGGTCGGGAGAGCAGCCCCCTGGCACAGAGTCAGACATGCGCTTGCGGTCAGTAAACTCCTCCCAGGACTACTGGCCTATTGACCCAAAAGACGAGGGTCGTGAAACGGACACGAGCTGCCGCAGCACTCCTTCTCTGGAGGGCCAAGAGCAGCGTCTGAGAATGGACCATCTTCCTCTGTTGACTATAGAACCTCCGAGCGACAGCTCCGCAGAGTTGAGCGATCGCTCGGAACGGGGCTCGGTCAAAAGGCCGCCCGTGTACGAGCCGCACGGCCACATCGTGACGTCTTCTCAGGCGAGCCCCAAACATATTTCTCACGGTCCTCCGCCACGAGCGTCGTCTCGCGAGGAGGACGCCCCTCTACGTCACCGCCACCGCCAGCTGGAGAGCCACCTCGCCATAAACGGCTCGGCTAATCGGCAGAGCAAGTCCGAGTCGGATTTTTCGGACGGCGACAACGACAGCATCAACAGCACTTCTAACTCAAACGACACCATCAACTGTAGCTCCGAGTCCTCGTCGAGGGACAGCCTGCGAGAGCAGACGCTCAGCAAGCAGACCTACCACAAAGAGACCCGCAACAGCTGGGATTCGCCCATCTTCAGCAACGATGTGATCCGCAAGAGACATTACCGCATCGGCCTCAATCTCTTCAACAAGTAAGAACTCGGCACAAAACAAAACAAGGGTTTGCTCATATGACGCACCGTAAATCAGTACTCCGCTACACAACCCCGGCATATTTTCCAAGCAGGACATTTATTTGATTTTAACAACTACATGCTTTACTTGATTTCAAGTTTTAATCGATTCTCCTCTTTCATTCTTCGGGGATTAATCAGGAAGCCAGAGAAGGGCATCCAATACTTGACCGAGAGGGGCTTCATTCCTGACACGCCAGTTGGTGTGGCTCACTTCTTGTTGCAAAGAAAAGGCCTGAGCCGGCAGATGATTGGCGAGTTCCTCGGAAATAGGCAGAAACAGTTCAACAGAGATGTTTTGGAGTGAGTATGGCACTGCGAAACCTTTAAAGCATCTATGCAAAACAATCTATCCACTTACATACATGAAAAATGACGTGTTAAAGGGCCCATATCGTGAATTTTAAACTTTCCGCTGTCAAATATGTACAAATAAATGTCGTAACTTCAGCTCATTGCTGGTCTAATTTCTTATTAAATACAAGGAATTTTTGGTGCCAACATTTCGAACCAGGAAGTGAAACATCTCGTTCAGTGAAGCCGTTCCTGTCACAGCATGGCTTGCCACGCCCCTTTCATAATGTCCTTCAACTGCCAAACAGCCATGACAAAACAGTGGCAACAAAAAAGCTAGCGCTGTTGCGAGTGAATAAAAGAAGCGAAAAACAGGCGTTTTACTGACATCAAAATGAACTCGAGAGCCAACAGAGCAAAAGACGTGTCAAGCGCAGTAACACCAGTTCAGCCTTTCAAATTGGTCCCCCTCAAGAAACCATTACTCGTAACAGTTCTGGCTGAATTACTTACTACAACGATGATCACACGGCTGTGTGCTCTCAAATATACATTTTGCTCACTTGGACATTTTCTCCAATAAAACTATGTGACTAATGAATGAGGCGTCGTTGTTTACATGCCCAACTCGGTGCAAAATCTCTCATCCCCGATGTTGGAATGAAACCTAAAAGTAAAAACTATGAACGTTTCCTCGGATAAGGTAGCCGTATGTCTACTCTTGCATGGGCAGTACGAAGGCTTGTCAACGTCACGTTGCCTCTCCTAAGCCATTTTATCCGCTTGGGTGGGGTGGTGCTGAGAGCGCAGGATAAGCAAGAAATTCTTAGAAAAACATCAATTGAAAATAACATTTTGAGGATGTTTACGGCGAGAAATTAACATTGTATTGCAGTTAATAATCTCCCGTAAATTGAATTTCTATGATATTAGCCCTTTAAGATGCTATAATGAACATTGATTAAACAAAATAATAATCATAATCACATACTTGGTATTTAAAATGAGGCTTCTTTCATACATTTCGTTTGGACATGCATGGTCCCCAGTAGTGCTGATGAAAATAATGCCCCCCCCCCCCCCCCCCCCCCCCCCCCTCCATTATTTAATTATCTATCTCTTGCACTGGACCGATCAATATTCAATCAGAGCAAATATGTTCAAACTCAAAAGTTGGTTTGCATCATCATTGCTTCACTCAGGTTTGTGTTTTAAGACTGCAAGTCATGCTAAAGTGTCCTTTGCTAACATTTAAATAGTTGCACGGAACACAGTTCCCACCAATGAGCCTTGTTTAATACCGTGTGTTGCTGTGTGGTGTGCATCTTCTTGTCTTTGCATTTGTGTGTGTGCTGTGTAGCTGCGTGGTGGATGAAATGGACTTCCAGAGCATGGAGCTGGATGAAGCCCTCAGGAAATTTCAGAACCACATCCGTGTCCAGGGAGAGGCCCAGAAGGTGGAACGACTTATCGAAGCTTTCAGGTGCATTAAGACACTGACACACGCACCCTTAACAAAGCTTGTAACGCACCACTCTGCATTATGTGTACATGGTGACAATGGTGTGGATATACTGTTGATGAACTTGATGGGAATATACATACAACCCCACATATCACCAAACTTTTATTTTCACAACACTGTGTTGTTTGCTTATTGACGCCATTGTCACTAGTGTTCCTCCTGTGGATAAAGGTGTTGATGAAAACAAGGAACCAATAATACATACTTCCTTTGTTCTTTCAGCAGTATTGAGTACATTTCCTCAATATTTACATCATTTCCCCCTGCATTATGTAATCTCGTACCTCGTCATGTCATCTCTCCAGCCAGCGCTACTGCATCTGCAACCCGACAGTGGTTCGTCAGTTTAGGAACCCTGATACCATTTTCATACTGGCCTTTGCCATCATCCTTCTCAACACAGACATGTACAGCCCCAACGTCAAACCTGAGAGGAAGATGAAACTGGAAGATTTCATCAAGAATTTAAGAGGTAAAAAAAAAAAAAAAAAAAAAAAATGGATTACACATGGAATTTATTGAAAGGTACTAGTAGTAATAGTCAAGTGATGATTGAACAGGTTTGGCCTCAATCTAGGAAGTCAATCAAAAATGTTTTTTTTTTCTAATAATTTGTTGTGTGAAACCCCACTAGTCTAAACACAGCATCCTCATTAATATTGTCCATCCGTCCGTTTTCTTAACCGCTTACCTATCCCAGCAGGTGGGGTACACCCTGAATTGGTTGCCAGTCAATCACAGGGTACACAGAGATGAATGATCAATCACTCAAAACACACCTAAGGGCAATTTGGAGTGTCCAGTATACCTACACTTCATGTATTCGAGAACATGTTGAGCTGCTTCATGCTCCATAAATGCAGCTATTAATCTGAATGCCGCAGGGCTACACATCACATATTATTGTAAAGACTTTCCCGTTAATCTTCAACAATAATCTCCAGACCACATTCTGGTTTGGATTTTCAGACATAATACGTTCGAATGGCTCAGTTGTACTAATACAAAATGGCTGAGGTAGTTTGGGTCACGTCCAAATAAGTACACCCGTGTATTGTCAAAGTAAAACGACCCAACATGGCCTTCAGCAAATAGTAGTTCATATTTTATCAAGGCTAAATTCCTACTGATGCTTGAGGGACCTGCTGTGTTTGAAAGGTCTTGATAGTTAATTGTGTGAGTGGCTCATGCACCGACCCATTCCTCCAAATAAAAGGTCCAGTTCCTCCAGGCAACAGATAACATTGATACAAATTACCAGTAATTCATAAGCCCTTCTCTTTTGATTGTATAAGTGTGGTTCTCTGTGCGACAGGTGTAGATGATGGTGAAGATATACCCAGGGAGACTCTGGTTGGAATCTATGAGAGAATCCGAAAGCGAGAACTGAAGACCAATGAAGACCATGTGTCACAGGTCCAGAAGGTTGAGAAGCTCATTGTTGGGAAGAAACCAGTGAGTGGCATCACTTTCCATAATGGTCATTCTATATGGCCCCTTAAATTAAAAATGTTTTTCCATCATGAAAGTACGGTAGAGATGTATTCACAAAGATCCAGTGACGCCGTCATATACACTTTTTAACCTCCAAGCCCTCCAGCGCTGTCAGCCAGTGCTTTTGTCCAATTAAAACCATGCACATTATCATCTGTACCGCAGGGAAACACATTTTAAAATGCAAAGGTCTGCCACAAGTGCAGTGTATTACTGACTCACCAGCCCAAATGTCATTCAATTTTTGTGTATTAATTATCAAGGTCCTAGCCTCTGGGTTGCTTTTCCAAATGATTGTGCAAATGATGGCATATCTGACGTGCAGCGGTGTGAATAAGTAATGCTGCCTCCTAGACAGTTTTGTCTTTTTAGCGGGATGAAATCAGCTGCACCAGTAAGTAAGAAACTAATCCCTCCTCGTACATCGCGCTTAGTGGTGGGATTGTCCTAGGAGCACACAAGCTAAATCCCTTTAGAAAAATGTTAATATTATAGTCATCGAGGGCTTCATGCTGAGTACGTTTATGGGACTTGTTTTGTTTTGTATCGACCGTGTTAAGTTTTTCGCACACCCCCTTTGTGTCGATCTAAAATGGTGCCAATTCATGATCATGCTGTACATCGACACATACAGTGCAAAGTAGATTTGTCTCATTATGCTTTTGTGTTTTTTTTTATTTTAGATCGGATCACTCCATCATGGCCTGGGATGTGTAAGTTGCCCATACAAAATCTGCCCTACACTGATCATTACCTGAACAGTTGAAAAAAAGCTAACGTGACAATATCATCTTTCAGGAGCCAGAACAACATCGCATTGCTTTTCATACAAAATGTATACTTTTTTTTTTTTTTTTATCATATAAAACAAGTTTGACAAATGGTGACATTTCAACACCCCATCCTACTTAAAAATTCTAATTAAAATGCATTATTTCTATCAAAGGGAGCAGATGGGTTTTAATACCTACTTGCAAAAGCATGAATGACCCAACATTTTTGTTTTGTACTTCTTAAATGGTTAGTCAAAATGGAAAGTGACATTTAGAAAGAAAACTTAAGAAAACTCAAACTTATAGTTCTAGACAAAGGTTCCACAATTCCGCTCAGCTTTCGCCCTCTCTGCATAAGTACATGTATACACTGCATCAATAAAAATCCAACACTATTTGTATTTGCGTTTTATATTTTCATATTCGCCTCATACCCCAAAAAAGGTTCGCTTGCCAAGTTGGTACGTGGTTGATGGAGTGTGAAGAAAAAGGTGTCACTATTAGCAGTAAATGGTAAAAGTACGGGGAGCTTTCCAGACTAAAATATGCACTGTGTTAAGTGTAATCATTGTCACACGGCGCAATCCCTCCGCTTCTTTTCAGTGATACTACGATGTTGATGCACCAACATTCGGAGGGTTACATGTGAGTTCTGTTGAGTTGTGGCTTGTTTATTAACCAGGTGACAAGTCCAGTATATGCTAACTGTTATGTCTGTAAGACGTGTTGCTCAGGATATTAAAAAAATCACATGTAAATAAGTTCAATGCAAAAGTAGTTGTGATGGGTTCGGCAACATGTCAGCTGGAGATGTTTCGTTGTCTCGCATTCGCGCTGGACGGCGCTTCTCACCTCTGCAATCCCCTAAGTAGGAGCACATTAATAGTCCGCGACATATGTTTAAGTGTTGATCGACAGCATCATGTCAAGCTGTTCGCATGAGTTCTTGCAGCTTCCAGCTGCATTGCATCATCAATGAACACGCCGCGAAAGAGCACACATTGACTTGCTCAGTCCAGGGCCGTAGCTGGCCCCTTAGATAGCCAAAGCAAACATACCCCGAGACCCTCCTCCGTTATGTGATATAAGTCGGTTTATGAGCAATGTCAGACATTCTCACAGTGGTTCAAGGCCTGCTCAGGGGGCTAAGCATTGTTATTTCTAAGGAATTTTGCTTAATCAAATCAAAATGCAAACACTTGGGAGAAGGTTTACAGGAAGATGCTGATTTGATCTTATGTGAACATATGAGCAAGATTAGTAGCCATTTACCTTCATCGGTACCCAAACAATTGCTCTCAATTTCAAAAAGGTTGCTGCCCCCTGGTGTGGGGTGGAAGCAAAATGAGTCAAGCGTTTTCTTTCTCAAAGAGTCATTCCTGCCATTTGACCCACTACTGATGCTATAATATGGGTTCTTTTTGCTACCCAAAGGTTTTGTCACTGCCCCATCGCCGCTTGGTGTGTTACTGCCGCCTCTTTGAAGTGCCAGATCCAAACAAGCTCCAGAAGCTGGGCCTGCATCAACGGGAGATCTTTCTGTTCAATGACCTACTTGTGGTAAATGCCCCCAGGGCCAACTCTACTCCCAAGTTTTCTCTCTCGTCGACCAGCTCTCACCAGATTGACTCTTTGTGTTTTTAGGTGACCAAGATTTTCCAAAAGAAGAAGAACTCTGTGACATACAGCTTCAGACAGTCCTTCTCTCTCTATGGGATGCAAGTCATGCTGTTTGAAAATCAATGTAAGCACTGCTCCTCCAGCTGTGAAGGGTCATCTGATAAACGTTTCAGAGAAAAGTATGTACAGTATGCATAATGTTCGGCCGTGTTGGCATGGATTTGGCACTGCTATAAGTCTGTCTGGGTTCCAACAATTTTGTCCACGTGTGTAGATACACACACACACACACACACACACACACACACATATATATATATATATATATATATATATATATATATATATATATATATATATATATATATATATATATATATATATATATATATATATATATATATATAGCCATCTATCCATTTCCTCTAGCCGCGTACCTCTTTATGTATTATATACTACTACATTACTCCTACATTTTACAGAGAAAGAAACAAACCTTTGTCAATTTTGAGTCAACTTAGTTAAAACCAAGGACATGTGTTCATAAAGCTTCCTCTCCGCAGATTACCCAAATGGAATCAGACTTACATCAGCGATCCCAGGTGCGGACATCAAAGTTCTCATCAACTTTAACGCACCCAACCCCCAGGACCGCAAAAAGTTCACAGATGACCTACGGGAGTCCATCGCTGAGGTTCAGGAAATGGAGAAATACAGAATAGAATGTGAGCTGATGTTTTCCCTCTGTTTTCTCTCTCTTGCACCCTCCGTTTTTGTCTTATCTAAAATGTTCAGAGGTTGAATAAAGTAATGGGCTTTTTCTGGACGTTATGTTGGCGCTTCAATTGTGACCAGCTTATACTTGTAGATTCAGGCGGTCACATTTTCAAAAATAACACAGCATAGCAAACAATTGTGACTTATCACCGAGTGGACACACAAGTCACCATCACTTAGCTCAGGCTTTCTTTTGATTATTTTCCCAGCCGAGCTTGAGAAGCAGAAGGGGGTGGTGAGGCCCAGCATGTCGCAGAGCTCCGGCTTGAAGAAAGAGACTGGGAATGGCGGTATGAATCGTGCAAGCCTGGATGACACCTATGCCATGGGCGAAGGGCTGAAGAGGAGCGCCCTCAGCAGCTCCCTGCGAGATCTCTCAGAAGCAGGTGCCCCCTTTGCAGCTTTGTCTATCCTCGAAGGGTTTTACAAGCCAAAGAACTTATTCGTGCTAGCAAAATGTTCTTTCACTGCACGCTACATTGACTTTCGAGCCCCCTCACCTTTAAATCCACTCTCCCGCCCGTTGGATACTTTGGTTTACCTCATATGTCCGGATGACCTAAAGTGGCCTGCCGTTATCGAGTAAATGTTGGTTGTACTGTGTTTGCATGGTAGGCAAGTACCAGGCAATCCACATAGGTACTTTGAAGTAAATACGTGAACTTTTTAGCATGTGGCATACTATACTGGAGGAGGTGAAAGCTGCAAATGGCAGCGTGCGTGAGTGACAAAAAACAGATATATAGCATTACAGCGTGACCGCAGTTAGAATCCAGGAACTTAGCTGTCGTTAAAATCCTTGTGGGTCTTGCTCTGGCAAATAAAGTGAGGTCGTTTTGTTCTGTTGTGACTGACAAGAATATGACATTTGGCCTCGGTTACTTTGCACCCTTTAAAATCAAATCAATATTCATTGATCCATCTATCCATCCATTTTCTTAACCGCTCATCTTCACGAGGGTTGCGGGCGTGCTGGAGCCTATCTCGGCTATCTACGGGGAACGCCCTGAGCTGGTTGCCAGACAATTGCAGGGCACACAAAACCAAACCATCATTTGCGTTCGCAATCGCACCTAAGTGCAGTTAAAAGTGTCCAATATCCCTACCGTGCATGTTTTTAGAATGTGGGCGGAAACCCGAGTGCCTGGAGGAAACCTGCACAGGCACAGCGAGAAAACGCAAACTCTTGTATTGGCGGAGTTCTCCGTGCAGTCCTGTGTGAAAGGATGATCACAAACGCCTGCTAGTTGGCTGGAGGTGTGCTTCCAAATCAACATTTTCGCCACTTTGACATGTTCTACTGTAAAACAAACTATAATTAGCCACGGCTGTTCGAGTAGCGTTTTCACGATGCGCGGGCAGTGCGGTGGCTGTCTAGAGGCGCTCTGACGTCACCGTACCCCTCGCGAGCCATTTTTATCTGCTTGGGCGGGGCCGTTTGGAGAGTGCAGAAGACGTGAGGAATTTTTTAAAATGCTTCATTGGGGGCAAACAACTCTTTGAGGGTGTTTAGCGTGATAAATGACCATTGTAAGATGCTTAGAAGCTCCAAAAATGTGAATTTCCATGATAGGACGCCCTTAAGATAAGTTGATATTTGCCACCATGCAGAACACTGACAAGCAACGTGTATCTCATGGCTCGCCGATTTCACATACGTGAACAACTGTATTCTCCTCCATGTAGTGTCAAAATTAGATTGATTTGATTTTTTCAATTTTGATTTGATTGGGTTGAACATATAAAGACAATTCAAATAAAACAAATTAAATGAAATAACATTGTATATGACTGTATATGATTCACATTATTTCAGATCTATTCCATAATTGTTCTATAAATTAACACCTTTAAGAGAGACACACCTTTGCTTTTTCTAAGTTCTTGTCTTGGATTTTTTAAGTCACTTGTGCCTCTCAGATTGTAACATCCCTCTTTAAAAAAAAAAAAAAAATCTTCTGAATGCTGTGGCAGTTGATTGTTACGTTATATATTATTTGTGCTGTTTTCAATCCAACCAAGTCAAAATATTTGAGCAAATTTAATTTAATTAATAATGAATGCATTGGGACTGTATTCTTATAGCTTTTTTTGTATTAATTACCCTTATATCTCTACACAGTAGGTAAGGTACGGCAATACTAATGAACTCTATAATATACGTAATGATCCTAATTTCAGGAATCCTTGTTTTTTTAAAGAATACCTAAATATCTAAAACCATCGGTACAGGTTTTAGATATTTTCCATTTAACTTGTTCAATTTGGTGTTTCCTTAGTTTTGCATCTATTAAATCCCAGAGAAATTTAATTTCATTTATTCTTTCTATTGTAGTTGAATCAACTCTGATTTTGACTTGGTGTATAATTTTTCTCGTGCCAAAGATAATAAACTTTTCAGAGATGGTTTGTTTGTGTCAAACCATTTTTTTTAAAATATGTAATTCCTCCTCCACAGTCGTCAGAAGTCTTTCAAGGTTCTCTCCAAAGCAGTATAACGTTGGCAAATAATAGCAGGCACGGATCCTTGAGGGACCTCATGTGTTATCTTTACCTGGTCTGATTTTTCATTATTACGTTATACATGCTGTTTTATGTCATCTAGGTAACTTTTTATCCATTTATGTACCAATGGTTTCATTCCATACCTCTCTAATTTTCCCATGAATACAGTATGATCTATAGCAGTGGTTGCGGTGAAGTACCCCATGTGAAATGTTTTCAGTCCCCCTTAACCAGTGCAAAGCAAAAAAAAAGAAAAAAAAACTTAAAACATGTTATCAGTATCTGATTTATTAAACTTTAAAACCTTTCAAACTTTATTTGTATTGGGCCACAAAAAAAATAATCAACACAAAGTGTCCTCTTTTGGATCGGAGAAGAAATCTGTTATCAAAAAGAAATAACTTAATTATTCATAAATGTTTGTCCACAAAAAATAATCAACATAAAGTGGGCCACCCGTTCTAAAAAAGAATTAAGTATAAATAAATATTTGTCCACAGAAAAATACTAAGCAAAAAGTGTTTTTTTGGATTACGGCAGAGATCTCTTCAAAAAAATTCATCATTAACTTAATTATTAATACATATTTGTCCATAAAAAATAATCAACAAAGTGTCAGACCTGCTCTCAAAAAGAAATAATTATAAATAAATATTTGTACAAAGAAAAATATGAAACATTAAGTGTCCTCTTTTGGAATCACAATAGAGATCTGTTATCACAAAGAAATATCTTAATTATTAATAAATATTTGTCCATATAAAAATAATCAACTAAAGGTTTTAGACCTGTTCTTAAAAAGAAATAATTATAAATATGTATTTCTCCAATAAAATGTATTCAACTTAAAGTGTCCTCTTCTGGCATCATAATAGAGATCTTTCCCCCCCCCAAAAAAAAAACATTTAATTAATTCAATGATTATTTTTAAAGGAATTTTGCATCTTTGCTTGTTTTGTTTAACATCTCGAGTACCTCCTGGAGTTCCTTCAAGTACCCCCAGAGGTACCCGTAGCCCCATTTGAGAACTACTGATCTATAGTATCAAAAGCTTTCTTTAAATCTAGAAAAATGCCAAATGTAAATTCTTTATTATCTATAGTAGTTTCAATTTTCTCCATTATTTCCATTACCGACGTAGTGGAGGATCTATTTTTCCTCAAGCCATTTGTAGCCTGAAGCTATTCTACATACTGTATACACTTAGCTTGATAACTTGTGAAAACGCATTTGTCTCTTTTTGTTTTTGATTTCACTCAGCACAAACTTGCACTTCACACACGGAAGAAAAGGAAAGACAAATGACATGATCCAGCTACAACTGTGACTACCCTCCTAGTTTTTGGTTGATGAATCAAATGTGAATAACGACCGCATACATTATTCTGACTCTGCTTGAGAAAATCGCACTTTTATCAATCATGCAGCTAAATTTGTCCGTTGACCTTAACGTCATTTGATGACCAAAAAAAAGACACTGTATTTATATACAACTACTGAATATTCATGAAGTAGAAAACAAACCATTGAAAATGTCACGACAATGCACATGTGCAGTCTGCGGTTAGGATGATCGTCATTGCCTATACCCTCTGAAAAATGTCCACACTCATTTTTTGGAGCCATCTGATTCTTAAACGCTTTTCCAATAAATAGAAAGATGAGTACATGACACGGTATGGTCTCAGTTGCAACATGTTGGTGGATGTGTGGTGCTCAGTAGCTTATTTTTCCATGATGGTATGAGCTATATTTTCAATCATTTTGCTCGGTGTGAGGTGCACATTTAAATGTATTTGCACATTAATCAATTAAAGATTAAGACCAGATGTTTGGATAGAATTGAAAATGTCATGGGTGCAGCAAAGAAGCGCATATATTATTTGTGAGTACTCTCTTTTTAGGAACTGTTGTCAAAGATGAACATAGTATCTAATCTATTCCAATCGATCAACATTCTGCCGCCATAGCAACCCAGCTGTGTCACTCCGCTTTATAATGATCGGTTAGAGCCAAAGAAAAAATACAAACAGCATCGTTTCATGATATTTAAGTTGTTCTTAAATCTGTTCGATCATGATAAACACAATTGAGAAACAGCCTTCACCACCGACCATGAGACGATGAGCAAGTTCATTCATCTTCACTTTTTCACCCCCGAACACTTTGCATCTTTACATTTTCTTTAATTCAAGCAATCGTGTCCCTTTCTTTCTCATGAGTATTCGTCAGGATAACGAATCTGCCCCGGTAGCTACTGTTCTAGCATCTAGTAGAGTTAGTCAAGGCCCGGGCATTGTAGGATTCATAACAACAAAGTTGGAACACGATGGCTGTACATTACAATACAATTGCGATATGGTCCAAAAAAGCGACGCGATGTCGTTATCAGTGATTCTCTTGATAACAAAATCCGATCCAAGGGTCTGTGTCTCTGTTGTTTAAGCTGTAACGCAAAGTGATAGATCAGTCAATATGTACGACGTTTGTTGCCTTCGCCCTTCTTTTCCTTGCAGGATGCTTCCTGTTGGGGGTTTCTTTTCTTTTCTGCCATACTACATTCCACTTGTATTGACCGTAATTTCCATACACATCAGGTATTTTCCTGTTTATGTGTAATTACTGGCCGTGTATCATTGGCTGAGTGTGCCTAACAACAGCCCTCAGACCTCTTTATGCCTGTACATCCCATGTGTAACAGCCACTGTATTGCTTTTGATGTATCCCCTCCTTTGTGACTGTCACTGAGGCTGTTTTGGTCATTTGAGACTGGAAAGCTTCTTACATTTAATCGACAGCTTGGGCCAAAATGTTGGTAACCTGCGAGAAAGGTTTCTTTCATTTTATTTTTAGGGGCGGGCGTTCTCTTGGCCTATCCAGCTTCACCTATACGAATTGACCGAGTCATGAAGACTGAGCCATACATGCGCTTTAAATTCTAACCTGTGCTAGGATGCTTCCTCTCAGTAAAAACATAGCGGTTTGTGACTGTTTCTCAATAGCAAAGAAGCGACAGGTCGAAAGAAGGAACGATCGCCGGGAACGGCTGTTGAGGCGATCGATTGAAAAGCAATGCGCCTTGGGATAGCTGGCAACCTGAACTTGCCACTGCACCAGTTAGCAGCAAGAGCTCCTCCTGTTACCTAAACAGCTCGACCTAGACTTTGCATCGGAACGCAATGTGGTCCGTGGTCCAATGTTTCTCCAGTACACGAGAATGCATATTGAGAAACATCCAGTGTACCAACTGTGCAGCCGCTTCCCGCCGTGGGCTTTTATATATGAATGGACTATCAGCCGGCCCCTCGCGGCTGAAGCTAGAGGGCAGCTATCTTACGTTGCTATTTTCACTGATAACCTGCGTTATTTTTTTGCTGAAACACCCGTTGTTAGTGTGAATTTCACACTACGATCCTGGCGTGGAGAAACGAGAGCCTCAAAGACTACAAAGACTTCATTCTTCGTATCGATTAGCGCTGGGCGACAATATCGACATATTGCGATAGGAAGTGACGCAATACGCGTATTGCAATAAAACGTTCCGTTTCCGATATATCGCGTATCGGTTCCGAAACGCCTTATTTTCGTAATATTTCCTTTTGTTTTTTTTAACTCAATCTGCTCCGGGCCGGCTTTCCTATTGTGATTTGTGTCATATTATGAATCATGTTTTACATGTAAATCATTACTCTTGCGTTTCAAAAGCACCACATTAAAATGTTACAGTACCTTACCTTTCGAGTGAGGTGATGTTCCAAAGCAAGAGTGGTGGCAGAGGGCAATCAGCAGAATGATAGAAAGATAACATTTCCTTCGTTTCTGCCATTGTGGTTAGATCTCGGTCTTTCTTCTCGTGTTCATGTCGTCCGTACGAAGCTCCTGTATGTGTTCCAGAACAGCGCAGTAATATCAGACTAATAACGAGCAGCCATACTAACAAGTAGAACCTTGTGTTGCCTTTAATTCAAATAGGAGTTTTGAAATTTCAAGTTTCGTTCATTTTCGTAATACGAAGAAAAAACCTGTACAGAAGCAACCGTATCTCAAGATTTCACTATATTTGATAAATTATAACAATACATTTCTGCTTGATTTTTGTCGTATTTTTTTTCCACCAACGCGAGTGACGTTACAGATCTGTTTCTTTTACAGTTGAAGAGCAAAAATGTCAGAAAAGGACAAATGTTGCGTAATAGTAATATAATATTCCTGCCACATCAGTGCCATCTGAAAGCGCATTCTGAACTGCTGGGGAAATATTAACACAGCTTGAAATCAAAAAATGTGGACATGTTACTTTTTTTGAAAAGGAATGTTTAACATGTGCTCATAGATGTCAATGATGTGTGGCTTCTGAAAAAGAATACATAGAATTTGTTTCTTCTAATCATTTCCTTATGTTTTTTTCAGTCATGTATATATATATATATATATATATATATATATATATATATATATATATATATATATATATATATATATATATATATATATAATTTCTTACAAACATTGCCCGATATATCGCAATACGCCTTTGCTATATTACAATATTCGCAATACACTTTTAAGACACAATACCCAGCAGTAGCATTGACCGTTCAGAGTCCTGTATATCATCTCAGAATTGTGACCGATAAAGGTTAGGTTGACATTTGCCAGCAAATTTTCGTCTCGATAGTCTTCGGTTTCATTTCATTGTTGATGGATCGGACGTGATGCAGACAACACTTGGAGTTGCACTTCCAGATAAACCTGTGAAGAGAAAGTTCCAAATTGAATTCTTACACATAAAATGCGCCTGTGGCACTCCTCCCAGTGCAGTCGTCTGCCACACACGATGGCATTTCTGCGGCCGAGACCGGCAGTAACGTAAAAAGACTTGAATGCATTCAAGTTAGATGGGCTGAGCGGGCGGCAAAGTGGGATGGCTTCCGGTGGCTTCACTTCTTCGCTTCGTCGCTAGTCCATTCATATGGGTGTCGGTGCCTCCCGCCCATAACGGGCCCTTACGCACAGTCACAATACGCTGCGCTTCCCCCTACGCGAGCGGCAGGAAGCCTAAGCATCTGTAGTTGCTGTCGATCTCTAATCTGTGGTATTGCATGTCTCGGGCAGGCAAGCGGGGGCGTCGCAGCAGTGCAGGATCACTAGACAGCAATATGGAAGTAAGTTGGAAGCAGCTGGTCTCCAAGCTACTCTTCATGTGATGATGTGCACTGTGAAAACACACCATTTCCTTTTTGGTCTGACACCTTCTTTGCTTCATAGACTCAGTCCATTTGTTTGGATCATATATTTTTTCTTCCTGGGATGCCTTTTATTGACCTGCTTGCCTCCATGTAGTGTGCATGCTCGGGTTGCCTGCTTCTGATCCCGCGCCCCTTTTTTTCGGAAGCCAAACAACTCCGGTTTTGGTCATGCCACTCGACCAAAAGACACGCCCTCAGCAAAGCATGACTCGACTAGACCCTTCCTTGTCTCCTGTCTCTGTCTTTCATTCATCCCCATCCAAAGCGGTTTTCATTTGGTTGTTCTTTTCTCAGGCGCTAGCTCAGTAAGACACCAACTAGCCTTTTGTAGACTCTCTCACTGTCCAGAGCTCTCTTTACCCACAACTTCTCAGTAACATCAGGAAGGCTGGAAAACTGGGGCTTTCACACTCTGAAATCTACTGCCGGGCACTCTGATAATGACGTGGATTTCATTTACTGGTCATTCTGTCGCACCATACGCCCATGAGCTCATGTGTGTTGCGTTCAAGTCCGGGACCCTGAAAAATGTCATTCTGCTTCAAAGGCCTCACGCGGGTCTCCTTAAGTCCGGGCTGAAGCAGGAGTCGGAGGACGAGCGTTCATGCGCGCGTATCCACAACAGGGGCAGCAGTCGGGCCCTGTCGTGACGCGTCCTTCCCTTTGACCTTTACGCAAATGCTAACGTGTGGATGATGAGCTGGCCCGTCACGTCCTCTGCATGCGAGCCAGCGGTGACCTCCGTTTACTTTAACAAAGATGCATGGGTGACTCTGCCACACGTCCTCTCCAGATACGTTAGCACTGTGACATTTCTCAAGTCAGCTTTCAGATACTACCCGAGTCCAACTGCTTCCACCGCAGACCATGGAGACGTTTTCCTTTGTCATTTGCATGCCCGAAAACATTTTGCTACTTGAAATAAGAAAATTCAGACCAGCTGAGGTTGCGCTCCATGTCTTGACGCTCTCGCTGTCGCCTTTATCCTCCGCAGGGGTCCATCATTAGCAGCCCGCACACGCGCCGGAGAGCCACCACACCGCGTGAGGGGACAACCCGCGACCATCCCCCCCTCCCCCCCTCGGCATCCACCTCCATTCTGGGCTCGCTTTTCGGCAGCAAGAGAGGCAAAGCGCCGCCCCAGAGCCACGGCCCCTACCCCCCGCCCGGCCACCCCACGCTCATATCCCACAAGCCCCACCCGACCAACCTGCACCACACGGCGCAGGCGGTGCACGGCGTGCAGCTGCCACACCATGCCGGCCACCACCCGCAGTACTGCCAAGTCCCTCAGAACCCGCCGCCTTACCACCACCACCACCACTACCACCCCCCGCCGCACACGCAATACCACAAGCACCCCGCCTATTCCTCGCACGCGCATCAGCTCGCCCAGCACAGCCACTACAGCCAGCACGCCCATCACGGCGCCCACTCCCAGCACGGGCCCCATCACCACACCACCCAGCAAGCGGGCACCGCGCCTGCTGCCGGACACAAAAGCAAACACAGCGGCATCAGCACCGTGGTGTGATGACAGCAGCGCGAGCAAAGGGGACGGTTTCTGACACCAAAGGTACTGACTGACCGCGCGACTCGATGGCCTGTCCACTGTGTTTTACTGCTGCTGCCATGGCAACCAATTGCTGACGCTGATACACCTCCACATCAACTTTGAAGCAGGATTGGACCACAATTTCCCACCAGGGGCCTTTATTACCATTATGTTGGATTCCGGGTTTGCCACCCCCCCCCCCCCCCCCCCCCCCTCTCGTCTGGGTTCACGGGTGGCTCTGTGCAGGAAGATGCCCTTTGTTGTTTTCGCAGCAACGCGCGCACACATCACTGGGCTGCCCCCCTCCACAGCCTATGTCGCCTTCATATAATCGTGAGGAAAGACACCGTGGCAAATCAGTGACAAACAATTTTCCGGTTTGCAAGTCCCACAGATGCTCCCTGTCCTTGCCTCCGATGGAGCTCACTTGTAATTAAGATGTAATCATTTGACTTATTACGGAGGACAGGTAAGCCACGTCATATTAGTTCTAGTGCTGTGTTTACTGTAGATGACAACTCCATGTGTTGTCTCCTAGCGCTCATACATAAATGTGCCAATTTATTAACGCATAATCTATTTAGTCAAGACTTCTTGTACAGTATGTTGTGCGTAACTTGTAAGATTATACTTACAATTATTATTATCAGCAAAAAGTATCAGTATTATACTGACTCTGGGGTAGCAAGCTGTTAATGCGGAATCAGTGAAATAAGTTTATAATCTATCTTGGAAGATTGGCCTTTCCTAAAGAGCAAGAGGCACTTTGAGGTTGCAATTGTTGCGTATTGGCAACATTGATGCTTCTTGTCCGCGGCCACTTTCAAGTACAGGTTGGTCATTGCAGCACATAAAATGATATTTTCTACGGCGGCTTGGTGGACCAGTGCCTGTTAAGAGTAATGTGGCAACAGCTGCTGCCACCGCCACACATTCAATCCAACTACAAAATTTTACCGGAATATTTTTTCCGCTTTTTATTTTTTATTTTTTTCCTCGCCAGTAGGTTTGGGTGAGGGACTTAAATGTTCTTAAATAGTGAAGTATTTGTTTTTGTATCATACGTGCAATATCTTTATACTGATTAGGAACAAGCAAAGCGTCCCTAAGATTTGTGCAGTTGTTTTGTGTCATTATTTATTTTGCTTTTTTGTTTTTCGTTTTGTTTTTTTGCCCCCGTCTAAATTAGCGCTTGCTGCAGGCTCAGAGCCCGGTGGAATGTCTAGTGATTTTTTTGCATGTGCTGTTATTGATGTGAGGCTGTCCTCTGCACATTGTATAACAAATCAGTGTTACCATAGCAAGTTTAAGTGCAATCATGTTTCCATAAATGCAGACTTGTACTGAGAGTGGAAGTCTTGTGCAGGATGAGATTCAGGTGATAGATACCCCTCCCCCCCCCCCCCCCCCTCCCCCCTTCCCTTTTAGGAATCTATAAATACCTACAAGGAGAAGATAGAGGAGGAATGTGTGTATATATTAAAGGAATACTGTAGTACTTAATGGGCTGAGCAGATATATTTTGCTGGATAAGCACATATAAAATGTTTTGTTTCAATAAATGTAGTTATACCACGGAAATGTAAACCAAACAAAGAAACCTGGAGTATGTAAAGAATATCTTTATACATTCAAAAAATAAAAGTCTATTCTAGTGTGCACATCGATAACAGTAGGTAGGCAATTTGCTCCAATATTCAGGATGTACATGTATATTAAGAGTCACAAAGAAATCCATGGCCATCATTGCAATTAACACCTTCCCGGTTCTCACATATCGGACTGGAACGATCAGCTGAATGTGTCTTTCTATTGAGTTCTATTTTCTGATATGATTAGAACCTTTGTGTCCCGTTCATGTTTGGTGTGTGTTGTCTTCAGTCATTTCATTGTGAGAAGGAACCCCAACAATGCACTGCATGGATCTGATGCATCACAAGTCCTATTCACTGTGAGACGAAGAGAAGGGGGGAAAAGGGGGTGGGAATCAGCCTATCATAGAAACTGGCTTAATATTTTTTGTTTGTTTGTTTATGATTTGGAGTTCACCAGTGTTGCTGTGTTCTTGCTGTTCTAGGTGTTAGGCTGATTAATATTGAATCTCAGCATGCATTTCATCAACAAAGCCATTGTGTGTACATTATGAACATGAAGAACATTGCACTTCTTTCGCTGAGGGCTTTCATTGTGTAAATATGAGATGTGAATGTGCAAATGGCTTGCAAGGAGAATTTATCTTTATGAAGGTGTAAAGGGACCAAGTTGATGGTTATACAGTATGATCCTGTACATAGTGTGAATATGATCCATACTATATTCTGATATCTGCAGTTTTGATCATCCTGAACAAACATGGCCTCAGAGAATGAGTGAGAGCTGAACATATCGATTGTTTCGGGAACCCACAATTGCTGTAGAGCTCAAAAGCAGACTTAGGAAAGTTCGCTGCCATTTCCGTCATGTTCCTTCCGTGCAAATGCGCTCACTCACACGACATACACACACCAGACAAATGCATCTTATCGCGAGCTGTTCGGTCTGGTGTGAGACTCATTAAAGGGTAAAAAAAAAAATGGAAATCACAAGAATGGCCTCATTTACGTGTGCATTCTGTTTGTACAGTGAGTAGTGAGTCAGTAAGACCCCAGTTATTGTAAAACTTCAACTGTGACAATGTTGAGAACGCAAAATAAACAAATATATGACTTATGATTTGGGTTTTGTCATTTATACCTGCCCACCATGAGTGATTTCATTTATTGGGCATTGCAGTGGATTTTAATTTCATTTGAGGACAGTGCCAATACGCCACCTGCAGGTTATAGGTACACTTGGAACATTAATGCAGGACAGGTACAACAAATTGCTACCTACTGTCACGTTTTTTTCTTCAGTCACTGGGTTTTGCCAGAAATTACTGTTTTGTTTTGTTTTTTGTTTCAAGACACGATTTTGGATTCTATGTGTTTAAAAGTTCGACGTTTTAAAGTGTACTACACACAGAATTTCAGAGGATACCACTGAAAATTGAAGTGCCCTCACAGCAAGTGCAGCTCAGACTCTGTAAGACTAGTCGTGAACGTGTGAACGCCTCTCGTTGGCTCTGGTATCTTTTTTTTTTTTTAAGATAAACTCTTATCTCATTCGAACAGAGGGATTTCCATCAACACTTCACCACCATCGTAGCAGTCAGTGAGAGACTCGTAACACTGCTGGTTCATGAAGAAAGTGCCAGAGCTGTATTATTTAATCTTTCAATGCAAAACTGGACCAGAACAGTAAATGTTTATGAAGAATTCAAGGATGGGTACAGAGATAATGAAAAACGCCGCAGGTGGTTTGACCCTGAAAGGTTTGTTTTCTTCTTTTGTTTGATTAATGTTGCCGTTACCAATTAAAATGTCCTAATTTCTCATACATAGTCATAGCATTTCTGAATGCATTTGTTATGTTGCATTGTGATAATCCCTTAAATAGAATAAATAAATAAAAATTAAGGGTTATTTAAAAAATTACATGAATGGGATCAAATGTTTTTCTTTTCCCAAAAAATTAACCATGTGCCATTCATCATAAAACATTTTTTTTCGACAAATGATAAAATAACCGTGTATAGTAAGGCTAAAACAACACCATGTACACTAGTGAAGTTTTTTTTTTTTTTTTTGCTTTTTAAACACCATTTTGAGTGAGACATTTGTGAGTGAGACATTTTTTGGTGGGGTGAGGGAGGCATAATATCTTTTTTCTTCTGAGCTCTGAAGGTACACTTTAAGCCCTAACCACAATTTGAACCCCCAAACCTAATTTGAAATACTAGCCTTTTTAAAACACTACCTTTTAGCCCAAACCCTACTTTCAAACACTAACACTAGTTGGAAAATATATTTCTCAATCCTAACTCCAGTTTGAAACACCACTTTGAAACCCAAACCTTAAAGACCACTTATGAGACATAGCCCTTGTTTGAAACCCTACTTTGAACCCGTAACACACGTTTGAAACCCCAACACAAGCTTAACACAATAATTTGAAACCCTAACCCTGGTTCAAAATCCTGTTCGAACTCTTTGATGTTAAAGCCGTGTTATCTTTGGAAGAAAACAGGCACTGCTCATCACCAGGCTAATACCTACATCCCTACAAACATGATGGCGGCAGCATCATGCTATGGGGATGTTTTTCAGCAACGGGAACTGGAAGACTAATTGGTATAGAAGGATAAATGAATGCAGCAATATACAAAGCTTTAAGGACAAAGCCTGCTCCAGAGTGCTCTTGATCTCAGACTGGGGCGAAGGTTCATATTTCAACAGGACATCGAGGCAAAGGACACATCCAACCTCATTGGGTTAGCCTCAGAGCCACTCTGTAAATGTTCTGGAGTGGCCCAGCCAGATTCCAGACTTGAATCCGATCGAACATCTCTGGAGAGACCTGAAAATGGTTGCGCACAGACACCCCCCCCCATAGAGCTTGAGAATGAATGCAAAGTAGAATGGGCAGAACTGCCTAAAGATAGGTGTGTCGAGCTTCACGCATGCTATTCAAATAGACCTGAAGCTGTAATAGTTGCTGACGGTGGATTAACAAAGTATAAAAGCTGTAAATAGTTATGCAGATATGATTTTTTTTTTAAATAAATACAAAAACTGTCCAAGAAAAAGTAATACTTTTTCAATGCCATAATCGGGTATTTTGCGTTTTAAGGTAAGAGATTGATTTAACAGAGTTTGGAATGTGGCTGCAATGTCAAAATATAGAAAAAAATGAAGCGCTGTGAATACTTTCAGGGCGCACTATAAGGTTTTAATCTTTCACAACAATACAATGCAAATACATTTTTTTTTTAAAAAAAAGGGAATAGGTGAGGTCAAAGAGATTAAGTAGATCAATTAATTACAGGTCGTAATTACACTCAATACTAAATCTCTTGGAAGAGTTAATATGTATAAAATTTACAATCTAACACAATTTACTGCACTCACTCGCCTGTCCAAAGTCTTGCTGTACCACTCCATTGCTACAGATTGACATCTACTTTCCGATTTCCGGCATACCGGTATACGCATTGAAATTAAAATAGCCCTCAGCCCTCCAAAATGGTGACCCGCCAGCATTAGTTACTATACTGTGCAAAAATCCCTCCAAAGCAAGGTTTTCTCAGTGCGCGCGTGCGCATGTGAGTTGGGGGGCAGCTTTTTGAACACTTGAGGTCGTGCAAAAGCAAGCTCAATATTATTTGTCGGCTATACATTGCATCATTCCTTGAATCATATTTCTGTTTTTGGAAAATTAAAGTATTTTTTCAATTATTTCAAATAAAACACCAACTAGATGCATAATCGAATATGGGGGGAGAAAGAGTCTCTTTTTCCAAAAACACTAAAATGATGAGGATGGCAATTATGCTATGGGGCTGACTTTATAGTAAAGCTATGTCGCGCATTTCCACGGTGACGTCGTTGATCAAGCGTTTTATAGTTCACTGCGTTTTTTTTTTGTTTTGTTTTCTTCCAGAATGCTCTCTGGTTTGACATCGCGCCTTCTATTGTGGGCTACACTGCAAACTGCGCCCTCTCTTGGTCAGGCCTGCTTATGCACAGCCCTCCAGCCTACTGGTTTGCTAGTCAACTGCACCACTCATGACCTCCGGGAGGTGCTTCCTCTGCCATCAGACACCACGGAGCTCCTCGTGCATAACAGCGGCCTGACCCGCATCCCTTCCGGCCTGTTTGACAAAATGGCGGGGCTTCAAAGTGTCTCCCTGGCCGGTAACCCTTTCCACTGTGACTGCAGCATTGAATACGTGAGGAATTGGCTGCTGAGGAACAGGGCTGCAGTCTCCCAGGAGCCCAGGTGTTTCAGTCCCAGTTCAGTGGCTCAGAAAGCTATCACAGAACTCACCGATGACTACTTTATGCAATGCGCCCCGAGAGGCTGCAGCAGTCTCACCTCTGCGGTTGTGATGGGAGTTATTCTTTGCTGCCTCATTATTCTACTTCTATGGAGTCTGAGACTAGCCAAAAACTGCACCTTCACTCTTAACATTGAGGAAAAACACTCAGGACTCCAGGCTGACTCTTTGCATCCCTTGAGAATGAGACACAGGAGGCGGCTTTCTGCTGTCAATGAACATTGTCAACTTCTCGCTGAGGAAGTGGAAAGACATCCTGTCAGCATGGAGTTACTACCACAAGTACTTGATGTGTTGCATAAGAAACACAATATTAAGATGAAAGCTATCTGACACACCCATTTGAACACATTACTTGTTAAATGAGGCAATCCTCACTTCCTCGTATAGCTTCTACGACTCATTCAATCCCAAAAATGTATTTTCTGTATACGTCTTTACAGAGTGCAAACATTCAAAAAAATAACTTCTCCTAAAAAAATAACTGCACTGGGTTATAAGGTGCATCACTGCAGATTCCAGGAAATGCAGCAAATATGTCAAACTTTATGCAACTTATAATCAATATTCTTACACGTGCACCTGATGAGGCACGCTTGATTTTTCTTTTTTATTAAACCAGATTTTAAGTCCTCTATAGTCTGACAAATATGGTACCTTAACATTATTCTGGACCAGATCCCACTGGCTGACGAAAGAAAACAAAAACTATTGCAATGATTCCTTAGTTACAGTACCTATAATGCACAATACACTAAGTGGTCAAATGCTGATTATGAAAAGACTTTGATGTTAAAGGTAGCGTTCACATTATGTAACTGAACAAGTATGTAAAGATACACGATCAAATGATGAAAATGCTGGACAGGTTTCTTACAAGCACACACAATGCAGAATTACTTGGAGACAATATTGCACATCTAGCAGTTTGTTGATACAGTACAAGTTTCTTGTCATGCATAGTTTTAAGGGTTAAAACGTGTAAACGTTTTTAGTGCTCACAGCTGGCTTCAACAATGGTCCAATGTTTGAAATGCTTGATGAAACTAGTAAACTCTTGTAACAAATATAGTATTTCGGGTTTTGTAACATCTATCAGGTCTAAAAAATATTTAGCTGAGTAAAATGAGGCAGTTGCATAAAAGAAAATAAAACAAGTGAGGGCAGCTTAGTGCATCAGAAGCTTTTTTTCCCCTAATATTTGTCCCACTGATGAGTATTTGAAGATCACGTCAGAGCCCTCTGAGTTGGTTAAGCAACGTCGACACAGTGTAACAGGCGGGCGGGAGTCCAACCTCCTTCAATCTCCTTTACTGGGGCAAAAACTTTTCCATCTCAAAAATGAGCTCAACAGCTTCAGCCACATCTTGCACAATGTGGCCCGGTTCCACCAGCGCAGGGTCGAAGCGAAAGTCCCGGTGGCCGTGGAAAACCGTCTCTTTGATGCAGCGGCTGGCGTCATTTGGCACCTCGGCCGTCGGGTTGTAGACACCCGTGCAGACCAAGACAGATTTACAGGAAGTGGCGGCGGGCATCGCCAGCTCACTCTCCCACATGTTGTCGGCGTCATCCTCCGCAGGCAGCGCCGTGGTGGAGCCTGTGGCGGCCGCCATCTTGGCCATGGCTTTCGGACTCTTTCTCGCAACTCTCACGTCCAGGTAGCGGTTGTACAAGTTTGCGCCGTAGATGTCAGTCATTAGATTGTCCCTAAAAGAGCGATTTCAGCTGTAATGGCTTCATGGCTAAAAAAAGAATTCTTTTGTTGTGGTTTTCCTTTGTATCTAGTTTTGCCTTCACTACTTGTAACTGCACAAGAA
This sequence comes from Hippichthys cyanospilos, assembly GCF_059441005.1. Classification (NCBI taxonomy): domain Eukaryota; kingdom Metazoa; phylum Chordata; class Actinopteri; order Syngnathiformes; family Syngnathidae; genus Hippichthys; species Hippichthys cyanospilos. The sequence continues at coordinate 19,081,967 of NC_142370.1, forward strand.
AAGTAGTATAAACAAAACAAGTGCATTGGAGAAGCCAAAGGTGGCACTTCAAAGTCTCAAAGAGAGCACAAAACGAGTTTTAAAACAGAGCACAATTACGAGCAAAACGAGTTTCAAACTGGAAGCTGAAGCATGTTTGTCATTTAAGGGCCAATGTTTGGCTTCTTCATTTTTCTCTGCCTGTTTCTGACCAATGACTTTTCAGCCTTTCACTTCCCCTATGGCCATGCACGCTGCGCAACATTAATGTCTACATCCCTACAGACAGGTTTGAAAACGTCTTTCCGGCAAAGTGTTTACAAGGTATGAGTACAAAAGCGAGCTTATGACTGGTTTAGGACAATTTTAGATGAACCTTTTCGAACTTCACTATCTGCTGTCCCACACACAATTATATAATGGAGGTGGCATATTTCATTTTCTATTTATAGATAGATTCATAGCATTAGCAATCTCATGTATTAGCAGCTATGCAGAGTGTGTAGTTTTTGGTGTCAGTTTAAAACAAATTGTGGGCCACGGTATCACCTTCAAAATAAGTTGTTCCGTTGTTACAAAAAACATTCGAAGTACTGGTACTAACAACACCTTCTAATCAAAGTTAATTGCACTATCATGTCTTTATTTTTTATTTGAAAGAACTCACAATGTAAGCCGTTGATAGTTATTATAAGATCAACTGTTTGACGGTGCGATATGCCGCAATCGACAAACAATTCAATTGGTTGATGAATCTCAAATATTGTGGGTGATTTTCTGACCGTCAAAATAATTATTTCTGGAGTCATAATCATTGTGTTAACTGGACAGCCACCCAGGGGCCCCCCAGTTATTTTAGCCCAAGGGAACAACAAAGCGTCTTTGGCTCCATTGTCAATTCAAGCGGTGGCCACGCTCTAATATTGTCGTGTATGGTATTCCCTGTTTGCTTGTGTCTTACCCTATAGCATAGAGGGACGTAACGGGACGTTTCCACTGCCTCTGTAACGCCTGCCCTCGGATGAGGAACTCCGCAAAATGGTAGGTCAGCTCACTTGGTTTTCCCATCAGGGCCTCATACTTGAGGTCTTTACCTGTGATCTTCTTATAGATATTCTCTAAGCACACAAGAAATGTGCCGTGGCCAAATCTTGACGGAAAAGGGACAGAGTATGAAAAAAACATTTCCAACCAATGAAACTTGCCGCTCAAGTGTACGTACCTTGGAGACTGCGCTTCGGCCATCCACATCAGGTCCATGTTGCAAGCCAGCAGTGGCAGGTGAGGTGTATTGCGGGATTGATGAAGGCTACTGAGATTACCGTTGGTGAGCAAAACATCAATGATGAGCTGCAAATTGGTCTCCCATCGAATTGGCTCTCCAAACAGAACCACAGCTGCATAGATGGAAAATAGATACATCTGAACACCTTGGCATGGTGGATTGATCATTAAATGTGACATCAAAAGCCATTAGGCATTTTCAGCTCATTCAGTGAGGTAAAGAATACTCACCCTCAACCTTGGGAAGGTTACCAACAAGACTTGACTGCAAAGAAATGAATGCGCCTTAAATTAATATACGTATGCGTCAGACTTAAAGGTTAATTTCTATATCTTAAAGACATTTAATTGAATACACAACAACAACAAGGTATTTAAGGCTGGGTCAAAATGTGCCGAAATTTCAAAGTGTGTGTCGAACAATCCAAGGTGGGATTTCTGAAGCGTTTTTTTGGAACGTGATTAATTCTAGAAAAATTACATTGTTATGATGTATGAAGCCTTGCTGTCATGAAAAGTGGCACCTGTGCCGGCTCGATTCGTGAACAGACTAGGAATATACAGATATTGTGTTGGTTGTCCTGTCGGAATTTAGCCAATTTCCTTTGACAACTACATTTGTTCATAGCGGTCCCCCCATACCTACAAAAAAAAAGGTGTTCCCATATAAGACAGTGTGAGTGAAACTCTCCCAAGATAGCATGCATCATATGCAGTGAAATATGTTAAAAGTAGTATTTTGTGTATTTTAATGTTACATATAGAGGGAAAAAAAATTTGAATTGAAAGAAGACTATACAGCTACTTCACAAAAATTCTGGTTCCAGTTTATGTGATTTTGAACAACCACTTCAAGAAATAGAATTTAGTATATGCAATCAGTATTTTTTTCAGTGTAGTAACCTATTTAACTTACAAGAACATTTCTGTATATTCTCATTCTAAATATTTGTTGTTCTCCTGTTATTTTTGCTGTTGTGACATTATTTGTTTGTGTTTTATCCTTCTCGGGTGACTAGTAGGTTCGCTTTGGAAGTGCAGCGTCATCTCACAGATCCCCAAATCGGCAAAATAATAAGTAAAATGCTATTTGCAAAAACGGACATCTCCTTTAAGTGAGGCAAAGGTGCATATAAATCCAAGTCAAGTGGTAACCACAAATTAATTATGACGAGTTAACACGAATGAATCCTATAAAATGTAATTTGGGTGTTTTGAATCCAGTTACTATTCTCATGCGCACTGTTGTCAGACTGTGGGGTGGGGGGGCAGGCTGTTGGCAATCAATGTTTTGGCCACCAGCGCGTGCATATGCAGCCTCTCAAAAGGTGAACCTTTTAATGAATCAGGCAGATGGAAAGCGTGCAGCGTTCAGATAGCTACATCTGCCCATTACTAGACATTTAATATTTAGACTCGTTAGCTTTTTTATTGCTGAATGTAATGTCTGCACTATGTTGCAAAACTTAAACTCATTAAGTATTTTTTTTCTACTGTTGAATGTGATGTCTGCAACATGTTGCAAACAAGCTGGGACAAGGGAAACAAAGTTGAGGAATCCTCAAAAACACTAATTTGGAACATCTCACACGTGAACAGGCTAGATGGAAAAGGGTGTGGGTCATGACTAGGTATAAAAAGAGTATCTTCAGTATTCATGAGTTATAATTTTACAAACTGGACAATTACATCACAGTATCAGAACATTAAAGCTATACCTCCAATAATTCAAAGACACTAAACACGATGTGTGAGAAGAGTGGCCTTTATCAAGGTTTGTTTAATCAGTTCAAAGCAAAGAATAAAGCAAAACAAGGACTACTCTTTTCTGACATACACATCCAGATATGTAATAATAAGAGTGGATGTAAAAAAATCTTGAAATTATTTCAATTTGTACTAATGTACATGGTCATTATACGTGTAAAATGAAGTAAAATACTAGTAAAATGAATCTATTCAAATACCATCTATATGTAAATAACTACATTGTTTTTTTCTTCTTTTCTCCCTAAAGACTAACCTCTCTATTAGTCCATTCTACAGTACATTTTCTCTCTAGACAGTCAAGTATACGGTAATGCTACATTGCTGTTTATAGCTGCTTGCTTTCCACCCTCCTTATGATATGCAAGTGCAACAAACATGATTTTAAAGCTGTCATTCTAAATGGCTAAACTGATGAATAGCTGTGACTCTCACCGGTAGTTTAGGTCTCCTGTTGTGGTCCACCATATCTAGAAGAGGGAATGACTCCCTCAGCATGTCAATACTAATGACATTATTGAAGCCAAGGCTGGTGAGGGAGAGAGTATTAAGGATACAAACTATTGAAACTACTGCTATTTAAACAGTTAACAAAAAGAAGCGAACGCTAATGAATGATGGATACTTTTTGGCAATTTCCAAAACTGGTCCTTGACCTGACACCAGCACACACTTGTCATGGAATTTCTTGAACATCCTCAATGGACTGTGCGACATGATGACTTGATCTTGTGTAATCTGCAAAATTGGTAAAGCGTGAGCGGTGAACAAAGATTATAGTTTTTATTATATGACAAACAATCATTACAGCGATGTGTACTTCATACTCACATGTACACCAAGGATGTGAGAGAGCTGATCTGCTTTTGTTTGCCTGAGGCAATTGCCTGCATTTGTAACAAAAACCAGGGGTACTACAAACTGGCCCTGTGAATCCACCAACTTCTCAAAGGCCTTTTTAGCAGCAGGGATGAGCATCCTTCCCCGGAGAAGCACACCATCAATGTCAAATAACAAACCGAAATTTGGCTGTGGCTGAGAGAAAGGAAAAAAGAAGAAAAAAACATTTCGCAGACGCTTTGCATGTCAACAAGTGAACAACCTGCACGCATCACAGTGCAGCTAAACTATAATGTGAGTGGGACCGTTTGGTTTTGGTACAATATGTAATAATAAATCACGTCACGTTGATATAGTTGATGATTAAGATGACCGGATCCAGGAAGCCTTCATCGCATTGATGTACCTCCAATGAACGCCTAGTAGTCTCAAGCTTGAATAGTTTTAAGGACAGCTAGACATCACCTTGAGTGGCACTGGTTTGTCATTTATTACAAACGATTTTGACGCATCCTCGAGCTTTAGCAGCACATATTGTTGCGGTGCGCCAAAACAACTTTGTGTTGTCGTGTGTAAAAATGTAGCTCTAAAACCTGGGAACAGTGCAGCAATGTGACTGAAGCACCGGGGAAAACAAAGTGTTCTCTTACGGTCCCCACCAATGCACATCCTAAAAACACACGTAACATTGTGCGTCGATTCGATACTTCACAAAACTGAAAAGCATATATATATATATATATATATATATATATATATATATATATATATATATATATATATATATATATATATATATATATATATATATATATATACAAGCGTACCTTGCTGTTAGTCCCGCAAAAGCCGCAGCGAGAACCGACTGCCGCAACGTTTGGCCTAGCGTGACGGCCGCCCCCGGAGCACAGGCCCCGGTACAGTGGCAGAAGTCCCCTCATTTCACGAACGTCTCGCTGATCCGGGAGAACAGAGCCCGACCCGGCCGGCTGACTCCAGCCGCTTGTTTTCTCCTCTGACGTTCTCTGCCGTAATGTGACTGGGCGAGGCCCTGTGACGTCACATGACGCGTCCGAGAGAACAGGGAAAGCCGACCGCCAGCAACACCCGTAGAGCTACAAAGGAAAAAAACACGCTGCCATTTTAGACACCGAGGCGAAGACATAATGGCCTGCTTTTCGAAGCGACGCATCACGAAACAGCCTTACACAAGCGATCGGTGTGCTTATCTGCGTAACCTTACACGCACGTCTACGATTCATTGTGAGATTCACTTACAGCGATTCTTTGCGTGCGTTTTAACTGGCCTTTACTCGCGTTCTCCATTTTACCGCTGCGGCTGTGCCGTACTACATGGAAAACCAGGGATAATTTACGGGCTGTATTGCGCTACTTTGGTGCGAGTGTGTTTGCACAATAACCTCAGGTGCATCTGAAATGTTTTTTGTTTTTGCTTTTTCAGTTTCCCATTTTTGGCAGCACCTCTAGATATCGCCCTACTTGTTTGCATTATATTTGAATGTAACTCAGCTAAAAGGGACAGCAAAATAGGTCAAATGAGTTTAAAAGAAACTTGAGCGACAAATAATTCAGACATGGGCCTCCCCGTGCTCCTCCAGCTTTATTGATAGTTTTAAAATTACATTTCTATTTTCTAGGACTTCAGTTGCACTTTCCTTCTGACTTAAAAACAGAGTACAAGCAAATGGTCTTTATACAGTAGTCTAAGTGATATTGTACAAAAATAACATTGATTTCTGTGAAAACTTTTCATTCCGAAATAACTCCAATTCATCTGTTCGACAACTGGTCATGGTCTTTTAAATTTGTCAAGGTAAAAACAAAAAAACAATCCCAAAGCCGTTTTTAAGGAAACACCTACCTTGGCCTACCAAGTTGGTTTTTCAAATGTAAACAGATTTCTACAATAGAAGTCGCTTATTTTATTCCTCCAGAAATGCTTTGTATCTTTGCGAGAAAATGTGGTCAGCTCCCACTTAGCTGCATGTAGCGCTGAAATGCATCATATGAAATGTTTCCATGTCGTTCTCCCTTGGCCAACTCAACCCACTTAAAAAAAAAAAAAAGAAAAACAAAAAAAGAAAACAACAACCATACATGGAAGTTCAGTTTCTGTTTACTCCCTTTCATCTCTTGACAAGATATTCGCTTCCACAAGCTCAGAGGTCCTACAGATTCCCGTGTTTAGTCCCATTGATTCATCGCTGGTCACCAGTGGCTTGGAAAGGGGGTCCTTTAACAAAGCATTATACATAACACCGCTACCAAACTAAACATTTTTGTGTTGAATGCAGAAAGATTTTTTTTTTTCACCCCTTTCATTACATGTCGAGAGGCTCACTGGCCTGGGACTAGCCTCTATTGGCCAACCTTTGGCCAGTGAAGAGGATTCAGAGAAAAATAACACAACCAACCATCAATCTGAAAAAAGGAGGGGCAACAGAGGACACCAATTATGCGGTGTCTTCGTAGGTGCACTCTTTTGCCAGGTGGCCCGCCTTTCCACATTTGTAGCAGTTGGTCTCGCTGGTTTTAGTACAGTGCACTGCGACGTGACCAAGCTCTCCACACCTACAGAAAACAATAGCTCAGTTAAGGCCACGTACAAGTGCTACACAAAGACTGTAGTACAGTATAGCCAACGCTCACCTGTAACATTTCACCTTGTCACAAAGCTTCTGGATGTGGCCAAAGCCGCCGCAAGAATAGCACTTTTGCTCGTTTGCGTCACAATCACGGGCCATGTGACCAGACTTGCCACAGGTATAGCAGAGCTGCTCCCGCTCCTTTTTGGGTTCCTTGCATTCACGAGAAATGTGGCCAGTCCTGTGGCAGTTGTAGCATGCTGAGCAGGTGAGAAAGTTGTTTTTGTTTTTTTTTTTGGTGTTAAACCGGTTGATTGACCCATACATGGCATTTCAATGGTGCCCCAAAACTTTAATTCTTACCATCCTCAGTTTGGTCACAGTCCCTCGCCAAGTGGCCTGGGTCTCCACACCGATAGCAGGTCTGGTCTGGATTGACACATGTCAGGGATTAAGATATCACACCTTGCAAGTGCTGCCATAAGTTATTTAAATTACTTTAAGATACAATTAAAATATGTTATATGAATCCTATCGTGAGTGCGGCCTAGATAGTATGTAGTACCCTTGCCTCGTCCCCTGCCCCGGCCGCGTCCTCGTGAGCTACCGCACACATTGGGGCAATGTTTGACCCAGTGCCCTGAGCGGCCACATCCGAAGCACTCGCTGCTGCAGCTCATCTCCATAACCTGAACAGATAAGCACAGACTGTCAATACCAGAATTCCGGTCACACAGACACCACTTGAATGAAAAAGCACACTCAAAACCACTGCTGAGAATTTCAAACTATCTGGGACTAATACACTGATGCACATCTAACAGTGCTACATTTACAGCCACCAAGGGGGTCGTTTTAGTGCGAGGGACTCGGCCTCAACTACATTACCAACTAACTTACAGGATGGAATCATGCTGTGAACGCCATTGGCCGAACATCCGTTTGCAGACGGTGCCGAAGACATCAGTCGGGAAGATTGAGGGGTTAGTATGAAATCAATCACCTCGCTTTAAGTCCACAGTGGAGATGTGCTAAAAGACCGTTGGAAGACATTCTTTTAATGATCTTAATTGGTGAAGCGCAAAACTCAAGCTTGTCGCGTCAAACTCGAGGTAAGCGCGCCCACGTTTAGAGTAGCAATCAACCGTCTACGGCAATTCGAATTACACGCTGTTTGGCATCACTTGCAAATTGCAATCGCGTTCGATGCAGAGCGCCACTCAAACTAGCCATGGAAGCCTGTCGTGGATTTATGAGCGATCTACAGTCTCGTCAAAACAAAACAAAATAAGCGTATTAACAAACACAATTCGAACATTGATCGTAATGCTTGTCTAGGCGCCGACCACGACGAATAAGTCGGTTCAATGACGCCGGAAAACACATTTCATGCTAAAAGATTGAAGCTACGCTAATGTGGGCCTAGTCACGTTGACGTTGCTGCGCAGTCGCGACACAGCAGATTCTTGCTAACCCGCGCTAGCAACCCACATCACGATCACGACCGAGAGGCACGCTTCAATCGACGATACAGCCTTCGCCCCCGACCAGAAAAAGGATCCGTCGGCATATCGCTCAATAACCCGCTTTGACAAAATGCTTGCGTTGAGTATCACTGCGGATCTACGAATAAATTTGCCATTTCCCGCGCAAGAAAAACATGCTCAAGTCGTTGTGACGGCCTACTACTAGCAGGCCTGATTGAAGTCCCGATGCTCCGTAAATGAGCGCACAACGAGCAAGCAGGCTGTAAGAAACTAACCAAGCGTCAAATTCGCCTGGTGGATAACGTCGTATTCGTTATACTTTCGCCATCCGTCGGTAAGAAATATCTAACAAGCAAGCTTACTATTGGGATCCGTTCCTTACCTAGCTATAAAGCTCTGTCAGTTTACGCCTCCTCCTTTGCGCTACATGCGGTGTGAGCATGAGCTTGAGTTCCTGAATTGTCATTCACGGAAACTGGTAAAATCCAACAGAGTGATTGGCCGTAACCTCTGAAACCAACCTATCACATCCGCAGAGGCTCGGACACCGCCTCTGTAAGTGAACCAATCAGCGGGCCAAAACAGCTTTTTCTTCCTTAAATTGACTTACAATAATAATAACAACAACAATATAAATAAATAACAACGACAATGCTATTTCAAAGCGAGATTACTTCGGTTACTTATAATAATGTCACAGTGTCGTTTCATAGTTTAATTGCAGTAAGTGTGATGTACAGTATAATCCTTCACCCCCAGACCAAAGCCATTTTTACGTTGCTAGATGGAGACATCAATATTTAACAGGATTACGGTATCCACCAAATTTTACCGAATCCAATCCTACCAACACAACCGTTTAACTACTTTTATTCAAATCGATAACATTTAAACAGGGTCGTTCAGACTATTTATTTATTTATTTATTCATTTATTTATCGATAGCATGTTCAGATGCAAGTGGAGGAAAATCAAAGTACGAAATTAGAAAAATAAATAAATAAATAAATAAATGTGCCACCAACCCATTGCTCTATGTTGCACATGACCTCCTTAGATGGCTAACTTTAACATTTCAATTTAGCATTAAAAATAACCATTATTATGAGAGTTTTTCCAAATAAATAATTATAAATTGTTTTTTATAGGCGTTGCCATGTAAAAGTTACATGGCAGCGCCGATAAAAAAAAAATGAACACTGGAAAACCTCTGCAGCAGAACCCACAATTGCACTTTAAAACTTAGCTAGAAAGTGTTAAAATATAGCTGTAAAACAATAATCAAGAGTAGAAGAAAACATGTCATGTGAACATGTAATTATAATTCTGTTTCCAAATACAGGGAACTGTGATGGAAGAATCACATTAGGTGGAATGACTGCTGAAATTATCCTAACAAACAAACCTGAGTGCTCAAGTCTGAATCAATATGAAGGAAAGATGTAGTCTGTGCCATACTTAAGGTGGAATGCCATCACTGCTCATAGATAATTATTATTTCACATGGGCCATGTATTCTAATTGAACCATGTGCACATAATAGATTGAAATCATAAACCACGTGCTATATGCTTTAAAAATAAACAGATGTTGCTCATGTTCTATTAGAGGAGAAATACTGTACAGTGGTACAAATATACACATGATTGAGTACCTTAAAATATCCCACTGTGACTAAGCCCTTACTCTCATTTTCACAAGAATAATGTTCTGTACCTCTGAAATTTGACAGGTGGAATGCAATTTTTCTAAAAGTAGACAACTTTGTAATTCATAGTCTACTTCCCGCCGCTAAACAAAAGAGTAAATATTGGAGTCAGGACTAATCAAGACTGACGAGGTAATGTAGGTAAGTAAGCATAAACCAACTTCAGTTTGGGCAAGCCTCAGCCGTCTTAAACGTTTGGAGGGTGGGCTCTGCTCAGGGTAACCAGACACTTCAGACATGGTGATCACATGGTGAGTGTACACGTTTACAGTCTCGTTAAAAAAATAAAATAAAATAACCCTCTAAACTGTTGTTCATCTTGTGGTACATTTACATGACTTTGCAATAGGCAGTGTGGACCCAAGCTGCAGCTCACCTTCGACTATTCATAGGAGTCGTATAGAAAATCTGTGTAAGACTTCTGATATCAAAGTCGTTGTTTTTGCTTACAAATAATATACAGGGACACTGAACAGGTACACGCAATCTAATAAGAGGTCCGAGATGAAAATGAGTTGGGCGCGTTCCTCAACGTGGATATGTAAGGATTTTATTTATCGGTACCTGGATATTCCAATCATGGAAGTCCCGTCGCAGTGCCCTCAAATCTCCAGATGATGGCGACTTTTTGCAAAGCTTTTCCTTCAAACTGGTGGTGGGTTGATCCTTGATTTTTAAACAATATACAGAGCACCAAATCAGATGGATTATTTATTAGTGTGATTTACAACCTTGTGAAAATACACGATGACGCCCCTCCCCTGAGCCTTGCACGCAATGCTGTATAAGCATTTGGTCGCCGATTTGGCCGTGTGTTAAGCTAAACATCATGGTTGGCCTGGGAGGGCTTTAGAGGACTGATGCTAGTCTCGTTTCGGTTGCGAGCTCTTGTTTCAATCGCTGTCGTCAGACGGACGTAGGATATCGCGCGTCAAACATTCTGTCTTCCATTGTAAAGTAGGAACGGGACTCACGGAATAAAAATGTAAAACGGCCTCGCTCGGCGGAACAAAACGGCGATTGCACTCGTCTTGTCACGTTTCAAATAAGCGTTCGATTTCGCCCAAAAACCGCAAGTCAAAAAAATATACTTTTTAAATTTTACTGACTTTTACTAACGTTTGTGGCGACGGGTCTGTGACCTTCATGTCGTCCACTATCGCGACATCTCACTGGACAAGTTTTTTTTTTTTTTTTTTTTTTGCTAGCCAAAGTCACTTGGCCCTTTCTTTGAATGCGTTGCAAATATGATGTCACCAACACCAATTTTCCCTGAAGTTATGGCGGAGCACAACTTTTCCAACATATCTTGGTAAGCTTTCTCCCTCATCCACAACATCGCTTGCTGCATATGGCGCGACTACTCTCGTAGCTACATGGTAAAGCTAACTACAGATGTTTAAAACGCGTCCCCAGTAAACAAATTGAGTATTTTAAGCGTAGAGAACATTGTCGTTCGCTGCTTTAGGCCTGCATCGGCTTTCGCGGTAGTAGCGTAAACTGTGTCACGATTTATTTATTTTTTTCTAGTGGTCCCCCCTATTTTATTTTTTTTAACAATACTGTAAAAAATGGAATTGGCCATTATTTTATTGACGGGACACTAATAGAGACGAAAACCATTTATTTAGCAAATTTACGATTTGCAAGACCATGTTTGCTATATGTGCTTTGGCTGAACTATGGATTTGCATGACGAAATGTTTTCAAGTTAAAAGCGGTCTTTCCATTTTGATTTGACAACAACTCGTTACATCGAGTATATGTGTATAAGGTGACGTGTAATCACATCTGTGCTAAAACCGATTACTTAAAAAGATCTGGAATCCCTATGCAGAATTTGCATGAGATTGGAATTCTCCTTTCTATGCAGAGTAAGAATGATGTAGGAAATGTACTGTAATACCCCGCCCTTTATTTACACTTGTGAAAAAAACAAACTCGAATTAAAGTTAGTATGAGGCAGATTTCTTGTTTCACTTTTTTTCAGTGAGATGAAACAGACGTTTTAAAGTGCACCCTCACTGTAAATCTCAATACGTAAGCACGTTATTTGGTTTCTTCCAGATAGGTCACGTTACATGCTATTGCAAACACAGACCACTTTTCATTACTGCACAACCGAATTATCTTGTGCAGAACAATTAAGGTTATTTTAAAACACACATTTATTATTTATGTGTTTGAGTGTTTGTTTGCGGTCATGTACTACTTCATCATTTTAAATATATGAAATGAAATATACAGTTGCCCTTATGCTGGATTGTTCATAGAGCGAATATACCTGGCACATGCATGTCATTCTTATGTGAGATAGAAATTCCAGAATTGAGCATCAACATTGCGAATACCTGGAGGCTCAAAACTCGGGAATACTGCAAATACGTAGCTTGGTGCTCTCTTATCTCCTCACATTGTGCCAGTAGTATACTGTCAAGATTAGTGCATGCTTTATCTTGATAAGACCCTTTGCGTTTTATTGAGGATTCCTGACATACTTGCGGAAGACTTCAATATTACGATAAAGGTTGATATGAACACAATGCTGTAACCAAAGTCTGTTTTTATGCTGCTCCTCAGCTCTGAAGCATCTGAATAGACAACGTTTACCCAGTATCAGTTCTGTTCACAAATGATCAAATTAATAGTTAATATATGATAATAAAAAGAGTTGTGGCAGAATATTATCAACAGAATCAACTACAAAATGCCATCAAAATAAGGTGGTGGTGCTCATAATACATTTACACCAAAGTTTATTGTTGGGTGATATTGCCCAAGTGTTTCCACACACATTTCTTAATGTCTTTTGAGTATTTTGGGGGTTGATTGGGTGGCTTGTCTGTTTATGGTAGTCCTGAAGTGATGTTTGCAGCAGTAGAAGAGCAGAGCATCAAAAACGTGTATGTTAAATCACTGATGCGATTTGAAATTTTGTGTGCAAATGACAGCAAAACCAAGAATCCAGCAGGGCCTGCCTGTCATTGTCAAACTATTGGTAGTTTTCAAAGTGCAGACGCAAGCACGCAAATGGGCTCATAGGCCGGTTGGTAGGGCTGGCACACTGCTGAAGGAGAACATGAAATCTGACTGCTAGGAGCGCTATCTAACGGCAATACAAGATCATGCTCTATGATATTTTTATAAGAAAAAAAAACAAACAGCGAGCCAAAAATGAAGTGTCGTGTTAGTACAGGAACAGGTCAAGATGGCCCAGTGCAGGGCATGTCATTATTTTTTATCAACGTATATTCTTACGCTTTTTCACAGAATGGGATGGCATTGATATTTACACTCGTCATGTTTGTACTCACTGCATAATCCTAAAAAGGACAATACATGTTCAGTGTTGTTTTGCTTTGACTTAATTTGATTTAATTAATTTCCACAGTTTTGTTCCACTAACCAAAATCATTGCTAGTTGCACTTTTACCTTAAGTTTCTGTGCTATTTTGGGACACCTGTAAAAGAAACTAGCAAGATAGAGCAATCTCACTTACGATAGTTTTCAATAGTGTTTCCTCCCAAAAACATTGATCTGGGGAAAGTTTGGAATGCTGTGGAGGGGCATGTTTGTAAATGATGATGTGGAAATCTGCAGTAACAGTGTGTTGTTCTGTCACTTTGAACCAAAGTCTCAATATTTCCACTTGTTGAAGGCGTACCATGAAGTATTACAGCATGTCTGGTGACAAATCTTATGCGAGTTATTTCTACAGTTGCTGTCTAAATTTGACTGGCTAATATATGAATCGAAATAGTGTGTAATGTGTTACTGCCAGTTAGTTTCATATACATGGAGTCTCCATACTGCATCCCTCTCATTAAGAAAAGACTAATGTAATATTGATCATGTCAGCTCATGATGTGAGCTTTTAAAGTTTGCACATGGTTCATTTTTTCCAGACCATTGAGAGCACTTTGCTTTACTGATGGAGCACCTCCAGGGAGCATGGAAGACCCTGAGTAACGGCTTTGGAATGAAGGACTCTGCCTTCGAGGGCCCGTGCCTTTCGCCGACTATGGTCCAGGGATTTCCCTGCCAGCGTCGCTCCTCAGACGACGGCAAGATACCCGACTCGAAAACGAGCAGCACCATCCGTGTATATCTCCCAAACCAGCAGCGCACTGTGGTGAGCTCATTTCTTAAGTGACATAGTTTCCAGTTGAGAAAGTTGTGCTGGTGAAACTATCGGGAGGCACGTTGAGTCACGATGAAAGGCCGAATAATTGCAAATGCAACACGATGTCTCCTTCAGGTAAACGTGCGGCCGGGTATGACTTTGCATAGCTGCCTGATTAAAGCCTTAATGGTGCGAGGCCTTCAGCCTCAGTGTTGCGCTGTTTTCAGACTACACCCCGGACAAAAGAGGTGAGCTTTTCAAGCTTTTCATCTCGGGTTTGAAGACAGACAGATTTGTTTGATGTACATACTTTCTCTTTTCCTCGGTATAAGAAGAGCATTGCATGATTGTTTTTGACAGTAAAAAATTAAGGATGGCCTGGGACACCGACTCGACCTCCCTGATTGGTGAGGAGTTGCTGGTGGAAGTTTTAGACCATGTTCCTCTGACCACACATAATTTTGTGAGTGCTTGAAGTGTTTGAAACATCCAAATAAGTGTCTCTGCCTTGGAAATAAATATTCAAATCTTGCCCATGTTTCAGGTCCGGAAAACATATCTGAAGCCAGCGTTCTGTGACATTTGCCAGAAGTTTCTTTTGAACGGTTTCCGTTGCCAAACGTGTGGCTACAAGTTCCATGAGCATTGCAGCACCAAAGTACCCACAATGTGTGTGGATTGGAGCAATATTCGACAACTCCTGTAAGTGTCCTCGTTAGGTAAGGTCACTAGAGCAAACGTGATAAGCAGGGTTTATTTGCCTGATTTTTTTTTTAAATTTTATTTCTTCAGTTTGTGTCCAACACCAGGCGAGAGTGGTGCCCCGTCACTTCCCCCGTTAACATCTCGGCGAATGAAAGAATCACTAGCCCGTTTTCCAAGGTTTGTCTTCAGCACACAAAAGGACCATACACTACTACTGAAGAAATTTTATATATATATATATATATATATATATATATATATATATATAATTTATATAGTGAAAATGATCGTTAGCTGCTGCCCTACAATGTACAGTATCCATATGCACATATATAACCAATTCTGATGCTGAAGAAATACTCATTTAGCTTGACATTATTCGATGACATCATAGAAGCGGTTGGAGCTGCATCAGCGTTATTTTTTTAAACTGCTATTTTTGCTAAACAGATGGAGTTTTGTTCTAATATGCAATGAACCTTGATAAGAATTGGATAAAACCTTAATGACGTACTCAGCTTTACAAGAGCTTACCAGTCCTCGGGCTGATATAACAAGAAATGTGAAAAGAGTCTGTTGTTTCAGTTGCGCTTCAAACAGTTTAAAAGCGATGTGAGCTGCCAAATTAGCATACTTGCAGCACAATGTGCACCATGCTCAGAAATCCCAAGAAGTGTTTTGCAACTTCATTATCTGGTAGTGAGATATTCCCGGCTTGGGGTAGCAGTTACAGTTCATACCTACATGTGATCATACCAACATGTGATAATACAGAAAACCGCAGGCATGAAACGGCTTATGAATGAATGTTTGTTTGTTTGTTTGTCCATGTGCATACAGTACAGTATGTCCAAAGGGCGGCACAGTGGAGGACTGGTTAGCACGTCTGCCTCACAGTTCTGAGTTCCATTCAAGGTTCAATTATAGCACGCCCTGGCCTTCCTGTATGGAGTTTGCGTGTTCTCTCCCTGTTCACTTGGGTCTTCTCCGGGCACTCCGGTCTCCTCCACATTCAAAAAACATGCATAGTAGTTGTATTGGACACAGCAAATTGCCCATAAGTGTGACTGTGAGTGTGAGTGGTTGTCTGTCTCTGTGTGCCCTGCGTTCGGCTGGCAACCAATCCAGGTTGCCCCCCTGTATACTGCTCAGAGATGGCTGGGATAGATACCACCAGCAAGCCAGGTGACCCTGGTGAGAATAAGCCTAAACAATAGTGTTTGAATTCTCATTTAAATATATGTATTTAAATAATGTTTGGTTCAGTTTAAATCTTTCTGTATTCTGTCCTACGAACTAGATAGCTAGTCTCTCCGGTCTTGCGTCCAAGTTTGCAAACTCCCTTCATTCGCCGCTAAATCAGTGCGAGAGGTCAACTGTTTTACACTTACCCAAAACCGTTTGTTTGCGGAACATGAATTAGGCGGCAAAGCCAACCCAGTCACAGCTCAGCATATGAACATAACACGACCAAGCACACAAAACCGCGCAACCAGAGTCTTTACCAGACTGAGCCCGTCGCAGGATATGTATACATCCAACACACAAATACTACAGTATGTTTTGTAAAGTGCGTAACCATTTTTCTCTACATTTTTTTGTCTTGTTTTTATAAAGGCGGTGCTGTTTTTCTTTATTAAAAATGTGTAACAATGAAAATATTGGTTGTATTTGGAACTGGAACTACTGTTCTATTAAAAAAAAAAAAAAAGATTCCTCTGTATGTCAGAGTGAAAAGAACCCAGTATTTCCAGTTGTTCTCCTTCACCATAAAATATTTTGATAGTAGATGACAATGGAACTAATTGTTAAGAAAGTAAAGCCATGAATGAGCCTTCCAAGACAAACTAAACGTCAATCACAAACCTCAAAGCGGATAGTCCGGTTGTGCACAAAACACTGCTGACGCAGCAGCATTCCAAGAATCAAACTTGGCTTGTCACGCCAACGTTTGCTGTTAAAAGATCAATTGCCAGATACATGCAGTAGCCTCTGCATCTTAATATTGCATTCTCTCGCCCTCACAGCTCTGCCCACCGATATTCAACGCCACATGCCTTCAACTATGCCACGCCCTACTCGCCCACAGGTGGCGGTCTCTCCCAGAGGCAACGTTCCACTTCAACGCCAAACGTTCACATGGTTAGCGCAACCCTGCCTGTAGACAGCAGTATGATTGAGGTAACTACACACAGTGTGGACCTTTTGATGTAACTCTAGGTACAGTCACCGTAAAAGTGTCCCCTGGTTTTTGTACACATCTCGGGTAGTCCAAAGCTCCTCTTGCATTTGACCTTTTCTAATTGTTTCTGTATTCAGTAGCCTGGACTTTGCTAATCCCAACACCTCCCTTATCTTAGTTTCTTCTTTTACACCTCCATGAGTTCCTGCACATATTTCATTATTCTCTTAAATCTTTCGGTGCCAGAGTTGTATTCATCCATCCATTCGTTTTCTAGAGACGCCTATCCTCACAAGGGTCGCAGGGCTGCTGTTTCCTATCCCAACTGACTTCAGGCAGCCTGAACTGGTTGCTATCCAATTGCAGGGCACACCGAGACGGACAACCATTCACACACACAATCAATCAATCGAAGTGTCCGGAGACAAGCCATGCGGGCTTGGGGAGAACACGCAAACTCCACACAGGAAGGCCGGACAGAGGTGGATTTGACCTTGGATCCTTGAACTGTGTTTTGGATGCGCTACTTACTGCACCCCCAAGTCGCCTGAGTTTTAGTCAGGATAATTTGATTGTGCATTCCTATTGGTCGGTGGGCATGGTGGAAGAGTGGTTAACACGTCCGCCTCACAGTTCGGAGGTCCTGGGTTCAATTCCATCTCTCTCCGGTCTTCCTTTTTGGAGTTTGCATGTTCTCCCCGTGCCCGAGTCTGTTATCTCCAGGAGTCTGGCTTCCTCCCGCACTCCAAAAACAAGCGTGGTTGGAGACTCTTAAGGTGTGATTGGGAGCGTGAATGGTTGTTTGTCCGCGTCTGCCCTGGAGTCGGCTGGCAACCAGTTGAGGGTGTCCTCCGCTTTTGAGTTTGCTGGTTTAGGCACCAGCGAGGCTGCGACCCTCGTGAGGATAAGCAGCTATGGAAAATGCATGGATATCGATTTGAAAAAGTTTGTAGCTTGATAACGGTTAAAGGCATACTGCGTGAACGTTGCTTGGTTCAATTTTGCGACTTTGGCGCTTAAAGGGTTAAGGTACCTGACATAACTCTTTTCATTCTTGTTGGCTTTTTCCTTATTTCTCTCCCTCCTGTGTTCATTTTCTTTGCCTACCGCACTGTTGTTGTCATCCTCGGTTGGGGAGTAGCTAGACTGCTTGAATACCTTCCCCACCTCCTGGTGCCATAGATTCTGGCTGAAAAGGAAAGTAGGTATTGTCCACTCCCGGTCTTTTGGTGAGACCTCACCCGAGAATCCAGAAAAGGTTAGAAAGCAGCCCGTGTGTTTTGTTCTGTTCTGAAGAGCCCGAGTTCCTAACATGCTAGCTGCTTTTACATCTGTGTTATAAAGGTCAACTTTATGTGATGCAATCTTTTTATGTTATTTCTTTAGGATGCAATGTGTAATCACAACTCTGGTAAGTTTTTTTTTTTAATTGTTTCACCTTAGATTTCGTATGTTTTTGTCGTTGGTATGTTTCTTCGTCGGTATTCATAGACTGTCCACACCTAATTCCCGTATTATGTTTTCTACAGCTGGAAGTTCTCCCAACCAGAGTCCTACTGACTGGTCCCAGTCCCAAGTCAAAAGCCCAGCACCGGCCCAGCGAGAGAGGGCCACATCCTTCAACACTCAGGAGAAGAATAAAATAGTAATTTCTTCTACTGAATGCATTTTTACATGTTAGTCAATGGTGCTTGCTAGCATTTGCGCCTCTTCTTTTCTCATCATCCAGAGGGCACGGGAGAAGCACGATTCTAGCTACTACTGGGAGATTGAAGCCAGTGAGGTGTATCTTCAGTCCCGCATTGGTTCAGGCTCTTTTGGAACTGTATACAAAGGGAAATGGCATGGTAGGAATGATGGGGGTAGAAGGGGCTCAGCCCGTTCTATGGTTGCCATAAATGCGTGTCTGTAATTTTTCAATAGGTGATGTAGCAGTGAAGATTTTAAAAGTGACCAACCCTACTCCAGAGCAGTTACAGGCATTTAAAAATGAAGTAGCTGTCCTAAGGTAAGAATTTTCATTAAAATATTAAAATGCTATGTACTCATTTGTGTCTGGTGACTCATCTCTTAATCGTTCACCATATTTGCTGATTTCCTCTTCACAGAAAAACCAGACATGTCAACATCCTGTTGTTCATGGGCTATATGACAAAGGACAACCTAGCCATTGTGGCCCAGTGGTGCGAGGGCAGCAGCCTGTACAAACATATTCATGTCTTGGAGACCAACTTCAAGATGATCCAGCTGATAGACATCTCTAGGCAAACAGCTCAGGGCATGGAGTAGGTCATAAGGCAAATGATTCAGATTTTTAACTTAACATACCTGATTCTCATTTCTTTCTTTTTTTTTTTTTTTGTTTTTTTCCAGCTATCTACATGCAAAGAACATCATTCACCGCGACATGAAGTCCAACAGTATCCTTCTCAATAGCTGTGCCTGTGTCTCAAATCTCTGGGGGGTTTGCTTAAGATATGCATTTTTTTCAATGTTTCAGCTATCAATCCTTGACAGCAGGTTAGACATCTTTTTGCATGAAGGGCTGACGGTGAAAATCGGTGATTTTGGTCTTGCAACAGTAAAGGCCAGATGGAGCGGCTCGCATCAAGTGGAGCAGCCTTCTGGGTCTATCCTCTGGATGGTCTGTAAACAAGCATTCTCATTTTTATGTAGTATGGTCTGTGAAAGATAATGAACTCGTGACAACAAATGTGTTGTCTCCCCTCAGGCCCCTGAAGTCATACGGATGCAGGATAACAATCCTTACAGCTTCCAATCAGATGTCTATTCCTATGGAATCGTTCTCTTCGAGCTCATGACAGGAGAGCTCCCGTACTCTCAGATAGCCAACAGGGATCAGGTATCATACGCATACTTTATATTGAGGATTGTATATTGTTCTTAACCGCTATCTTTGCGGGAATGTAATTTTGTCACAGGAGTTATTCAACTCCTGTTCCTATCTACAATATTTGCTGCATACGTTGGCCGAAGCCAAAATAGTTTTTGCTCTATGCTGTGTTAGCCTGATTTTGCTGTGACCTGCTGCTGACACTCAACTCCTACCCACATTAATAATTTGGGAATGCTTTCAAAAGCGTAAAGCTAACCTTGAGGTTAGCAGAAAAGGGGTTATCTAACAGTCAAGACATGTCTCCTTTCAGTTTAAAAAAAAGGCTAAAATTAGTTTTGAACCGTATCCATTGATCAATGTTCTGTGCATTTGTGACTGGGCTTGTCACCCTTTTACTCTGCTTCATCTGTCAAATGGCTGGTAGGCTGTTTGTGAGTTTTCATGCCACTATCAAGCAAACCGCACTCACATGATAATGATGTTCATCGCTACTGTAAATATGCTGGGAGGAACCCTGTTGCTAATGAAATTTCTAGACACGTGGATAAATTCCTTCACTAAAGTATCTATATGAAAAGTAAAAACTCTGGACCTGCTCCGACTGGATCCAGGAGTGATTAAAAAAAAAAAAAGGCCAGTGGCAAAAGTCAGGCGTGCTGTCTGAAAGGGCTTGCAGTTGTGGCTTTGCGCTGCGTAGCCATTGACCTAACTTTAGAATCAGTTACAGAACTCAAGATGTGTGTGGGTTTATGTCCCTTCTCAGGTCACGCGGTCTGACCTGGATCGTGTACGGTTCCTCACTCACTATACAGACACATTATGTCTAAATTCACATTATGCAATGCTCGCATATGTTCGTCCTATACAGTCTCATATTTTGATGACCCGTTGAGAATCTCCAAATACAAATTTGTACGCCGGCCGGAAAGCATCGCAGTTTATCACCGATACAAACCACAGTCACAGTAAATAGTAAAAATAGTACACAGACCAGAAGCTGAGCTTGTCTTGTTAAGTGACCATCTGACACCACCGTGAAAATGAGTACTTTGCCATGACGCTTATACTTATATAATGAATGAATTCTTGAGTTCAACCATCGGGAGGGTTTGTCAAAATCAATGAATTCTTGAGTTCAACCATCGGGAGGGTTTGTCAGTCCGTACCGACGGCGTTGTGCTGACAAACGGCAAATGGCAACAAACTAAAATAAACAAATATGACGGACTCAGCTTTGACAAAAATTAGTTTTCTCCCGTTAGTATAATTGTCACTAACCGGGGAAAACAAAGCAGAGAGCCCTTCCCTGACAACCATCAGAAACACATCCCGCCGCCATCATAGATTTAACCGTCAGATATTTTATACAGTCGTAGTGCCACCTGTATGATCGAAGATCACATTTTCCTCCTGTGGCGAGTAAAGCATTACAAAAAAATACAAATAAATCTTTTACCCTTTCAGATTATCTTCATGGTGGGACGGGGCTATCTGTCACCTGACCTCAGTAAACTTTACAAGAACTGCCCCAAAGCCATGAAAAGGTTGGTCGCCGACTGCATTAAGAAGTCCAAGGAGGAGAGACCACTCTTCCCCCAGGTGAGCTTTGTTTGTCTCATTGCAGATTTCAAAAACGATTACATTTTTTGAAAACCTTTTCTTCTTTCGAAGATCCTGTCCTCTATCGAGCTTCTTCAGCACGCCTTGCCTAAGATAAACCACAGTGCCTCCGAACCGTCCCTGCACAGAGCCTCTCATACAGAGGACATCAACGCTTGTACTTTGACGTCCTCCACCAGACTGCCTTTTTTTTAAGAGCATGAGAGGGCTCTGCCTCCTACTGTTCCACCAGTTTCCCTTCTCATCAAATCCAGAAGTGCAATGCGCTCTACACCCATACTCAAAACATATACAATATTTTAAAGCAGTAATAAATATAAGGAAGGAGAAAAGGCAGGCGCGAACGGCAATAGCGGCGCAGTAGGATTTACAAATGAAAAGGGGAGAGGCTGCGCCTACCCTATTACTGCGCATTAGATGTATGCAGGTGCCTCTAAATATGCACAATCTACCTACAATGACAGCAAATGGACAGTGAAGGAAGCTCAAGAGCATTGCATCAGCTTACTTGGAAGTGAACTCACAATTATTTTTGTCGTTCTTTTTTTAGACTTTTTTTTTTTTTTTTTAACTGTGCTGCTTTAAAGACGAAACCCACTTTTTTTTAACAGTATATATATTTTTGATCATTTTTTCCATTAGTGCATTTGGGTTTCAAGTCATATTGACACAATTGAACCACTGAAGTTGATGAATTTGCACATTTTGGCAAAAACAGTGGTTTGTAACAGTCCACAATATCTGATCAGTCCAAACGTTTTTAGCACTCGCTGTAACGAGCTGGACATTTAAGTAGTTTTTTAGAATATTTAAAGTAATCTGGAAACTAATTTGTATTTGTTTATCGTGCCTCATTCAGCAGGTCAAGTGTTTTAATGCCAACTTGGTAAGAAAGTTGTCGCCACAATTTTAATAAAATTAAGTGAAATTCTTTACCAAATGTGACCCCCCCCACCCCTCAAAAA
Source organism: Hippichthys cyanospilos (assembly GCF_059441005.1). NCBI lineage: Eukaryota > Metazoa > Chordata > Actinopteri > Syngnathiformes > Syngnathidae > Hippichthys > Hippichthys cyanospilos. The sequence goes on from NC_142370.1 coordinate 19,104,091, forward strand.
AAACAAAAAACTTTTGGATTTTAAAATTGATGAATTGTGTAGTTCTCTCGATCTGTGGTGTTCAAATACCACACTTTGGTGTAGGTCTTGGAGGTGTAGTGTCATGTTTGCGATAGCATTGTCAAAGTTGTGTAACCTCTCAGGGGAATCCAGTCCAGACACGCCACAGTAGGATTTCACTAGGTAGACCAATTCTTGTTACCACCAGGGAGGTACAAGGTGAATTCTAAAATACAAGGGTGTTTTGTCTTAGTGTACAACAAATAGATGCCTTATTGAGTGCGAGTGCAAGTGCAAGTCTTTACAGTCATTTTTATTTTCATCCTGTTTTTATTTTTAATCAGATATAAAATAATAGCATTTATTTACTAAACAAACCACCTTTTCTCCAACGATCCCACAAAAGCTGTAATAACGACATTTTCACCCATTGCAAGTTTTCGACAAGCATCCGTAATTCACAAAATCACTACATGAAAAATTGGTTTGTGATACCACTCTTGTAAAATTGCCTTATTTCACTCAATGATATTTTTCAATCAAAAACATGATGTTGTATTGCATTTTCCATTCAATCAATTGGTTCATTAATGCCGGATCTGTGATTTTACACGTCACCGAGATACATACGCGCAATGATTTGTAAGAGTTCTGTATAGTAATTTACTTACCCTAAATTTACCCCAAGTCCCTCTCCGAGGGGTACGCTGGACCACTCATCTGAAAATGGCATCCAAAGCAGCAAGTTGGCACCAGCGCTCAGGAGTAAAGTTATTATGGGGGGACCATGGACATCCCTTTCCATGCTCTGCTAAAAGAATGTTCACTAAGAATGTAATACTTATGTTCTCATAAATCTTCAATTCTACAATTGAGTAAAATCAACCGGTCATTACAATATTTATGGAACGTGAAAATGATTTTTCCTCATCAGAGCTCACAAATGGTACTAAAAGTGCATTCAATTAATATCACACATTATCTACAGTTCTACACCATTCTGCATTTTCTTTTAAAGCAATCATGTAAGTGCAATGTTTTAAAACAGTTAAAGGCTGATTTTTATGACTTAAGTGCATTTACTAACCTGTGGTGGCAAAACATCCAGGACACGTTGAGCTATTGTTACAGCACAATCTCAGAAGGAAGGTTTAGATTCAATTCAATCTGCTCAAAACACTATGCAACCAGTTCTACTTTGCTTCCTAGCGGATGGTTGTGAAAATGCCACATAGGAAGGAATTGAAACGTTTCAGAAGCCACAAAATCTGGGTAATTAAAAAAAAACAACGCAAATCATGGAGTCCCTGTTTTTTTTTTTTTTTTTTTAATGTTTGGATTCATCCTCTACTTTGACATGATCAATAATACTTTTTTTTTAAACTTACGTTAAAAACAGAGGCTGATGTATTTTTTTGTCTCTAATATTGCTGTCAAACCTAAATTGGTGATCTAATTAGACCTAGGCCTACTAAAAGGCATAGCCTGATGTTATCCAAGATGTATGCTAGCTCGAGCTAGCTGCCACATGTCCTGCTCTATGAGTGAATGTTCTATTTTTGCTTTTTGAGGAGCCACACCTAGGGGCTATAATGAAATCAGCTGAGGCCAAACGTTATCCAACCATGACCAGGCGGACATCTAGTGGGTGTTGCTCTTCCCAATGACTGGTAGCTGCACTGGTCACATTGACAACATCAAATAACCGCTGGTAGTTCTTTTGCTTGTCGTGTTTACCAGCAGGTGGCAGCAAACAAGCGTAAAAATCATTTCAACTTGTTTGTCAAACACCAGCAAGTGCATGGTGCCAACTTTACTTAATGATCTAACGTATTAGAAGTGTTAATTGCACCTTTAGCAGTGGCAGACAGATGGTCCACGAGCTCTTTGCAATGCATTAAACTCTTAAGCTTATATTGTACTATGGAAGAGCGCTTTAGGCCCCTTAAGTGAGCACAGTTTACAAACTGGTTCCTTCGGACACTGAGAAGTTATCACACGTGTTGACAGTTATAGCACGGGGCGTAATTTACTGGGCGTCTTTGCCAAAATGCTGGAATCAGCACCGGCTCACCTGCAAACATGAGGGCAAATTCTAAAATGGATCTATTGGTGTTTTCTTGTAGTGCTACAGCATTCAACAACACCAAAGTAAGTGTGTATTGCAAAGGAAGCTTTATTGCCATTGACAGAGGGGACTCCACGTTATGGATCTCTCCACAGTATGTTTTACGCCATTCAAGGTTTAAACAGTCCTACAGCAATTCACCTACTATGACCCTTTATATTCATAGGCCGGCAGGTCTGAATTGACTTTATCTGAATAATTAGGCCCAAAAGCATCAGAGTTTTGGTATTGCACCACTGCGTGCTCCCGTCAAAATCAATGTCATGGCATATTTCCTAGTAAACAGTACAACACATCCATAAAGCCTCAGGCATGGCTTGCACAAGGATATACTCACAGATACACTTGATACAACTTGGAAAACAACTGCACACAGAGCTTGCAGAACAGATTTCTTTTTATCACGGTAGTCCTGTGTGCAATTTTCTTGTACAGATGATTTGATTGATATCAGTTGTATCACCATTTAGCGTTGAAAGAATGGGCCACAGGACAAGAGACAACCGATTGTGACATTTGCCAGAAAATGTTTAAGATGACAATAGTGGAATGAATTGTATGGAAGAGCTGATTTCAAATTAAATGAGTAATAATAAGAACTGTAAATATTGCACTTTCTATCCACTCAGAGGAAGGAGTGTGATAAACTGAGCATGAACAGGTCGAAGCTAATGCTCAGAGCACTTGCACTGTTGTCATGGCAACACCATTAGAGATATCCACTGCATGGTCATGGGAGGACAATTTGCGGTAATTTTTCCTTGGGCATATCCTAAGAGGATGTTAATAGAGAAAGCCCATTTGTTACAGCTTTATTTCCTTGGCTTGTGATTGGTTACACATCAAAGTAATAATTTCAGAATTCAGCTGTAATACCTGACTGAAAAATTGCTCGGAACCCAGTGAATATATTTACATCTTGGGTTAGGAGGTCAATGATACAGTAATTCAAATAATTATATCTTTGGCTGAAAATAATACAAAAATATTTAAGATGCGCGTGCAGTGACACCTTCACGGCTTCCTTTATAATATCCTTTAACATTTTAAATTTTCATCAGACTTTTGTATTGAATTATATCTAGTTTTAAGTCATTGTAACATGACTACTAAAGTAATATGTTTAAAAAATAAGCCATGTATGTTGGAGATCACTGCGGTGATGCGATGTTTGGTAGTGAGCATGCACATTGGCCGACACATTTTCAAAGCATGTACAGGGAACACATCTTAGAACCGCACAGTTACAAGAACACCCCTCTTTAGCCTCAGATTCAGTCATGCAAACAAAAATAAATATCTATCATTAGTATATGTATGAAAAATATCACCAAAGCCGTACACACCCAAGTGCTGTTTTCTATACGTATCGAGAAATAATTTGCACAGTTTGAGCACTACTAAAAGATACGCAGCCAAGTATAAAACAGAAAATGTTCAAATAAAAGGCTCACAGCTGGTCAAACAAGTAGCACAGAGCGGCACTGAGCTCAGAGTAGGCACAATCTGCTTCTTACATCACCCACAGCAGCTCTAAAGAAAATCCACAGCTACTGAAACACATGTGACCGATACAAGCACACAAATCAACAAGTAGACAGTACGTCAGGACTCTGCATAGAGTTTAAAAACACAGTCCAGAGTGTCACTCGGCTGCATTGAGCTGAGCACCCGGTCCCCAGTTGTGATCCTAGCTATCGGCGTCCACACACGCTTGTGTTGAGTTCTGAAGGTGGATCCTGAGACCCCCCCGTACCGCCTACCGGCTCCTTCAGTTTGCCTGGACTGGTTTCGGACCCGCAGCGACGCCATTGCAGTCGAGGATGTATTGCAGACAACCTTGAGGTGGGTTCTTCATGGTCTCGCCTACTACTTCCCCTTTCTGGCCCGTACCCTGAATGGATCAAAAATATTTGTTCGCTCACTCCGAGAAATGATGCCGTAGGCCCGCGCTATGCGTAAGTACTGGACGTGTGACCGTCTACCTGCGATGGTTGCACGGTCATGGGTTTTTGGGGGGCGTTTGCCTCCTTCTCTGCTAGCTGATTCATTTTGGTCAGAACCATGTCGGCAATGAGCTGCCTGTCCTCGGACTGGTGCTCCCCTACCAAGGGCATGGATGAGCCTACCACCTGCATCACAGTGATTGGATACGTCATCGTTTCTACTTTGTGCACATGAAAGATCCCACATCGTGGCTGAAAACATTTTTGAAATGGGAACAAAGGAAAAAAACAAGGTCCCTGAGTATCTTACGAGAGACCTGAATGAAGACGATAGAATACCAGTCAAAAGCTTGATCACAGTCAATGTTTCTTTTTGTTTTGTTTTTAATCATTGAAATATGTTCTGAAGTATACATTAATACCTAAATCATTGAAGGTATGAAGAAATCTTGATGGAATTCTTTGATTTGAAAAATGTGAATCAAACCATGGATGATAATATATGACTTGGAATGACTCTCAACTCACAGCCTTGCATTATTAAAAGTTAGTAGTTGAAATACCTTGACTAAATTTACGTGAGTCCATTCGAATTTCAAGGTGCCAGTTTGAAAGAATCTTTTCAGTTTGGCCAATAAATTCTCCATACAAGTTGTAAGTCATTCTTGTTGCTATGTTATTATATTGGTGGCTTTGTGATACGGTGCGTGAGTCATGAGTCCATCTGCCTCACTGTTCTGGTGTTGTGAGTTTGAATCTGGACTCAGACCTTCCTGTGTGGATTTGTTCTGTATATTCTCCATGTGCTTGTGCGGGTTTTAACAAGGTACTTCATGTTCCACCCACTCTTGCAAAGAAACAGCCCAGATGGGGACCATATATTTGTGCACCTGTATCCAGTACGACTGCTTGTTTCCAATGATGTATGCTGATTCTGACATGGAAGTTTGATTGCTATTCCCAAATGAGCTGTCGGTTGTGAGTCTCCTACCTCTGTGATGTAATCTCGTCCATCCTTCCCATGAATGGCCTTGACAGCACAAATATCCAGACCCCCGAAAATCTCTGAGCAGGTGTCAACCCACAGCTTGTATCTATAAGTAAAAATTTGAAGCTGTAGTTTCTGACAACAATTGAGCTTGTTTTCTAACAATCTGCAAGGATCAATTCAATGAAATGATTTTCAATGTGGCTATATTTGTGTCAAAGAGTTGGCAACACCCACTTTTCAGTCATGGCCACCTGTTCCAGCATCGCCGAGCCGGTGTTGGTCTTCCAGTTGCCTGACATTGACGTTCGCCTGGCACGTAAAGACCGTAACGTGACAACGATTCCCGTCCCCTTTGTTTAATTAGCGCGATGAGAGTGTAATCAAACCTACATATAGGCTTTGTAGTCTGCACCAATCTTCTGGATCCTGATATCATACTTGGATTCAATGAGAGGCTCAGTGGTGGTGTATGTCTGGGTGAGAGCCACAACACTGGCTATGTCCTGGAACTTACTGTGATTGTCAACCTTTACCTGCAAATCCGCACATACGCAAAAGGAGATCATTTGCTCCCTTAATTTAATTCAGCAAATCTAACAATAAGGCAGGGCCTTAAAGTGTGTAACTGCCAAACCTTTCCGATGCCAGAGTGGGCATGTCCAATCTTGACAACCACAGGAAAGGATGGCATGCTCGCCTAGAAGGTATGAAAGGTATCTTTTGAGTGTTCCAATCGGTGGCAAAGAGAAACGCTTGCTGCTACTCTCACCATCTCCTTGTAGTTTGGATAAAAGGTCTGCTCAATCAGTGGAAATTTATCAGCGCCCAACTTTCTGAATGTATTGATAAGTTGAGCAAACTGGATACAAAGAGAAATATATACAATGTTTGCGCGTGATCTCACAGTTACTCGGCTCTACGGTAATGGCATGACTCGTTGATGACGGCCGTACCGCCCATGGCTTGTCACACAGATTGTAGATGGATTCCAATGTGTTGATGCTGGGAACACCTCCGTACTGCAGACCGATTATGAGGTTGCGGAAATCTTCATTCTGGGTCATACTGAAGGCATGCTGGCGAATAAGCACAAAGTCTGGCTTGAATGACCTAGAAAATAAGAGGGACCAATGTGACCGCAGTTCGTCAACATGGACAAAATGAGGCCATATATTCAGACATCTGTGTTGAATGACCATACCTGACAACCTTGCTGCCATTTCTGAAAACTTGCATCGTAACACCGCATGTCCCATTGGCTTGCGCCATGATGCTGAGCTCACTAAACTCCGCCTGAAGGGTTCATGATTACAGTACATACATCTTCGCAACACTTTTCACACAGACATACAGTACATAAACTGGATACAAACTGACCTGTTCCACTTTGATGTCATAATCTCCATATATTTTCTTCCCTCGGAATAACTTGGCCCTGATAAGGCAAATGAAGAAAAACATAACTCTGAAAAGCAATGTAGATATGACATCTTACAAAAGAACAAATTTAAAATGTAGTCCATTTCAAACAGCACAAAAGAATTGCATGAATTCATACACAACACCCACACATGATTAAACTATCATATTTATATATGCACGTCATGTTTGGTTGGTATTTGTGTTGGGTTGGTATCAGGGTTTTCAGTTTTTTTTCTGTTTTGGACTTTTTCTGCGTAATTAATCATGTTTCCAGTTGTGGGATTTTTGGTCATGTGTTTATTTCATTTTTCCCCTCATGTCTCTCCTCGTCAGTGTGATTGTGTCCACCTGTCTGCATTAACCTGCTTCCTTTTTGTTGGCCGATTAGCTCCCACCTCCAATTGTTTCATTCCCAGGTGTTCCATGTTGCTTCATTTGATGTGAGAGTATTTAGTTTCCAGTTTCCTTTCAGCTCTTGCAGGGTCGTTGTCAATGTGTCTACCTGTCTGTGTTAAAATGTTGTCAGTCCCCATTAATTTTGTTGTAGTGGTCTTCCAAGCCTGTAGTTACAGTTTTTTTTTTTGTTTGTTTTTTGTGGTTAATTTCTTCCTGAGACTTAATTTGTTACTTTGTATGCTGTCGTCCACCTTGTTTTTTTTTTTTCCTTCAAATTTAAGTATTTAGTTTATTCATTCATTTATTTATTTATTTAAAGTGCACCCTATGCTGCCCTGCATTTGGGTGCACATCCTTATACTTTTCACATTTGACATGCAAAAACAGGTTTTGAAGAGGTCACATGCTTTCATATTACATTGAGAATGTACGTGACATTCAAAATATCTAGTTTTAATAGCTGCATGTGGTGGTAGTGGAAGACATGAAGACATGGTCACGCAACATGGGGGCTATCCTGGTCCGCCAAGCTAGACTACCAAGGGAGGCGATTCTGGCAATGGCGATAGCTTTTTACACACCGGTCCACCATCCGAATGATACTGAAAGCCAGAATAGAGTACTGATCAATGGATTCTCAGTCTTCTAGCTGATCTGATTACATTGCATACACTATTTGTTTTTATGGGGGATGGAATGAGGCCAAATTCCCAATACTGTATCAACTGTAATGTCACAAGACAAAGCGTTGCATTTTTCACAATTAGTGAATTGAATTACCATGTATTTAAACATAAATGTCTTCTTTAGACTAATTTGGCTGTACAAATCATCCACATTGCAAATCACTGTAAAACAGAAGAGGTATGCATGGTAAAGCCTGCGGCGTCTGCTTGTGAAAGAGTTATTTTGCCTTGCCCTTCAAATAGAGTTCCCAAATAAAATTAGGTACAGAAATATTGAAGAAATCTTCCTAAAAAATGCTGCCTTCCTTTTTGTCAAAACATGCCTGAATGGCCTGAGATTGATTACTGGGTTGGCCATTGGAGAATATACAATGTTCAATTCTTTGCTGTCAACAACGCTGTTAAAAAAAAAAAAAAATCTTCTGGCAGTCGAGGCAGAAATGTACTTGTAATAGTACTTGTAAAAATACATTTCCCCCCATAATTAAAATAGGTTTTATCTGTAATTTTCACAAGATTTTGGCCTACAGCATTTTTGCGTTATTTTAACAGTTATTTAACAACACACATTTTAAAATGATTATATCACCCATAAAAATGGTAACTAAACATTGTTTTGCAATTAAAAATGGTTATATTTGCAGAAACATTCTGTCGGTGTTAATGACATTATTTTATGGAGAGAAGTTGCATTATAATTCAATCTTGATGTAATATCACATTTCACAACACAAAATAACATTACTCTTCCAAAACATGTCAAAAACACGTAACTATATAATCAGAATAGAATTAACATACATAACATAACATAACATACATATTTTCCATTTTTATTATATTTATTCAGCTGACAATGCAGCAGTGATAACAAATTTTATTAAAATGACTCAACATATTTATGTATATATAATATATAATACATCATCAACAATATTTTACATTTTTTTTACACTTATCAGCAGATTTATACTGAAATTGCTGTAATTTCTGAGTATCTGAGTAAATACAATTTCTGTTTTTTATTGTTATGAGTTTAATTTTACAGTTTTTACCCTGAAAAAAAACAACAAAGATTTTCAAAATACAATACATACGTAAAAGTTTTTGGACAGTAATTAATGTGTTTTTGTCGTTAATTAATGTATTTGTATTGTATTACCATATTTCCTCAAATATAAGACACACCTGTGTATAAGACACAGTTAATTTTGAGGTCAAACTCTTTTCTATTACCATGTATAAGATGCACCAAGACTTTGGCAACAATGTAAAAGCTAAAGCAAAATAGAATAAACTCTTCATAATTCTTGTGTTCATATCCATGAGTTATATATTTTTTGCGCATTAACTTAAATGCTTTTCAGATTTCCCACATTGTGAGCAGTCATTGAACGTAATGTTGAATGCGGTCAAAGCACTTGTTTTTCCGTTCCGTTCGAGTTCATTTTACCATAAATACCTGAAGTTGAGCAACATTCGCGTTTCACCATGTTTATGATAGCGTGGGTATGCCAAAAGACCGCAATTAATAAACGAGTCAAATGAAATACCTTTTCGTGTTCTCTAATCGGAGCACTCAGCTGCATACCTTGCCACTCTTACATGGTCCTCTCGGTTTTAGAAATATTCCTGTGAATATTCCTGTGAATGAACAAGGATGGACTCGGAAATTGGTTCAGTCTGCTTGATTCTTTTATTGAAAATAATGCCGTAACAACCGCAGATAACACAAGCTACTATTAGTTGTAACAGGGGCTGGTTGCTAACAGCCAACTGACATCCCCCTTCTAGCTCGTCGTGCCATTACGGCAGTGCTTCTCAAATAGTGGGGCGGGCCCCCCTGGGGGGGCGCGGACGATAGCAGGAAAAAGGCTTTGTTTTTATCATGTAGAACGTAATTGCAATAAAGATATAATTTTCATCATTTTCTTTTAGTTTCAGGCACTTTGGTGTACTTGCTTTTTTTTTCCGTTTTAGACTAACCTATAACCCGTATAAACGCAATAAAAATAATTAACAGTTGTTGAAAGTTGATTTATATTGCGTTTTTCTGTTGGTAATGTTAAAAAGGATACATGTGTAGGTATACTTAAACAATTTTCCTCAATAAAAATCTTATTTATATTCAGTGCATCGACTGCGAAGGGGGCGAAAAGTTTTCCCTTTTCTAGGGGGGCCTGGCAAAATATAGTTGAGAAACACTGCATTACGGTAACTCTAGTTAGTAAGAACACGGCCGATATAAAAATGCACATCTGTGCATCAACACTTGATTTATATATGGCTGACAGATACAGTAGATTTTCCTCCATTGGTGTTGAAAAAACAAAGAAAAACAATATTTAAGTTACTGTTTATATGACGAGGGTTGCTTGGTGGCGCAGTGAATAGAACGTCCGCCTCACAGTTGAAGGGAACCCAAGTTCAAATCTACCTCGTTTAGGCCTTCCTGTGTGGAGTTTGCATATTCTCCCCGAGCCTGCGTGGGTTCCCTCTTGGCACTCCAGCTTCCTCCCACACTCCAAAAACTTGCATGGCACTTGCACTGGACATACCAAATCGTCCTTAGGTGTGATTGGGTGCGTGAATGGTTGTTTGTCACTTTGTGCCCTGTGATTGGCTGGCAACCAGTTCAGGGTGTCCACTGTCTACTACCTAAAGCCAGCTGGGATTATTATTTGGGAAAAAAATAAAATATACAGTAAATAAGTAATAAGTAGTAGTAGCAGTAAGTAGTTTTTACAGTGAAGGCTTGATTTGCTTTCGGCCACACTATCCATCTGTGCCGTGAAGCGTTGTCCTACCATACGTTTTGTTCTTTGGTTAACGTGAGCTGAGAGTAAACCCATATTCACCTCACTTCTCATTTCACTTCTGTCTGAAGGGACGCAATGTCACTAGTGACTGAATAATTACAATCTAAGCGTCCATGCCATGAGCAAGCATATGCACTCAAGTGGTGTCGCTAGTGTCAGGCAGAAAAGTCATACCTTGTCCATAAACGAGTCAAATTCACCCCCAAACGTTGCTTGTGAAATTTTGTCCGAATTTTTGTGTGGAAAAAAAAATCACCGTCAAATGAAAATTCTTTTTTTGTTGTTGTTTTACAGTGAATGCATGAAGAACATCATCCAGCATATTAATATTCGCCACTCCAGCCGCATCGGTAAAAGCATCCTCGGTACAAGGTTTCTCGCTCTCTCTTCGTGGCAGACATCCAAATACCATGCAAGTGGTTATATACCTGATATAACATGCTGCATATGCTACATTTTCTCCTGCATGGTGCTTAAGACGCTTTTGTATGCTCACCAGGGGAGAGGCGAGAGTACAATTGCAGCTGTTTACTTGCATTATTTATTTGCCAAAGCAATCAATACAGCTTCACTTGACCGAATCAAGCATTAGATCATAAACAAAAGCAGTTGAAATATGTTATTGTAGTTTTATGAATGCATTTTATGATAAATGTAATCAAATTATGCAAGATTTTTTTTTTTTTTTTTGCTGGGTTAGGCTTGGTCTTGCATTTTGTACGACCACACTATTCCATATTACATTACAAAAAACACATGCTTGGCAAGAATACTGCTACTTGAATTTGGCAGAGTAAAAATACACCTTCACGATTCACATTATGATATTCGTTGTTTCTTCTGCACGATAGCTGTCGGAACTCTTTGAAAACATTTTCTTCTGCAACGGGCACTTATGAATGTCTGAGCAGGTCTCGTTTCGCTTCAGTCCAGTGACAAACAGCCGTGCACAAGGGTGCCAACATTACCAAGGTGAAAAGCCACTCAGCAAAAGTAATAAAAGTAGATTTCATCATCCTAATGCTTTTGCCAATAGATACATGTTCTGCACTTTCAATCTTGCTGCTATAAGAACTGAATACAAAACACTGCTAAGATGTGGCATGTGTCTGAATAAGCGTCACTGAAACCCATTTCAGACAGCTGTTTGGATGGATTGATGGAATTAACCCAATACTGCCCTTACATTATAAAGCACAGAAAATGAGGTGCTGATGAAAGAAACGAAGACAGGCTTCGAGGCTAGGACGCTGTGTGCACTGGATTGGAAGTCTCGCAAACCATACCAACACAGGAAATATTATTTTTGTAGAGCTACACCAACAGATTTCTCTCACCAACTAAACTGACTCATTTTGAGTCAGGTGGTCAAGGTGTTTAGGTAGATATTTTACAATATACCCGCCTCGGCAACTGCTACTGTACCTACTCCTCAGCAAGAGTGTTGCTTTCTACTCGCAGAAAATTATGTAGCATGCTAATGCACAAGGTTGGCATCTTGCCTGATCTCATTAACATTGATCCTGGTTTATTCAAGATAAAATGTTCTGCCTTACTCACAGAAACGGTTCCCGAGCCAGAACTGAGGCACTATCCTAACATTTGCAAGGCGTGATGTGGTCTGAATGTCATCTCATGTAAAATGAAAAAAATAAGATTCCCTTTGGAGCACTCATTGAAATTGATGTGCCAAGTGATGCAGAAAATTAGAGGGCAATAAAATGGCAGCGCATTTGTAAAAGTGTGAGGAGCTCACTTTAATGTGCAGATGCATTGTTGTAAAGTACATGTACAGCACTTTCAGCTGTGTAAACACAAAAACAAAAACGAGACTGGTTCACAAAATGGAGAGTGTCTGCCCGGTGGTTACTTCAAATACTGTACGTGTGATATATCTTCACACAACACTGAATCAATACTGTGAAAGGTGCCTTAATATAGACCTATTACTTAAAAAAAATGCTGGTTCAGAACAGCCACATTTGATAAAAAGAATATTCAGTATTGTGCTGCTGTATAGAATGCGCTTTTTGTATGTTAGTACAGGGCAGGTCATGTGATCTGTGTGGAGGGAAACCCCATTGATGGTGGAGGTTAAGGGGAGGGAAGCGGGGGGGCTAAGCACTGCAGTATTTTGTCTTGTTGCAAGCATTGAAGCAACCTGTGGAGCATCCATTTTTAAAACAGACATCTAGTAAGGGAAGATGTAGAAGAGTCAATAATCCATATTGCAAAAGAGTCTCGATGTCATTCACGGTGGGATTGGAACCTATATGTATCTTATTCTCATCCCGCAAAATACCAAACACAAGATGGTCGAGTAGATGCTATCAAAATGAAAAATGCATTTGACTTACCACTCTTGCTGATGTTCGTCAACGACAAGGAGAATCTTGAACTTCTTGGGTGTCGTGACTGAGGTTTGCTCCACTAGCCCAGCTGAGGCAGCCGTTTGCTTGACAACATTGGTGATGGAGCTGAAGAAACCGGCTCCGGTCGATTGAACTGGTTGAGCTTTTTTCTCGGGAGCGGGAGAAGCGGTTGGAGGCACGGGCCCAGCAGTGGGGGACTTGGCAGGGGCGGCGGTGGCGGGCGGAGGAGGCTGAGCGGAATCGGGCCTCTGAAGGTCCGTCATGTAGCCATTGGGCAGGTTGGAGATGAACGTGCTGTCCGAGAGACGCCGTCGCAAATAATTCATGGCTGGGGCTGGAGAGCGGAGTGGCGGCGGATTGCGGGCAAGCTCCCTGCAGAGGAATCCCTGTTCTTAGCGCACAGCTGACAGAGGATGAGCTCGAGCTCTCAATGTAAATTGCTAGTGTATGTGCTCCCTTCCAGCTTGCAGGAAGATCCTCAAGGCTCCCACGCACTGATGGTGACGTACACCCTCCCTTAGCCAATCCCTTTGTCGCGCACCCTCCTCAGCCATTGCCAAGGATGCTGAGGCTGTACCACGCCTCTTCTCCCTCACTGCATAGTGTGCTTCTTTGCTACCCCTCCCCCCGTTATTCTGTCTGTCAAGCATGTGTATTTTTTCCGCCCGAGGTGTCGAAAATTGTAGTGTTTCCTGTGGAAGTGTGGGTGCGTTTAGAGGACACATCATTGTGACTGTCTCACACCTCTCTGTGTGTCCTTGCGCGGCATTTCCGCATATGTGTAAAGCTCAGACATAAAATCTAAAATGGCTGGTCGGACATGTGGCCACGGTCGTGCGCTGTAGCAAGCTCACTGAGACACAAGTGCAGTTAACTGGTTCTTCCTCATGAATTTATTGATCTTTGTCGAAGACTCCAGGATATCATTTTCCAGAAAAACCAAACAGCAAAAAAGTGAACGTTTTTTAGTATATTTGAAGTTTATTTTGTGTTTATTACTGGCATTATCCATTATGATGATGAGGGGGTGGAGATAGTATATTTGAAGTTTATTTTGTGTTTATTACTGGCATTATCCATTATGATGATGAGGGGGTGGAGAATTATTTTTATTGCTTTTTGTCAAAAATGTTTTGAGAGATTTTCATCTCCATTTGGCGCACCCTCGTGGACAAGTCCACATTTTATTCAGATTCTGTGATAGATGAAGAAGACATGCTACTCATGCTATCCATCCTCATGAAACAACGCGCAACTCTTCTGACAAGATTTTTTTTCTTTTTTAAAGAGAACTAAACAAACACATCATGAGCCAGTCAGATGATAAAACATAATGAAATCTGGTGAAAGCACCGCTTAGAATTATGTTACCAAGAATAATTGCAAACAGATCTATAAATCAATACACTGTAACCCTTACAAATCACCAAAGACTTGACAGCGATTGAAAGAAAAAAAAGAAATGGACATATGATGACATTTCTTATACAGGAATCGCACACCGGCAACAATATTAGACATGAATGCGGCATGGCAGTGATGTTGATCAGATATGTGATGCTGGTAGTCCAGTATGTCAATGCTGTTGAATGTCGGTCCATGTTAGTCCATGCTGGTTCAAAACGTTCAGGTTCATGTGGGAGCATCCAATCTGGTCCATGATGTTTTTTGTTTTTTTTTTGTACCAGGGTTGCATTGCCATAAATTATACAGTTCTGTATCATAATGAGAAGTTGAACTGTCTTATAGGTCTCATAGGCAAGTATGCGATGGTACATTGGTGTCGACATTGTATGGTGTGTCGCAGGAAATGTTCCAATTTCACTTAATTGGTCCAAAAGTTGTTTATTATTTTGTTCAACTATCAAAGTCAGGTACATATCACAAGGTTTTCTGTCATCACACTGTCCTGGGCAGGTACAATTGCTTAGGGGAACGCTATGATTCAATTTAGGGATGCTTCAACCCACTAAAATGGGCTGGAAACGACATTTGAAGGGGCACTTACTCCAACTTCAAAAGGAGGCACATGTAACTTTTTATTCTTTATTTTTCAGAAATAACATGCAACGTTTGAACAAAATACATTCAATATGATACCCAATCAGGGAAGGGCAAAACAACTGGAATCTGTTGCCGCTAGATGGCGTTGGATGTTCCTTAATAAACCCTATGGCATTTTTGCTCGATGGTGTGTCAGCCCTGTGATTGGCTGGCATCCCGTGTCCCCTGCTTACTTTCCGAAGACGGCTGAGGTAGGCACCAGCAAATCAGCCACCCTTGTGGAAAATCGGCTCATGGAAATGAACGGCTGGGTAGTGTGTCTTGGGATTTTTTTTTTCTTCCTATGTAGAATGTGTGCCCTGAATCAGTAAAGCTTGGGAATTATTCATTGAGCAAAACAGACACTGTATAACTTGAGACACACATCACATGTATAGTTGACTGAGCCCTAGAGCTCAAGCAAACATTATAAAATAGGTTTTGCGGTAACCAATTTTAACCACTTATTTGAGATGGAGTTAATATTACATACACCCGACAATCATATTATTGACTCACGCGACGATACTGGGAGACTAACTCGAAGGAGCCGTGGCGTGCCTCCACCGGTAGGGCGCCATAGAGCTCTTTGTCCACGTACGGAGACAGACAAGACGGCGTATCAAGTTGGGCTAATCATGTTATTGTTTTGTCTGGGAAACTAGACGCTTTTTGCACAAGTTTACAGGCGGCCAACGCTACTGTTGCTGGACACAGTGGACGTGCCGCGGCTGAATTGTAAGTCTTTGGTGGATGAAATAAAAAAGGCAACGACAAAGTTGGCGACGAGCTGGCGGCTAGTTGGCGCTCATGCTAAAGTTAGCTAGAAAAGTTTGTCACGCGTCCATGTTTGTGCGACCGACGACTGCAAAACCTTGTTTGAAACATTTGCTTCTTATAATGGCAACCGATGAGCTACTAACTTAATCTAATACGACAAGTCGAATGTGAAGTGCTGCGTTAGCCGTTAGCCTGTCGTTCTTTCCTTGGTCGCCTTTAAAACACGAACATATTCACAGCAAACGTTCAGGAAGGCAAACTACTCTTGTTTACAGCGCTTGGAGGATCATTCTAGCAACACGGTCGCAATTAACTGGTTTCTGCAACTTCAATTGTCTAGGGAAGGAGCTTGTTGCTGCTAGCGTCGATGTTAGCAGTTAGCCCGTTCGTGTAAATGCTGTTGCCTAGAATGGACCTGTTGAACTCTCAGTACCTGGACAAGATGAACAACAACATCGGGAGACTGCACTACGGAGGTGACTTGCTCATCACGCCTCCAGGATTTGTTCAGATAGATTTTCGGCCTTGTTTTAAATAATGCAACATTATATGTTTGACAATAATGCAATTCTACAGAACTCGTTGGATCGTTACACACAAACGCACAAACACAAACGTCATACTTTCTGCGGTTTATACAGTATAATGCGGCGATAATAACCCTAACCATTCTTGTTTCTACAAGTCCAGATTTGATTTTTGGATGACTTTCCCACTGTTAGACAGTTCCTTATGAATGACATGCCCCACTATTAGCGTCCTCGAGTGTTCTGTCAAAACCAACACAGTGATTTGTTTTGCCATTTTCCTCCAATTCCATTCATATTTTAATTGCGTGGCACACATATCCTTCTTAGACTTAACTAGTTTGCAAGATCTTGTTAAATTCAGTCTGCACTTCTGCACCTGCTATGCTATTTTATTCATATTTGATGTTTTATTCCAACAGATGAGTCCAGGACACCCTCGCTGCCCTCTGGTTTATCAAGCATAAGTGGGCCGCCTCCTCTCTGCCCAAGCAAACGAAAGTATGGCGATGAACAAACAAAGGACCAAATGAATTGTGATGATGACCACGTGACCAAAATGAGCAGATTATTTGCAACTCATCTGTAAGTTACTTGAGCGCAAAGATTGAGGTCTCCCTTCCTACGGTCTTGCACAACTTATACAACTTGTCTATCCCGTATACCACAAAAGCACCGTTGAAATCTTTTTTTTTTTTGTGATAGTCATTTTTAGATTTTCAACAAGGACTTTCATATCTGACACAGTCAGCAAGGTTGGAAGAAGTCATGACATGCTGCGATGATATACCAGTTCCGATACTCATGTTTCATTTTCCTTGTCTTTATCTAGGGCGCGCCCCTCTGCTGGAGACAACCGGAATGAACACTGGAGCCTGAGCCACAATCCTGTGGAGCGCATCAGCTCTTCCAACGGTCTCCATGGGAACCATTTGTATGCTTCCATTTCTGGCTATGCAGTGGACAGGCCGCTGCCTCTGACCAAAAGTAGCCTTGACAACGCAGTAGGGGGCAGGGATACGTCTGTTGTCAGTGCAGCTGTTGAGCGGCAACAGGTATGATAGTCAGCATGCACATCCTAAGAGGGGTCACAAGGACCCAAGCTCCTAAGTGTGTTTCCCTTACTAGAACATGTCTTTTTTGTTTTTGTCCACATTCAGAATCGCCCTTCTGTGATCACCTGTGCTCCTGCAAGCAATCGCAATTGTAAACTCTCTCATTGCCACATGAATGGCTGTTCACCAAGCACAACCTCTGATGAGCGACAGACCAACGGTAAGCCTTTAGTCGCTGCTAACACGTGCCTGTAATACTCTGTATACCAAATTTGCGGAGACCCTGGTTTTCAGCATAGTATCATTCCCCCATGTGCCTATAACCGAATTGGCAATATATCGTGATTTTAAAAGTCGTTTTTTTTTAGAACTGACCAAATTGGTCCAAACTGGTAAGTTCTTTTCCCTCCTGCATCATCTGCCTTAACAGGCACTGTGCAGAAGGAGCCTCCTGTCAATGTGAGTCCATCTTGGCTGCAGCAGCAAATCACATTACAACTGCTGTTGTCCACTTTCTGCTTCGCCTGCTAACTACCGCGAGTAACGTGGCTAACATGCCATCATTTGCTGCTTTTGTTGAGCGTTTTGTATGATGTTGCACACAGTGGTACTCTCAAGCTGGAGGGTAGCCAACTGGTCGAACATTTTCCCTGTCCAAACAAACCAAGTCAGTCGTACTGTTGTATGGGAAGAGTTTGGCTTTCGAAAAAGGGTAGGTGCCTGTTGCGTTGCAATGAGCTAGCGAGAAAGAGAGCGTGCGAGAGCTAGGAAGCAAGACAGACAGTGCCTGTGCATTTGTGGCGCATGCACGCACGTGTGTGTGTGTGTGTGTACAAAAAATAAACACTCGTCACTGTGAAAAGACTCCACATTGTAGCATTAATTGATTTTCTCTATCTTCTATCTATCTATCTATCTGTCTATCTGTCTATCTGTCTATCTGTCTGTCTGTCTGTCTGTCTGTCTGTGATGGTTGTTTATTTGAAATGGAACATGTTTTTCGTATTTTTGCTATATTTTTACACTTGCATATCACACAGTTTAAATTGGATGGGTTCAATCAGAAAGAATTCATGAATATGTTTACTGTTGAAGTTTTGTTTGATTTTATTTACAGTTTAATTTTTATTTAGCACGGCAAATGTTTATTGTAACAAATTCTGTATTATATGTTTTGTTTGAAAATGAAACAGTGGAATAAAACGACTGTATGATGTTGCAAAACATATTTTAAAGTTATGTATTTTAGTGCTGTAATGTCAATAAGCGATATTTTTCTCAAGGATATCATGCCAACAGAACCTGAGATTGTCCCATGCCTAGTGCTGACTTAATATGACTTTAAAGGCAAGTTGGAAGTGTTTGTAATTGTAAAGTTAAGCGGGAACTGAGTGTACCCTCTTATGCTGTGTGGTTCTAGCAAAAATTTGCAAATTGCATGCAGTGCTTAAGCTCGAAACACTGAAGAACGTCTTTTATCTAGATATCTACTACTATAGATCAACGTACAAGACTACAAGAATACAAGGAAGTGGCCTTTTATCACACTCAAATGATTGAATATTTAAATTTTGCTGCCTGGTTGAAAATTGGGATAATGTTTCGGTTTACTGTGAAGGATGACGCAAAAACGGGTTGTGTGTCTTTTTCACCACTAGGTGCCACACTTGCCCTAGTTCTTCTATTCTACAGCTGGCCAATCTGCTGCAGTTACACAACCAATATATACGTTTGTGGTTTTCAGCTAACACGGTGTGCGACCCAGTGATTGAGGAACACTTCCGCCGTAGCCTGGGAAAGAACTACAAAGAAGCAGAGCCGACGACCAACGCGGCATCCAACTCGGTGTCCATCACGGGCTCGGTGGATGACCACTTTGCCAAGGCACTGGGCGACGCCTGGATCCAGATCAAGGCCAAAGGTGGGGGTCACCAGGCCCCAGAAGCGGATCCATGAAAGGGTTGGAGAACCAAAAAAAGGTTCCCATCACTTGTGGATGCCGTGCTCGCTATTATTTTTCTTGTTGAGTATCAAATCTCTACCGCCAAGAACAATATAAGACATGTGTTTTGTCTTACCAAGTCTAAGGCCCACTGTTTATCTGCGCTCTTGCCTTGCAACAGAACATTAAGGCGATAAAAATGAATAGTTGCTAAATTGGCTCCAGTGTTGGCTGTGAAATTACAAATTGATAAATTTCCCCCATTGATCATGAGAAAAGCAGAATAAACAAGACACAACTGTCACTTTTTCCATAGCTGATGTTCTGTTTGCTTACCTGCATTTTGCAGCTCAAAAACCTCTCTGCTTCTCAGCATGCGACACTCTCAAAACAGTAGGGTTAAAATTAACCCAATTATGGGTGAAAAAGTGTCTGACCAGATATTTGAGTCAATATGACTTTACTTTCTGGGTTATTTCTGACCCAAATGTTTTAAGAGTGAAGCCATACTTTTTTATGGCTGAATGCATTCAGATTTAGGTCCATGCCAGGTGCGTCTATTACTTGAAAACATCCCCGTCTCATTTGCACTATTACATTTCTAATGGTTTATTTAAAAGGCTCCCAGCTTGATTTGGATGTTTTTTTTTTTTTTTAAATTGTGATAATCCAACTGAGACTTATTTCCCTCGCTTTCCTAGTACACTACTAGAATGATCCACTATGTGCCCCCGAACTGGACTCCACTCCTAAAGCATGTTTCAAATAGCTGGATTCTACCACACATTTTGCTAAATATCTTCTCAGAATTTATATTTTATCTAACGTAGAAAATATTCACTGCTGGTACAGTTGTACTCAATATATTTTTTTGTATCTTTCACATTATGGAGGAGGCTTACACCTTAGTGTCCTCTCAAGCGCAGCCTCTGGAAAGGTTGAATGCAATTTGCTAGGCAACATTGCAGTAGCTGGATGCTGCAACTTTTGCATGAGACTGAAAGCGACTACCGTAAACCCATCTTCTGTTAGCATTGACTATTTATTCTGGGAACCGAGGTTTCTTTGAACTAGAAAACCAATTTCTCCACTAATTTTCAAGCCAATCTCCATTGTCTACAAACACAATTGATTTTTATTGTTTTTTCCACAAATAGAGGCGTGAATGCAAATGCAGTGTGGTGTGTTTTATCTCTATTGGCAACAGAGGTGCGAGAACAGTCTTTCCCTGCAGTCAGTAACATACTGTTTTTGAGGGACAAAACGTACAAAAACGGAGTGACCTTGAGTAAAAGTATGATCCTCAGTTTTGTAGTTTGCATTTAAACATTGTCTGTGATCACAGTAGCTTAGCGTGTTTGCCAACACTGACTGACGGGGATTGTAACAAAAAAAAATATACGGTGTATGTATACTAGGTAATTTACAGTCAATTCCCTTACTTTTGTAGTCATTGACATTTTTGGAGCTGTTACATGCCTTTTGTCTTCATATTTTACTGTATTCCTACATGACCATCATTGCGCGGCGCGGAATGATCGTGTATATTTTGTTTTTATTGCGTGAGACATATTCATATTGAGCATGGAAGTTCCCTATTCTCTGACCATGCGTTTATTTTTTTGTATCACTTGCTTACTCTCCCCACATTTCTAAGATGATAAACGTGCAGGAACACATCAGGCTTTTTTGCTTAAGAGTTGAGCAAAGTGTCAGATATCTGCAAGACTGGTTAAAAGTAGGTGTCAAACTCCAGTCCCTGGGGGCTGGTATTCTGCATGTTTTCGATCCTTCTCCCTCAAACTCACCTGATTCAAATGATTGAGTTAAATTTCCATATCCTGCAGAGCTAAACATTAGAATCAGGTTTTGGGCAGAGAAACCTGGAAACCATGCAGGATACCAGCCCTTGAGGGCTGGAGTTTGACACCTGTGGTCTAAGATTTCTGAGTATACCACAGGGGGTTGGGGGAAGGGGGGCTCACGAATTTGACTTGTTTGACACAAGCGGATTTTTCACTGAAATATTTGGTGTATCAGCCCATTATTTAATTTCTTTATTTAGACTATCACAAAGACTTTTTACAAAGTCGTACCTGTGTCATGTATCAGCAAGCAAGAGTAAAGATGAGGAAAACTGATGCATTTGTACACTTGGGTCCATATTTCTCTGGAAAAAAATACTGTACCACTGTTTTATAATGTCTTCCAAATAAACACTGAAAAACAATTTTGTGTTTTTCTCCATTGTTCACCTCATTTGACAGTATTTTGATGACTGTAAATCACTCACTTGGCATTCAAGGATAACTTTTTGGCGAAAGTGCCTCTGCTCAAGAGCAGGCTTTTGCTCTCGATTGTCCAGCAGCTATTTAGCACAACAAATTTCGAAGCGAATATGGGAGTCATCTTGGTGTTTCTTTTTCAAAGACTGAACAACCGTTTGCGCTTGGAATATAATTTACTTAACTATACTACTGCTCGTAGACAGCTGGGATATGCATCAGCAAGCCAGCAACCCTAGTGAGGGTAAGCGGCTGCAGAAAACGGATGGATGTCCAGTTCTCTTCGGGCTGCGGCTCACAGTAGGCCACCAGAATAGGACAGTGTTATATTTTGCTGAGCTTTCTTGGGAGTTGTAGCTGTATTATATGGATTGACGCCTGCGTCTTGATGGTAAGATCTCAGCTAGGAGATGAATAACATCGAAAGCTCATTGCTGAGACTGCAGATGGCAGTGTGCACCCGCTAAAGAGACTTCATGGTCCACGCAAGCTCAAAGAGCTCATTTTTGTCTTTTAGGTAAAATCGGTGTGGATGCAGTATAATCTCATTGTGTCTCCTGGTAATGTGCAAATGCACGCTGCATGCTAACGAAATGTAGCCGTAACGATACGTTGTGTAAATGCGCAGCACAATTTTTCTCCATTACGACTTCAGCTTATTGGAAATGTGGCGTTAGGATAATGCCTGCTGAGTGTAATGTAAATTAGTATATTTATTCGCCACCTGGATTTATTTGAATTTGCTCAGCAATGTTCGTCAGGAAATTGTTAAACGTCTCTTCAATTGGTACTATAGTATAGCCCAAAATAAGATTAGAAGCAGCTACTACCATGCCTTCCGAGGACGACTACTCGTGTAGAATGAACACAACACCTCCATCTTCACGCAAAACCAGTCCTCCCATGGTCCTATGCGGACATCAGGTTTCAATGGCGATCTGACATGGGAAAGAAACATATAAGTCAAGCTGACTCATCAGGGTCACGCCAATTTCCCCTTGGCCTCTTTTCGTGCACGGTGGCCGAGAGGAGCACGATATCATACGTGATCAAGACACGGTTTCTCGATATTCTCTCCATATAAATGACAAAAGCCAAGGACCAATAAATATAGGATCCAGCAGAGTGTCACTTTGCATGTGCTACTCAGTTCTAATGGACCCAATTGTATGAATGGATGATTTTACTCTGGGCTGCGAAGGGAAAAGTCGTTCCATCATCCGTGCTGGCTCGCATATTAGCCTTCACAAATGGCTGATGGAACGCGACCGCTTCCGTAATTTCAAATTTGTTGGGCCCGAATAGAACGCACCCCTTTCTGCGGCTTCCCCGAGCGTTCGACGTCTGTGGAATTTGCATGATTGCCTGTAGATTATTTGAACATTATCTATTCCCCCTCCTCGCCGTCTTTCTTCAGCGGCTCTCTGCTGTGATGATGCGCACACATCCTTGGGCTAAAGAATCTAAAATAGATCATACAAGCAACTGGAGTAGATGCACAGGGAGAGGAAGTGGCTCACGGGCAGACTTGAGTCATGCTGGCAAGATCATGCACCCTGAGCTGACAGCCTAACACGCCAGATTACAGAGTACGTCATTTCTAAACTGCGGCCCGGGCCTCACAATTGCTCGCAAACGTAAAGAACCACCATGGCTATTCCTCTTTAATGTTGGGGTGCATGGTTACAGGCACCAAAATGGAGCCGATGACCATCTTGAGCTCAAGACGTCGTAGATCATTCGTTGTGTCACGTGGACTGCTGGCAATGGCATAACCTTTGTGGAGGGGAGGCAAGATGTGGTCAGTGTGGATCACAGTCTCCCATGAACAGAAACAGACCCTGTCAGGCCACCTCAACATCAGCTTTCAGCAACGCACCACCACCAACTCACTACTGATCTCTTCCCTCTCATCCGCCCTCCGCCACCTCAGACGCTTCCGTCTTGCCGAGGCTTGCCCCACACACACCTTACATGGATTGGTGAACGCTGCCTCAGCTGCCGCTTTGACCTCTTTTTGTTGTGCTCGTTTGGATTGTTTGGCCATGTGGCGCTGCGCACAGCCTGTATTTCCTACTGATAGACTTGGCTATGATTCCATTTATTTATAATTGACTGATTTGTCAATGATTGATTTGCAGGCCATCTGGTGCACAAGAGCATGCAGCCAATAAGCCCCCAACTTAATCTCTGCGTTTCAGAGCAAATGGGATCCGCATCCTTAAAAATGAAACGATAGCGCCATTCGCATCTGTAAATTTTAACAATAGCGCTAAATAATGTTTCAATTTATTTTTTATACTGTGTCGTGTACTCAGAATTCTTAAAACAAGGACACGGTTTTGCGTTGTTTGGTTCTTTTCAGGATTGGTGTTTAAATGTTTTGTATGATCATTTTATTGATGTCCATTGTTTACTTGTTCATGCACTTTCCAACTGCTTGCCCTAACCCTGGAAAATGCCACTGGACATTTCCATCTACAATCACATGGTTTTTACAAAAAAGAAAAAGAAAAAAGACTAGACACTCATTTTTAAAGTTGAATTATTCCTTTGTTATATGAATTACTGATACAGTTAGGGAAGTCAGCCACTTGTCACCCTGACTGTGCCTCTGGAGTCATCCAGTTCTCCCTCAGGAATCAAGAATCACATATTTTCAATTCTGGCTTAAATGTACATTTTAGGGTCGTTTTTAACAGGGGTGGGCAGTCCATCGGCGACGAACGCTCGTTTTCCCGACGGGCCAACGAATGACGGGAACGTTTAAAGTAGACGACAGAATAAGGATGTTGGAAGTGTGTTTTTCATCCGTTGTGATCATCGTGATTGACTTTCCTTCATTGTCCATCGGTCCAACACTCCACTTTCAGCGATGGAAATATGTACAAGCCGGCTCTTTTGCCTGTTTGTTGTGTTGATTGCTTTTAAATTGGATCCACTTCCTAGTCAATGAGACTACAATTACTTTACGTGACAATCCAGGATCACATCCAATTAAGTAAAGGAACTGCCTTGGCTCAATCTCTATCACTCAGAGCATCAACACTGCTACCGTTACTGGTAATGTCATCGTTTGCGCTGTCTTTCTGAGTCATGGTGTCATGAACCAAAATGCGTAGGCCTACGGTACACAATCTTGCTCAGCAAAGTTATTGTAAAGACCTAAAGTAAAAAGTAATGTTTAGAATGAAATGATCAGATATTATTTTACTTTATTTTACTTTTTAAATATGATTTACATAAAGAAGTTGCTTACCAATAATTGAGCGGGGCCTAAATGAGAATCAAAAAAATATTACAAAAGCTATTAAAAATGCTGTTAATGTTAGATAGTAAGACAGTTATATTGTTAAACAGCAAACCTTTTATCCAGTGAAACTATGTAAAACAATTGTGCAACCTTTGTAACTCTTCAGCAATATTAACGCTACAATTCCTTCTGGTTTTAACTTTCTATTAAGATACCACAACGGCTTTGTATGCCGGTAATAATGTAACTCAAAACATTTTTGTCCCAACTGCCAAACAATGCTACAAAAATCTAAAAATGTTTCAGTGTTTGGATTGAGTTGAGCTTCATCGTGTTGAGCTTCAAAAAGTGCATCCAAGTCGAGTTGAATGTTTGAAGTGAGATGATCATGCAGAAAAGAGGATTTGTTCCTGGATTTGGTAAACTTCATTGATGAGAATGAGTGAGAAACACAAGTGACTGCGCTTTGTTATGGACATCGCAACTCATCCAAAGCCAAGGAGAAAAAGACAAAAGTACCCTCTTCACTTATGAGCTGAAATTGGAGATTTTTAGCGATGTCCTCCTGCTCACTGTTCGCCTTGACAGCGGGACTTTCTCAAATGCTTTCTTTTTCTCCGGACATATTAGCGCTACGGAGTCCAACAAGAACCGTTTAACAAATTGTCTCTCTGGCCAACAGTTCTTAGCGATTTTGTGGGATATCACAAAACTGGTCCCGGTTGCTGCTTCCCGGGCTGCGTGTAGCTTTGTAAATGAACCTTGTTGTTTTTCTAGTTTTGCTGGCGCATCTTCCGATAGCTGCATTCTCCCAGCCGCACTCAAATGTCAGTATTTTTTAACATGCTTCGCCAAGGTAAACACACAGGTTTACATCTGATTTTACCAAACAAATATTTAGCAGTGCATTTTTTGAAACCATGCCATTCAGCGTCCACCTTTCATTTTTGTATGACATACACAAACATTATAAATTGTTACCAGCACAGAGACATGTTGCTAATCAATTAGAGTTGGACACAGTATGTGTACGCAAACATGCAAACTGTAAAAAGGTTTCAAAGTAAATGCACTTCTGTTATAGTCCACGATCCAAGCAAAATATTGAAAGTATTATATTCTTATAGTTTCAACTTTTCACTGGCCGGTAGGAGCCGGGCTGTGGCACAACACTCATTATACAACATTTTAAAAGCACAGTAGCTTTTATTTTCTCAATTTCAAGCAACTCTTCACAGGCCAGTACAAAATAGCTATACAGACTGTTTCTGTACTTCGGTCAAAAAAAGAAGTAAATAAATAAAAAGATGACAAATGAATTACGCCGTCCTTATAGGATACGGCACAAGTCTCAGGTGTTGCTGAGTAACCGCTAACTGGTATGTTGAGGTCTCACAACGCGCACAACCCTGAGATTGCCTCATTTACCAGGCAACGGTCAAATAAGGTTTGATGCTTACGTGAGTGACCTTTATTCCCTGTGACATTCACAATAATGTTCTTTTCTATAGTAACATATATAGTAAGAATTCTACAGTAACAATTATATAGTAACAATTCTCCAATAACCGTGTTATGAATCAAATGTTTGGATGATTAAACACCGTCAAAAGGATTACTACTTTATTCACAGGCATTATTCAGCAATGAATCTGACATTATTCAGCGTTAATCTTTCTTAAATTTTTCTTAAAGTACCAAGATTTTTTGACCCACAGGCCGATCTATCTGATGGATCTGGTGGGCCACTGTCCCACTTGCCCCTGATGCTAAATATCCACTAATAGAGATGACCATGAACTAAATGTTGGCATCGTCACTGAAGGGCATGTTCACGTCTCATTACGAGGTCCGTTAAGGCCGACGTTATCGCTGCTCGACTGAGCTGCTTTAATAAGTAAAGCGACCCGACACCAATTTGAACGGCAATATTTTCCTCTCCCGCGTCCAATCTGCTGCTGCCGTCCCTGGTCATTTCTCTTCCTCCTTGCAAGTCTTGAACAACCAGGCAAATTCCGTTCCCATTTACCAGAGCGCCCCATAAGCCGCTACAACTCCCCCTCCGTGTGTTTGGCAGTCACACAGTCAGCCATGTGTGCGCCCAAGACGTTACATAACGCTCGCTTTCCTGCACTCCGGATCAAAGAGAACAATCCGGCACAGGATTGCTCCTCGCCAGCTTCCTTTCTCTTCCGCCATCCCATTGTTTTATCGTATCCCTGTCGTACCTTCAAATCCGCTTTGCTTTTGCACTTGACTTTGGAAACCTAACGTCACCAACCGAGGACCATCACAGATTCAGTGTGGGAGATTCGATGCCTCAAGCGCAGGGATGCTAGACTTCACTTTTTGATGTGCTTGCCTTCATTTACTTGTGTCACCACATAAAAATGTGTGTTAACCCTGTTTGGTGAGGAATCCTGCAGGTGGCGGGCAAAGGCCGATTTGAATAAATGAATATCAAATTTCCCCTACTGAGTAAAGTGACAAAAATATTTCATTCATCTCAACTTTGATATTTCATCTTTGATGTGTGCCCATTTTGAAACTACTATCGAATAACTGATGCAATCATGATGAAATATTTTTTCTCCTCCACAGGGTCTCCGTTCAGCTTTTTTTTTTTTTTTTTTTTTTACAAGAATGCCCAAAGAGAGAGAGAGAGAGAGGGAAGTAGCACAGCTGAAAGCTTTTTGCGAGCAAAAACAGAGGTCTCAATTAAGTGGAAGAAATAGTGACAGAGGACTGAAGAAGGAGGTTTAAAAAAAAATAAAGGAAGAAAAAAAGAAAAAAAAAAGAGTATCAAATGCTGTCAGAGCGACTGGGCCTGTCTACTTCAGAGTTAGGATTGAAATAATGAGTGTGTGCTGGAGGAAACTGTACCTCCAATGTCAAATGCGCAGCGCAGGACCAAAGGATACAGATGACAAAATAAAGTACAACAAACTGTTCAAGCCTTAGTTGTGCGCAAGCGCATATACAATGGCTAGGGAATGAAGAAAATCCTTACTTCTATTTTTAAGGTTGCCATTCAGTATAGCTAGAGAGCTAACTTGGGTTTTCTGCACATATGATCGAACGCACACTCCATGGCCTGGGTCTGTCAAAATGTCTTCACAGGGAAGATGTCTTTCACTTGAATGGGCACCCCCACTATCTCTGTTCAACCCTCAGTGAGTGGAATCACTTCGCCGGTTCCGAAGCGAAGTGTGGCTGTAGTATTATGCGTGCAGGTAACCAGGAGGAAAAAGCAGCTTGCAGGTAAACAGAGCCTGCAGCATCAGCTTAATTGTTGAGGGGGGTACTGGTGGAGGGGTGGGGGTTCAGAGGCTTCAGAGCAGGTTTGCCTCTTATGTCGGTACCACACCTGACAGTGTCTGGTTTGGGATTCAGCGGTGCATGCGGCGCCTGGTCATCTGTGAGGCAGAGTGATACGGTGTGATGTGTCACACACTATGTTACCCCTCCCTCCAAGATGCCCTTAGCATTTTAGTTTGGCCGTCCGCAGGAACTTTCGGATTTGTCCTTTAACAAAAAACAGAGTGAAATCAAATGAATGCATGAGCAATTTGAACCTTGTCTTTCAAATTACATGGAAGCAGCATTGGCAAATTTTACAAGTAATTTTTGGATTGAATGGAGATTTTATGACCCATGGAACTTGTTGGCACCTAGTCTAGTGTGTGTACCCCAACTCTTGCGCACAATTAATTGGGATGGACTCCACGTGATGATAAATAAGTGCTATAAAATATGGATGAATAGAAACAGAGCGGCGGGCGTTAGGACCATGCCTCTTCACCCAGCAGGCACGTTGAAAACAACCTCGTGACTGACTTTGATGACTTGGGCAATGTTGTTCAGTGCTTGTTGACATGCGAACTGTAAAGACGTGAATACTTCAACAGCCGCATGTGTTTCTTCGTCTTGCCGCAATAGTATTGTCATATAATATCATAAATGTACTGTTTATTAAGTGCAGTATTTTAAAACCTTTAACTAAAGAAAAAAACGGCACACCGGGAATGAGTTTTATTTGTGTTTTATTTGTCAGTTACCAATAAAAGAGACTGTAGCAAAAGTGGCTGTGGTACTCCCCCCCAAGAAGATTCTGACCCTTACATTTTGACCGATAATGTTCCTGCTGCTCTTGATGATGTGAAAATGACGATGTGCAATGATGATGTGACTATGGGCATGTAATCATATATTAATGAGATTGCAGCTTAACCCTTGGGCAGTTCTTAGCCCAATTCTTTGATCTTTACATCAGTGGCATTTTACACAAAGGTAAAGCAATGGAAGACACAAAATCCTCTTTCTGGATCCCAAAAGTGGGTGTGCTAGCCAAACTTTGAAGAGCTGTAAGTTGAAAACTGTTAAGAGTTAGGAGTATCAAACTAAAGACCCTTTCATTTGACGTCATAAGACAGAAATAGAACATAAATCAGGCAAATTGAAAAGGCGGCAATGGAGAGTCTTGGATACTTGTGTGAATTATTTGGGAATGACCCAACAGAAAGGCTTTGTCTCTTGTATTGCTTAGGTTGTAGAAGCACTAATTATAGGCCTGTAGAAGTTGTATCAGTTTGAATTAGACACTGAACTATAATGGATCATTTTTAGTAATAAGTATTACACTTCTCTGAAATGGTATTATTTTTCTTAAACAATTTTCGGGTGCAGTTCTATCCCAATTGTTCCTTTGACCAAACACCCTATGCAGAGGTCTTCACTGGCCCAGGTGCCATACTGGCCCCTACCGCCTCTCAGGCCCGCAGTGTGCAGCCCGCCGGGTGTCTCCCCATGCGAACTCCTGGGAGAGGGACAGTGTGAAGCTCGTTGTGGCCCTCACTGGCCTTGCTCACTCATTAGCGAACATAGCTCCCAAACTTTCCTGACAGATCAGAATAGAAAGCATGTGCCACATCATAGCTATGATTCACGGCAGCCTGGGGTCTGAGTCTCCCTCGGGAGCCTTCAGACCTCTTAATCATCATACGCACGTGCGTGTAGCGTTCAAGGAAGAGAATGAGACAGACGCAGAAATGAATGAGCTTGTTTGTTCATGACAGCGCTTCTCTAAACGCGACTTGTGTGTGGACCATGTGTCGGGCTGCGTGAACTCCATCAGTCAGAGCCTCAGTGCATTTTCCGAAGCATGGAAATACTGTACGTATACTTTAAAGTTGCAAAGCAGTTCCTCACATGTTTTTGGAGTTGTAGATAGTTGTGATATATTACGCCTTTTAGCCTCGCAACCTTATCTTACAAATGTGTTGCATGGCTAGGACGAACAGTCTTTTTTGCTGCGTCATAACATCATCAAGTCAGTAGAAGGTGTCTTCTCAGAGGTGCATGCATAAAAATAAAATGAAAAAAAAGTTTATTTGAGCAAAATTCATATTCACATCAAAAAACGTTGCCCGATTAGCATGTATGCAAAGAGGCTTTGCATGCTTGACATCCTCTCAGCCCCTCTGCTGGAAATAGCCACACACACACGCACACACACTCACAACATCCTCTGATTACATTGATATGGAGATTCATGCATCTGCAAAGATTAGTTATTCATTAATGTATTTGCTTTGAATTCTCGGGTGAGACTACCTCAGACAGGAGTCTAGGCCAAATTGAATGCATGAGAGGAAAAATGTCACAAATGATCACATACAACCTCCACCAAGATATGTGCAGATTCAGTGACCCGCAACACCAATAAAGCATTAAAATGAAGAAGGGGAAAAGCAAGAGGTATGAACTGGAAATGATTATCAGTCTTTTAAACTTTGCAGCAGAATGAGTTTCTCATGCTCTAAGTGGGTTAGCAGGATTAATCACTGCAGCCTGTGCGACTTCATAAGCGGCGGTGTTCTGTCATCCTTTCATAAAAGCATCATGGGTCACCAGTTTGCTTCTCCAGTGTCCTCTCTTACGGCCACACTGCGAGCAATTTTTAAATTTAAAAATAGGGTTGTTACAGAGTGCCAGGAAATTTCAAACAATGTCCCCTCACTGGGACGCGGGCACAAAACAGACCTGAGCAGCCCACCAAGAAAACTCGGAGTCATATTGATTAATGGGGGTTTGTGTCAATTAACGGCACAGCCAGTTGATAACGAGTACTTTCTAGTCAGAGTCACTTGGTAAAAATTATGAATAACTTGTAACACCATTCTAATGGAGCTAAGCTGAGAGCTAAGAGTAAACACTCTTGTTATTGATGTGGTACTAGTTTGAGCAGTGTCCTGAGTTATTTTACCACTAAATTAATTAACTGGGTAGTTGGTAATTTGATGGATATTACAAGTGCTAGGGACTGCGGGAAAATGATCATGAAATGACCTTTTGTCACTTTTAGAAGGGCTTTTATTTGGATGTTCTTCCCGGAATAGCAGAGGCAGAGTCGTAACAACAGAAAACACAAAGTTTTTTCCGTAATCTCGTTCAATCACTAAACAAAATTACTTCATTACGTAAACATTCTGTAATACGCCGCCTGTTGCCATCTTTTAGCGCAGCCTCTAGCATGAATTCGCTGCTAGTTATCAGCAATTGAGTGTTCCAGTCAGATTACTTTTCAGACACAGTTTGAGATTCAAGATCCAAAAGATCATTTTCCCAGGCACAGTTACCCTACACGATGCAATTCTTTTTCTGTTCACTTCCCTGAACAGATTTACATTCCACAAAATACTGAAGTAAGCAAAAAATAAAATAAAATAAAATAAAAAAAAACAGAAAGAAGGCAATACTGTTCCATTGATGAATAGTGGTGGTTAGTGGGGCTTCATGTACCGCCTTGGGTCAATGATCAGCTCATTGGTCCTTTCTGCCTTTAGGTGGAGATAGTTGCTGCGACAACGGGCCACAAGGTCTGCCACCTCTTTTCTACCTGCTGTCTCCACCCCACCAGTAATCAGCCCGATGACTGTAATGTCATCTGCATACTTATTTATGCTGGTGTTGTTCTGGGAGGCGACACTGTCATAAGTGAATAACCTGAAAAGCAAGGGGGTCAGCACACAGCCCTGAGGTGTCCCTTTGCTTACAGTTCTATTGCTGGTAAACTCTGATTAATTAGGGTCTGCCTGAAAGAAAGCTAATCACCAAGGCGTCACCATGAGAGGTGGGTCCCGTGCACACTCCCCGCCAGGCGTCCCTCTCTGCTGTTCAGGATTATCAGCCTCAAACCGGGCGTATAACTCATTCAGCTCATATGGCTGGATGTGACTGCGCTCTTCTGTTGTAATCTGTGATGTGTTGAAGTCCCTTCCCACATGCGTCGAAAGTCAACGCTGGATAATAACCCTCCAGCTTCTGCCTGTACTCTCTTGGCCTCTGAGGACTCTACTCAGGTCATATCTGGCCTTTTTGTAGTCCTCAGCGGTGCGTGAAACAAAAGCAGATGCGCGTGCACGTAGTTTGGCCCTCACATCAGTTTATCCGGGGCTTTTGGTTGGGATATACTCTGAGATGCTTTGTATTTGTAACTGTCTCTATGCATGTACTGAAGTCGCTGGTAACTGCGGAAGCATATTAATCTAGATCCACAGTCTTCATACACGGCAGAGGTTTTGAACATGGCCCTTTAAGAAAAAACTGCAAACTCTGACGCTGACATTCTGACAGGTGCTGTTGCTACTGTGTCAGGATCCCAATGACTTAACATTTGGTGATTCTCACATTTCATATTTACAGCTTTCACATTTCATTTTTTCAATATTTATCTTATTCATCTTGCCTTGGGTATCATTCCCATCATTCCAGTAATTCATTATTTCCAATATTTTCTCATAATTCCATCATTTTCACCCTTTTAATAATTCACTATTCATTTTAAAAGAGAGGGCTTCCCATTCTTTCCCAATGGGAAATTTAACATTTCATATTTTGAGCTTTCCCATTTAACTCATGCATATCGCCTTATGGATCATTCCCATCGTACCCTCACAATTTCTACTACTTTCAGTTTTTTTCTTGTAACTTCTACACTAGTTAGTCTATTCAAATGGTTCCAGCTTTATATGTTATAGATTGTTCTTTCCACGGCCATACACTCCCTTTCACTTATTAATTGACGTTTTTGCCATTTCAATACCCACACAACTTCCACTTTTCCCTGTTTTTACCCAGTATCCTCTATATTATTTGGCTTATTCAAACCATTCAAACCTTATGTTAAAGATTGTTCTTTCCACTGTCATGTACTTCCTTTTACCTGATCATGTTTTAACAATTCGAAATCCCACACAATTTCCACTTTTTTTAGTTTTTCCCTTGTATCTACTACATTATTTTGCCTATTCACACCGTTCCAACTTCAAACGTTAAAGATTGTTCTCTCCATTCCCATTCACTTCCATTCACTTATTAATTTATGTTTTTGCAATTCGAATATCCACACATTTTCCACTTTTTTCAGTTTTTCTCTTGTATCTTTTACATTATTTTGCCTTTTAAAACCATTCCTACTTTCTTTATTAAAGATTGTTCTTTCCACTGCCATACTCTTCCTTTCATCGATTAATTTATGTTTATGCAATTTGATTACCCACACAATTTCCACTTTCTTCAGTTTTTCCCTTGTATCTTTTACATTATTTGGCCTATTCAAACCGTTCCAACTTTGTCATGTTCACATTTCTTCAAAGATTCAATCCATTCACACATTCAATGTCATTCCACCATTCAACGCCTCTCCCTGCAGCGCTTATGCCTTCACACGCAATTTCTTCAGGGATTGCACATTTTCTAGTTATAATTTTTTTTCACCAAAAAAACAAAACAAAAAACAAGCATTTAAATCATGTCACAGGATTTGTCCTGTCTCATCCTTACTAACAGCCCATCAGAGTGATCAAATGTTACGATGGTTTGACGCTTCAAAATGCTGAATCTGCCAAAAATGTCCCCCGACAACTCCGCTGACATAACAATTGTTTTCTTAACTAATCAGACGCTGCATACTTACAGGCGGCAGGCGGACTCTAATTGACTTCTGACGGATTGCTGTACCAAAACTCATATAAGATTAACCATTTTTATTATTTATTTTTATTATTTTTACCCAATCGGTGTTGGTGCAAAGGAGTAACCCCTTGGTGCGGTGGTTCTTGAACTTATGTGTACGTGGTTTTCATGACGTACAGGTACAACTTATTGTTTTTCTACCTTTTAAGGATGATTAACAAAGTTTTTAAATGGGTTTTTGTATGTTTATGATTATTGTATTTAATGTTTTCTTTTAATTTTATTTTTTATCCTGGTCTGACGTCTGATTTTGTACATTTATAATTATTGTATTGAATGTTTTAATTTATTTTTTTAATTTATTTTTTTTATTCTGGTCCGACGTCTGATCGGTGATCAGCATATGGCCTGAACGTTTGGCGGTGCTGAATGCTAGTAATTTGTGTTTTGCCACGCCAGTGCCGTGAAGTGTTTACGGGGTTAACAGGTTCGCCTGCCGTATATGTTTATTTCAGTTCTATGTAACGCAGGGAATCGAATTTTTTTATTGTCATTGTATTGTATGTATGTAGGTATGTTTGTATGTATGTATGTATGTATGTATGTATGTATGTATGTATGTATCTATGTATGTACAGCATGCTATGTATGTATGTATGTATGTATGTATGTATGTATGTATGTATGTATGTATGTATGTATGTATGTATGTATGTATGTATGGAATGCAGCATTCCAAATTTTGTTTCATACCTGCTACAAGGACAACAAAGTAATTCAAATTCAATTCTCTTCTATTCTACACACTTTACAAACTATTACTACTACTGTTCATGACCAGTCTGTTCAGTCAAGGGAAAGCATCTTTTTACATGTGCAGCATATATAACTGATTTTACCATCCTGCTCACGATTCTTTTGTTTGTTAGCTCTACAACAAAGATAATGAGCTATTAATGTGGTAGACCTGAAACATCGAGGTTGTCTAATTGGAGATTGCAGGTTAATGATTGATGATCCTAAAAGGAAACGGTAAAAAGAGGCAGTAAATAAATCATCCTTCATCTGATGGTCTGGATCAGCTAGATAAGGGCTTTATTGAAAGGCAGGTCAGCTCAAACTTATAGCTTTATTTCCCTCCTACACGCACACACACGCACACGCACGCATGCGCGCGCACACACACACACACAAACACACACACACACACACACACACACACACACACACACACACACGAGATGTGCCACAAGCAACTGAAGGGGACATCTCATTCTTTGATCCATGGCGAGCCATTGTGGTGGTTTCAGCTGGTAGCATCTCTTTTATCACACTGGTAGCTAATGGGAACAGAGACTTCAAGAGGTGGGGGGAAGACGACTTAAGTACGTGCACGTGCATATACACACGCACATAAGCACACGCAGCGATGGTGAGCTTATCCGGGCCCTGGAGGCAAGAACTGTTTGGTGGTGATGTTTTTCTTGTGGACCCAGGTCTCTCTGCCAGCCTTACTGCTTGACTGAGGCACACAATTTTTTCTCTTCTCTTCTCTTCTCTTCTGACGTTTTGATTTTGACTTAAATTTGCCCCAATGCTTAAAATGAAGATCCCATTTCTAAAGCAAATTTCCTTGTTTCCACCTAAAAAAAAGACCCATACACAAGTTTTTACTTCCATTTTACGCCTTATTGTGCTTTTATTCATCTCACATTTCCTCAAATGTGATCAACTATTGAGTAGAAATACTTGAAAACATCACAAGAACAATTGCCAATTGCAGCAGGACTCAGCACTTCAACCGACTTCCCGATAACAGTGTTGAAAAAAATCATGGGACTGCTACTTCGCACACATTGTCTTCATATTTTCTATAACTCTTTATTTTTCATTCTTTTTCTGTTTGTAGAACATAACAATCGTGCTTTATCATTTGACACCATTTAAATACATATCATGTCTATATATAATGTTTTACATTAGGCAGTGAGACAGTTAAAAATATACAAAACAATATTGTTTTACTAGACATAGTTTCTATTTTTTATATAATCATCGGTATCTTCATTGTCATTTCGTCATTTCATATATTTCTGTCAGATATGTGCTTAAGCTTCTGTGACCAAAATATTATTGCAGAAAACAGCAACTCCATTTTTTCAACATTTAGACATTAACTTCCAATGTATTACAGACATTCACAGTTACATGTTTACACAGTACGGATTTACAACAAAGTTCCAGAGAAAACTGTGGTAGAGTAACTTTATACAAATAAATAAAAATTCACAGGACATGAACTGTAGCCATTTCACATTTCTCTCAGTTGTTTTGCTTTTCACCGAAAACTTGTCAATTTCCAGACCCGATGCCTGAATCGCAGTAGCTGCCGCAGAAGCTAACTAGCGGTGCGCTAACACGCTATGGTAAACGTCCGGGCAAATTAAAGCTTTGTGCTTTTCGCCGTAAAAAAAAAAAAAGAAAAAAAAAAAGAAAAGAAGGAACAGCAAGAACAAAAAGAGAAACAGGCCACTCGCTTACTGGCCTGCACTTTTACATCTACATATGTATTGCCGAATACATATTGATCAAACTATAATTGGTGATACACAAACAGAAAAGTCAGGACTCAAACACAGAATTGGTCCGGGTTCTTGTGCTAGCGTACGGTATGATTCTTTTTTGTTGCTGTTGTTGCACCCAGTCATGTAAACAGACCATGGCTCTGTTGAAATTGATGTTTTGGCTTAAGGCCCTCTATTTTCTGTCAGGAATTTCAGCCACTTTTCACTGATGTTCCTGAGGAAAGCATGCAACTCGTAAACAGCATTGACTGTCAACAGTAAGGGATAGTCTGTAAGTTTGTAAATCACTTCCTCTCACCCTGTGCTTATTTTTTTTTTTGTACCTTTTCTTACCCTGTGCTTCTGCCAACCCAGATGCTAAAATGGCAGAGTTTTTGCATGTCTGCCTATTGATTTGGTCCTCCTTCACGTCGACAACATAGAGTATAAAACCTCCTAAAAATAATTCTAAAAATGTTTCCATCACATAAAAGTTTTTTCTTTTTTCTTTTTACTGAAAAAAGGAAGGAAAAATAACAGTCTCTCTCACACAAAACGTGACCGGATTGCTCCAGCTGACTTCTAAATATGAACTTCTTATTGGCATTGTGCTTTCCCACGAGCTCCTCAACTGCGCTCTGGCCTTCAGCTTCCTTTACAGAGAGCAACGCTTTGAAAAAGAGACAACTGTGTGAGATTTAGTAAACATCCACAATAAAATTGACACAGCCCTTGCTGTTAGCCATGTCAATTTTGTTCACTACTTCATCTACTATATTCACACAGGTATTTACTCGATTCATGAAGATATTGAACAAATTTCTAATCTATATCTCTATTTTTTTTCCTTTTCTCACAGTATTACACAGTATGTTTGTTTTATTATCTTTTTTAATACTCAGATTTATGGTTGTACCGGTTCACACTAACAGTCTGATGTTTTCGGAATGCAAACCAACAATGGGATATTGATCGTTGACTTAAACATGAAGGAAAATGAAAGGAGGTTGGAAAATCTTTTTCGATCAGGTATTGCCCTCGGAGGTAGGTGACTCAATTGAAATCTTGGAAGTTAGTCCTTTGTATTGTTCTCTTTTGTCTACATGCTCCAAGAGGGTTTCTTTGTTGTCTACACATTGGCCTCGGCAGTGGTCAGGTTAGAGGTCGCGCTTGCTGGGTTTGGCGGCTTAACGGGCTCCGTTGGGTTAGCCGGGTTCGGGGGAGGGATTGTCGGGCTGACTGTTGTTGTGGGGGGTTTGGGCGGACTGACCGTGGGGATGGTGGTTGTGGTGACTGTGGTCACGATGGTTGGACTAGTTGCTGGATTCACAGGGCTAGCGGCAGCAGCGGGAGGACTAGCGGGAGGTGGAGCCGGATTGACAGGGGCCACGGGGCTGTTTGTGTTGACTGGAGCCGGGGTGGCGGAGACTGGACTGGTCGGGCTGGCGGCGTTGGCTGGATTAGTGGGGCTGGATGTGTTAGCAGTATTGGTTTCCACCTGCTGCTCGGGTCCATTTTCTTGCGGTCGTCTGACAACTGCTGGAGGCTGAAGCATTATCCGAAGACGCTGGCAAAGATACACGCGCAGGTCATTAACAGTAGTGTACAGAGGTGTGGTGTTGCCGTTGTGGAATGACAACATTTTGACAAAGTCGTTGGAATGTACTTGCAAATGCTTTAAGAGTGTATTCAAAGTTTTTGCAAAAACATTCAAACGTACTTGGAGGCTAAATGCTAATTACGTGTGCAACACGTTTACGTTCATACCGCAGGGGAGCCAGATTAACAGATGAATTGTCTTCTTTTACTTTTGGCTTTTCCCTTCAGGGGTCGCCACAGCAAATAGATTGTCTCCTTCCAAGCCTGTCTCCTGCATGCTCGTCTCACTCAAGTACCTTCATATCATCTTTTACTGCTTACGATAAACCTCCTCCTTCTAGATCGCTTGCCTGTCCTTTTCCTATACATTTACTGTCTTTTCTCTGGATATGTCCAAATCATCTCAATCTGGCCTCACTGACTTTATCTCCCAAAATTCTAACATGTACTGTTCCTCTGATTTATTCATTCCTGACCCTATCCATCTTGGTCACGCCCAAAGAGAACCCCAGCATCTTCAACTCTGCTAACTCCAGCTTTCCCCCCCGTCTTTTCCTCAACGGCACTGTCTCCAGACCAAACAGCAACGCTGGTCTCACCGCAGCCTCGTACACCTTTCATTTCATTTTAGCTGAAACGCTTCTATCAAACATCACACCTGTCACTTTCCTCCATGTGTTTCAGCCTGCCTGCTCACGCTGCTTCACCTCTTTTCCACACTCTCCATTGCTCTGGACTGCTGACCCTTGATACTGAAAATCCTCCACCTTCTTTATCTCTGCTCCCTGTATCTTCACTCTTCCACTTGAGTCCCTCTCATTCGCACACAAATATATAGTACAGAATTTCTCCGAGTACAAGTCGAGTTCTTTTCCTCATTTAGGGGGATTTTTATAACCGCATAACTCAAAACAGACCATTTTTTTTCCATATATCTCTGTTTGAATAACATGAATCTGAATGCAAAATAAGTACTGTCATGTCATTTACTAGGTTGGGAGGTTGGGAGAGAAACAGCGAAGGGCAACCTTCCATTCTCTGATCTCACAACAGTCGTCTCTTGGGTAAAGAACGTCCCAAGTAAAATGATCAGCAAATTATCTCCGAAGACCTCCATTTCAAACAAAATGGATGGGTCCGAAGGTGACTGCACGAGGAAGAGCAACGAGGATGTTTGTGCAAATGATGAGCTGGAAGGTGAGGAGTTCCGTGAGTTAAATGGGAGGTGCTAATTGGTGTGTCAGATAGTGCTGATGAGGTTTAGGGCTTGTCGACAAATTGATTTTCAGCTGTATATAATAAAAAAAAAAAAAAAAGCAATGGAACTTCAAGTAGTGTATTGTTGTGACATTACTTTCAGCAAATGTGTCCACGCGCACACGTAAATTGTCTTGCATTTGTCTCATTTCCGTCCCACCCCCTCCCCCGTAACCGCAACAGTATGTTATTCAATATACCATGAAGAAATGCGACTAAAAGTACCGTCATTTAGTCATTTTAACACATAGTATGTGTTATAATTGGACAGCCAAGATCAATGTAACCACTATAGTCAGAGGTAGACATGTTTTGTCAAACTCGCCCAAAGTAACAAAAGGGAGGGGGTCGATTTTTTAGTAGAGGTACCTTCCTTTTCCAGGGCCTACCTCCACCACTCTAGCCTCCCCTCCATCTGTGGCCTACTCTCACTACAAATCACAATATCATCTGCAAACATCATAGTCGCTGGAGAGTCCTGTCTAACATCGTTTGTTGACAGGCTATCACTGTGTTTTGGCATAATGTGATCGGCTCCTGTTGTTGATGTGAGAGCAGAAGGGAGCGATGAAAACGGAAGCGCATGTGAGAGCTGTCGGTGCGGTGAAAGGTAACTTTAACTAATAAATGCTCCGATAGCACCTTAGAATGAAATGCATTCTTTGTAAGGAGTAGCTTGCTTAGCACAGATGCAGCTTACGTTTATCTTAGTATAGAAATGCAAAGCATCCAGGTGCAATTGCAGCAGCGGCTCATAACGGGACATAAAGACGCTAATGTACTGTTGCGAGCCATAGCCATTGTCAAACTAAACTTGAGGACATGCCACGTTTGAGCAAATTTGCAAGTGACAAGATGAAGGATGTATTTTAATGTTATTTTGTAATTCTTTGCTGATTCACAAGCAACGTTGCTCGTGATGTTTGAAAGTAAAGGCTGCAGCTTGCATTTGGGACTTGTCTCAAACATTGAAAAAAAAGGTGAATGGTTACAACTACATCTGATGAAGTCTGTTAAAGAAATGACTGAAGCCAGTTTTATGCTGTTGAAAATCAAAGTTTTGATGATAACTCAATGAATCTAAATTAAAAAAAAAATCGGGTTGAGGTTTTTAAAAAAAAAAAATCAGATAAGATTGAAATAAATGATTTAGATTGATTCATTTTAGTCTTAATCTGAAGGATTTTACACTCTTGACAGCACATTTTCTTTACTTTGCTTGTGCAAGTCAATACTTGTTTGCATTATGGGGGGAAATGCTTTTTTTTTTAGCATTCAGCCTGCACATATTCGTGAATATTTTTGGATGTACAGTATGTTCGAAAACACTTGCAAAACCGTTTGAACGGTGTTGAAAGTCGAAAAATGTTTCCATCACGTTGGCGGTTCCACGCTTCCACTTTAGGGCAAACTTTAGTTACGCAAAATCCAAAAGTCCTCATACCTCTTTGTAGGTGCCCTTGAGCCCAAGATACATATAAATCATGTATCCCGGTATGAGAACCATGGAAGAGAGTGCCATGAGCCAGCCCACTCCCTGACCCCAGCCTGGGAACACGTAGTCTCCCATGGTGAGAGGAACCATTTGTACGGCGCTGAACAAGAACACCCCCTGTGGGAAAGATGAGATACGTTATGCATCGTGACACCGACCACTCTCATCTCAACATGGCGGCAGGCAACAAATATTGACTTTTCACAATGTTTCATTATTCACATCAACTGTACTGATCTCACGCACAGCGACAATGAGGGGGGTGAACACCACCCAGCACATCTTCCACCACACACAAGGCTTGTAGCCAATCATCTCCTCGATGTTCGTGTAGAACTTGTTCACACCTGCCAGACAAATAAATGGAGGGTAGAAATGCATCCACAATCTATTTCAATTTGCAACAGGTTTGCCCTGCACGATGATGAGGGCGGCAAGTTGACAACTGAGCGTGCCCAAACTTGACGGGGTATGGTGACGCCTCTGAGGCACCATGCTTATCCCTTTTCAAGTGTTCTCCAACTTAATATGTTGCGAATGAACAAACAATACCTTGGTTTTAGTAACATGAGCGATACACACCGTAGCACCAGGATATGGAGATGCATTCAAAGAAGACCAAGAAGAGCAGACACATTCCACTGGCGGAATAGTAGTCAAAGAGTTTGAACACATAAATCCCACCCTGGTGGCAGACAAATGGATTTGTGCAATTTCGGCATGACATCACACGATGAGAGTTCGGAAAAGAAGCCGCCTGCCGTACCTGTGTGATGTTCGAAAGGCCGATCACGTATGACACCAGGCACACGACTGCGATGAAGATCTCTCGCCTGCCCCGAAGCACTCTGGGAAATTCATCGACTAAAGCAGTAATGAAGCCCTCCACGGTGCAGAACTGAAGGACGAGAACAGTAGGCACAGATAGAAAACATGAAAGGCTATTATGTACAAGTATTAAACCTCGCTGTGTCTTTTTGTTGCATTACTGCAATTTCATCCAAACTAAAAACTAGCTAGCGCATCCCTGTGAGGCTACCTCGAATGACCCGAAATTCCTCGTCTCAGGCGTCATTTCACAAACCGGTTATATATGTGAACAAACCGACCAATAAAAGTTGAAAACATCATGATGTGACTTTACTCAACTGACACTTTACTCAAGGACTCGTTTCACCCCACTTGGCAAAATCCACACACACTTGCGTCTTACAGGACGGCTTGACATGAGTACTCCTCTTCCTCTTCTTCCTCTGCCTCAGACAGCGAATGTACATGCAGCTTCGCAAGAACGCTCGCGTTTTTTTCACTACGTAATCCACGAAGCACAGGTTGCCCGAACGGCGGTGTCTGTTCAGCACGAATCGAGAATCAAATATAACGAAACCCGCGAACAGCGATGCAAGCCAGGAGATACATTCTCTAATTCTGACTCATTTAGTGTTTAGGCTAAAGAAGGTTGACAAACAATGGTGACAAGTTTAACAAACCGTGTTACAATACATTTTCGTAATCATTTTCTGAATGACTCAAAAACTCCATTTCTCAAAGCACTTTTGGGTAATAATTCTGGATCTTCTATATTCCAAATGATCATAGGGCAACGCACAGTATTTTCGTTACCTCATTTCAACCCTGATATTGCACAGTATGACATAAATTGAAGGCAGTGCAACCTGCAGGCACACAAAGATGATGTAGTTGCGTTAAAAAAAAAAAAAAAATGTGACCGCTCCTGTCCAAACTGGATTCTAACAGTGTACAAGGATGAAGAGGAGGGGGGGGCGATATGTACTTGCATTTGACGTTTGAGGTAAGCCAACGAGCACATTGTTACCGGGCACACTTACCTGGCTGTCTATGCCCAGCATGAGCAGCATAGAGAAGAAGAGAATAGCCCACAGCGGAGACACAGGCAACTGGGTTACAGCCTCAGGGTACGCCAGAAAAGCTAAGCCGGGACCTGGAGAGCAAGGGACACAACCCAACCAAACCCGTGACGATAAACACAACGAAACAGGGCAGCCCCGGCGGTAGAGTGGTACAGTAGTTACCTGAAGCCGCTACATCTGCAATGTCCTTCTTGGTCACGTGTGCCATGAAGCCAACGATGGAGAAGATGACAAAGCCAGCAAACATGCTGGTGCATGAATTGATGAAGCACACTATAATAGAGTCTCTAGGGAGAGGAGAGCAAGAGGAGGAAATTTACGTTTTGGATGTGGACAGAATATATTCCGGAAGTAATAGATTGCAGTGCAGATCACTTTGAAACAAACAAAAGTGATTCTTAATGTGACTCAGAATTATGCTTATGAGCATGTTGCTTTTCTTTGAGTAAACAGACTAAAGGCAAGAACCTGTCTCGCATTGTTCCTCCATGCCAACATCGGTCAACCCACCCTTGTTATTCACATTTGCCACCTAAGGTTTTTCATCAGTCTCACCTGTAGACATTATTGTTGAATGGGTTGTAGCTTCCAAGAGCTATAAGCGACCCCAATCCCAAGCCGTAGGAAAAAAAAATTTGGGTTGCGGCGTCCAGCCATACCTGATGAGAGGGGCACAAATATTTCACCCGGTTGGCCACTGCATTCATGTATAGTCATGGATCTTATTGCGCTAGCTGGTCATTACCTCTGATTCTTTGAGCTTTTCAAAATCGGGCGTGATGTAGAAGAGAATTCCCTCTCTTGCTCCAGGCAGGGTCACTCCACGAATGAAGAGAATGAAGAGCATAAAGTAGGGATATGTTGCCGAGAAGTAAACGACCTGTGAGTTTTGAGGCAGCAATTAAATGACATTTTAGACAATGAGTGGGGTTGCTAAGACTTGGTCATCATTTTACAAGTGGGGGTTTCTGGGAAATTGGTCCGTGGTAGGTCAACGTTAATGAACAAACAATTTCATGAACAGCCTCCCTCATATAACCGCTAGTCCCCGTTGTGGCCAAGGAACTAAGTAACCAAACTAAGGGTGAGGCAAAACTCAGTGACGTCAAAGCAACAAATAGCCAGATAATTAAATGTCCGTCGGCAACACTCTGTAGAAAATATTCAGTTAAGTGACCCAAAAAAGTCCAAATAATCCATTTCAGCCTCGCAACTGTGACTAGAAGCTGATTTGCTTTGTCATGCCATGAAAACAGACAAATCGTCTAAAGATTCATGACCATCAGCTCCGGAAAACGATCATCATTCTTGCCTATTTTCAAGGATACATTGAATCTAATTGAAACCCAGTCATTCCCAAATCTCGAAGAGCGCTAACTAGTCATATGACGTTCACGCAAGAAGCCAGTCTTTTGAACCACTCTTCACTGAGAGCAATGACAACTGAGTCTTTATAAAGAGCCTTTCAAAGATTTTCAGTGAGCGGCTCTTGAATTTAAGCAGCCAAAAAGTCCCATCACTAGGTCCCAGTTTGAAAGTTGAAAATGCTGAAGCTCACCATCTCAACATTTTTGCCTACCTTAGTAAATCAATTCCTGAATACACGATCAGAAAACATGTTTAGAGACATAATGACATAAAAACGCAAATTAGTGAAAGATTTGTTTGAACTTGAATGTAAATACGTGCGTTCACCCATCGATCAAAATAGTGATAAACAATTTGAAATACAGTACGAACAAGAACGCATTAAATCAGACTATTTCCATTTCATATAGTTTGAAATCACTTACACGTTATGATTACTGCATAGGAAAATGGGTAAAACACAAGTGATCTTATTGTAGAACAGTTTGAAAAC
This sequence comes from Hippichthys cyanospilos, assembly GCF_059441005.1. NCBI lineage: Eukaryota > Metazoa > Chordata > Actinopteri > Syngnathiformes > Syngnathidae > Hippichthys > Hippichthys cyanospilos. Next base: position 19,148,380 of record NC_142370.1, read on the forward strand.
ATGGGCATAGCACGCATTTTGAGCAGCAACTAGGATTAGGTTTTTCCTTCACATAAAACATAGTCCCTAGCAAGCAAGCTAACAATACAATCCTAGGTTTTGGCCTCACGGCTCTTATTCACACCACAGCTTCCCATCAATGAAAAAGATGACTCATTACAGTCTCATAGATGCCACTTTTTACTGAAAGACATATTTGACTGCATTAAGGGTAATTGGAATTATGAAAATAATGAACGACTCACTCCACGTTTACAATAGGTCCGAAATTTGTTATAAATTGGCTACAGTTTTTTCCCATCTTATACTGATTATTACAAAATATCATTGCAAGGCTTTTTTTGCCTCTTGCATGCTGAGCGCACAATCCCCACATCAGACCCTCTCAAGTTTACCCCTGAAAGAAAAAGCTATAGAAAGTTGAGCTGGGGCGGAAACGTCGGTCTCCACAAAATGCGTAGTTTCATGTCAGAGGCGGATTCTGCTATCCCTTTGAAAGTAACAGTTAATCCAGTAACTCTTCCCACAGTTAATTATGTGCTATAGAGTATACTCCTGCTCCTAATGTGTCTTCAAGGCCCAAGCAAAGCTGCCGCAGCCTCACTGAGCTCATCCCCTCTTCTGCATTCGCATTCATGACAGGGTGCGAGCTATTTATTTGCCAAATGCGCAGAGGAAATATGATGTTTTGTGACCAAGTCTAATTTTATTTGCCATGGCCACGTGACAATGGCTTAGCAGGCCCACGAGGGGAGGCGAACCGCTTAGAGAGAAAGGGCACGACAAACGCAGCTCGCGGCCAGTGGCTGTTTGTTGCTCCTCCTCTATCATGGATCCACACGAACTGCTAATAGCGTCAGGAGGCTCGGAATTAGACGAGCGACTGTAAGGCATAGTTGGACTGTGAGCGCGCCTGTTTACTTCCTTTGAATTTCATTTGAACAACGCTGACTGAATCGTAAATCATGTATGAGACAATATCAGACAGATTAGTAATGCATTCCAATCACATCCATCTCTTTACTGGGGCTCGGCACAGCGCAACAGCTCTTGATATCCTAATATGCAAACGTCTTACCTTCCCTGTCCAGCTGACCCCCTTCCAGATACAGAAGTAGACGAGGACCCAAGCGATGGCCAGCGTTATCGCGAGCGGCACTCGGATCTGGCCCGGTTTTTCCAAGCCATCGGTCATTTCATGCACGTTGCGTCTATAAATTAAAGCCAGTGACAATACTGCATTTTAGACAAGCTTTCCAGACTTTTTTTCTGATTTTTAAAAAGCTGAGGGACAGGTGTCAAACTGAAGGCCTGGGCTTGAGATCTCGCCCGTCACATTTTCTGTGCCCCGTGAACGCAAATCTTGTGTCAACTCTCATGACACTTGCTAAAGTCTGTACCAACATATTCATCAAATGTATTTTAAATTACCACGCCGATTTGAACAAGAATTTAACAAAGCATTATCCTTCACTTAAGATTTCAAAGCAAGTAGGACATCAATTTGTCACGTACGTAACAATGATTAAACGATAATTTTGTTTCACCGTTAAAATGGCTCTCTGAGGGGGGCCGACGACAATGAGTTTGACACCCCCGATCTAAGGGATTTATACAGAGCTACGAGAAAATGGTATCTTACTCCCAAAACTCCACTACTGCACTGGTGAGATTGGTTGTGTCTGCAATGGAGTAATTTGTATAACACTTCTCTGTGTTCCATACATTATTGCAAGAGCTCCATGGTAGTTCCTGGATTAAAACACACACACACGAACAAATATGCCTGTGATTCACAAATTGATTGTATCCATTATCTTCATCGTGCATACTTACAGCAGTGAAGGAATTGTACAGGTAATAAATGGCCCAGGAAATGATTACAATGTAGTAAATGTTAAGCCAGAAGGAAAGGACGGCAGCTGCAAGGCCCACACCTGTCACATGCACGCACACACAGAGAATTTATGTCTCCTTGAATTAATTGTAACTGCATGATGCCGTTTGAAATGTTTGAGGAGAGGAGCTCTACCTTTAAACATAGGAGCCAGTTTCCACACACCGAGCCCTCCAATTGAGGTGTACTGACCCAGCGAGCACTCCAGCAAGAACAAGGGCATCCCAGCAAATATGAGAGTCAAAAAATAGGGAATCAAGAAGGCTCCTGGGTAGAAATGCAAGAGTGGATCAAGTCAGACATCAGCACAACCTCACCTGCATATCAGGATGGAAGTTAGCTTCTGGAGCACAAGGAAAACGTTGTTTACCTCCGCCGTTTTTGCCACAGAGATATGGAAACCTCCACACGTTGCCCAGACCAATTGCATAACCCACACACGACAGGAGGAAATCAAATTTTCCTCCCCATGTTTCTCGATCTGGCAACTCCTTTTTCTTATTTTCGGGCTTGACGTCCAGCGACTTGGGCTTGTCATTGTTGGCGGCAACCTCGTTCAGTTCCGTCACTTGGCCATCCGTTTTGGTGCCGTTCGTCGCCATATCTCTGGCTTTGGCACAGGCCCTGGCAGTCGGACGGGAGGCTTCTGCACCGGTCCACGTAGACAACAGCTTCGCGGTTTTCGCACCAAACCTTTGGAGCGAGCGTGCAGGGAGAAAGAAGCCTGCGTACACACGGCTCGTCAGTCGCCGTTAACCTGCAGGTATGGTAAATGGAGCGGTTGGTTCGAACCATTCATGTTCATGTTCGCATCGCATCGCATCGCATCAATTCATTCGTGTCTGGCGCAATAAACCCAATTAACTGAGCAAATCTGCTTTGCCTTGATATGCGCATTTCAAACAGACATTAAAGTACCTGCTGTGCATTAGCACCTTTGAGCACAGGAAGAAGAAGAAAAAAAATCCGTTCACATCAGAATCGAACACTTAAAAAAGTCATACTGGACAAAACGCAGACAACGGATTGCGCATAAACACGCGGTGGTCAAAGCCTAACTATTTCCACCGGACAAGCATAGTCTGGCATTTAATGCAGCAAACGAACAAAAGAACAACAACAACAACAACAAACAACAACAGCAACTGAAAAAATAAGAGGGAGAAACAACTTGGATGATCACAGCAAGCGCAAGACACGCGGAAGCAAATCTCCTATTGGAATCATAATAAAGAGGTGTCCTCCAATTACCACCTGCAGATTCTCCTGACGCTTCTTCAAAAGTATGCACGCAGAGAGGTCTCACGCCAGCCGCGAGACACAAGACACCGTGGAGACAAAGGGATGTCCAATGCGTAAAAGCCTTACGCATCGGTCCAAGCCGTCCATCTCAACTTAACACGCAAAACACGCACAAAAATATCTGACGGCAGATTTATGGCTGCACATTTGCAGTGGACGAAAGACGAGACACAACTGCTCATTTCTTCTTCTTTTTTTTTTTTTTAATTAATCACACGCGCGCGCGCGCACGCAAACACACGCATACACTGCGATAAAGGCATTTCTTGTGCATAAATCCACTGCCGCAAAAAACAAAACCATAATCATACATTGAGACAGTTGTTTCAAGAGAAGACACGCACGCGCACGCCAGCACACACATACCCACACACACATACACGCGCAAACATTCGTGCGCGCACACGCGTACACACTGGACTTGGCATATACTCACAGTGGACGTGAAGTGAATGTTGAGGATGCAGAGCCTGCCCCAAATCTGCGTGGATTTCTCCTCCTGTGGATGAAGTTGTAAACTCCCAATATGTCTTGGAACATCAATCGGTTTTACTTCCATTAAAAGACTTAAAGGGACCATGCAGCATCCAAGGGGTCCAAAGCGCAAGAGCTGTCCAACAGGGAGCGGTGCTGAAAAGACCGAGAGGAGGAAGAAAAAGAAGAGGAGGAAGTCGAAAAAGGAGAATAAGAGGAGCCTGAATCAACATGGGCTGCAGCCGCTTTGCCTTCTTGTGCGACTAACATCAACAAGCAGACTCAACTGCCATCCACACAGCCTCAATGTCATCTCAAAGTCGACCCCCTCCTCCTCATCTTCATCTATAGGCTGCACTGACGTCAAACTTGCACCCTTTTTCATATTGTTGCGCTCCTCAATCCAATCGCATCATTCAACATTTGTTTTAGCATTTTGTCAAAACATTGTCGAGATTTTAAAGTGATCCACATTACAAGGCAGTTTGTGCTTTATTTCCCTTGATACTCATTTAAGGATGAATGGCTCTTGAAAATATCTGCACCCATGCAGTGTCACAAATTATACACCCATTAATTTTACTGAGGTTAAAAAAAAGGAGCCTGGTGAGGGCAATGCAGACATCATTATTTGGGCAGGGAGGTTAGTCAGGGACTGTCTGCAGGTGGAGATGAATGTAGCTGGTCAATAAAAGGAGGAGGCACAATCCTACCCTCCAGTAATGAAGAGATATTGAGCAATACATCTGATTCTTGGATTAAGACTGAAAAGATATTTTCCACCAAATGTTGCAACGCAAAAGCAAAATATTTCATACCGGCAAAAATGCAATTCATTGAAAAAGTGATTATTTCTTGAGAATGAACACATTTGGTACCAGCCATTCCATTAGCCTACAAAAAAAAAAAAAAAAAGTCAACAGTGTTTGCTGCATGACAAGCTGACGGGAGAACCAGATGGTGAAAGCAATGAGGGGTGAACTAACCCACTAAATGATACCACACGAAACGCAGCATTTAAGATCCCATCTGGGGTGGCCGGCGGTCCTGCCGCGTGAAACATGATACATATTTACACACCTGCTGATGGTGCGCGCAGGCTTGTCCAATAGGCTGGTGAAATGTGACCTCCTCACCCTGCCGCCTGCTACCCTTTCCACCCGCCACTCCTGCTATCTACCCGACTATTCAAAACATTCATTTGGCTTCCACGGCCCGATTTAAGCCTCATCAGGCCAAGATGACTCTTTCTGTCATGCGTTGGTTTTTAGGAAGCGTACAGTTGTGTCAGCTCTTTCCTGGCCCACTGGCTGTAAAATCACTTTAACGTGCTGCAGGAGTTTTTTATCATTGCATTTCAAAGACTCGACTACAGTGTCGTTATTTTACAATATGTGGATGCGGTGGACTGGCATTTCTGTGTGGCTCCCAGCCAAATTCGCAAAACATTCATGTTAGCACCGTTGAAGATTCTTAATTGTTCACAGGTGTGAAGGTGAGTGTTTGTCTGCGTGTGTGATTATGACTGAAACTCAGCTGGGAAATGCTCCAGCTCACCCATGTCCCTATGAGCATAAGCCGAAGAGAAAATGTATGGATCACTGGATGTACACTCAGCACTAGACCTTCAATTAGGCAAACATATATCTTCATGTCAGATCCAATAGAAGGGCTGCATCATCGGCGGTATTGAATTTACATGTGTATTATGGTTGTAGAGGGGAGGGGTAGAGCATTATACTGCACGGTTTGTCGTTTCAAATCAAATTAGCTTCTTTGTAGAGTTCCATTCGATAACAATATTAGAGACACTTCGGTCTCCTCCGGAATTTCTATACCACCGTAAGCTACAAACCAACTTACTACTAAATTAATACCTGCACAGCTCTCTGATATAATTTTATTTTCCGTACGGATATGTTGAGGCCAGTGAGCGTCAAATTGTGTTTGAAATGCCGCACATTTCCTCATATAGTGATTTGGCGTGTGAAACAGCTGTAGTGCTTGTGCCATTGCTCCCAAGGTGGGGGGGGGGGGGGGGGGGGGGGGGGGGGGGGGATCAGTTGCATAAAAATAACCAAGTGTTCGTGGCAAAAAGTCTTTTTTGAGGAAAATACTAGAGGAGCCCATGCATGTCTTTAATTTGAAGAACATTTTATGTCCATGTACATTTTAAGTAGGTTAAGTAGATCTTTTAAGTATTTTTTCGTATGGCTCTTAAACTGCATTTATTTGGAGATAGATTGAATTGAAATATGAAAAAGTACCTGATCTTGAGATGGGCAATTGCTGCATTATTATCACATTATGTTGGCATCAACGATTTGACAGCTGTCCTCCAAACAATGCAAAAAGTAAAACGACACATCAAAATTCGAGGAATAATAGTAACTGCATTTCACTAACACTGGGGCACATTCAAATAATTGGAAATTGAGCACTTTAATCGCTGCCACTAACTGTACGTTTTTTTCAGTTTGTTATTGTTTCATTCAAAATCATGCGAGAGAAGCCTGGATACATTTTTTTCCTAATCCGCATATACATTTGGTTCAAGCTTGCACTTGGAGTTTGTGCTCAATATTGTGATGCACATGGGTTGAGTCATCATCTTAACGCTGCTGTGCAATTTGAGGCCACAGATGAGCTAATTAGCATGATGATGTGCCATTAGTATGCTAATCAAAAGCAATTCACATATTTTATTCATATTGTCGCAAAGTTGTTTTCCTCCTGCAAAAAACATGCACGCATCTCTTTAGATCACATTATTTTTCTCATACACAACCAACATATAAGTGACATTTCTGTTTGACTCTCGCCAGCCCAAATATTTACAGAGGTGCATCCTTCAGCATGTATTAAGACTGAAATCATGTCTAATGTCGAGGTCCCACATGGAATGCTGCTGTCCTTGTTAGCATCAGCCTCAAACTGCCATTGCTGCTGTGCATGAGCGTGTAATAACAGTGAAGTGGCCCACTTGCGTCTTCACAACACACATTTTTCATCCGGGAAACGATGCCTAGCTCCCACTTGCATGTGCTGAGCGGAATGGAGGAGCCCGGGTGCGCTTGTGATGTTGGTACACTGTCCATGATTGGATGCGGCTCACAGTGCGATGCACATGTTGTATAGCTTGCTCTTACGTGCCCACTCTCCTTCGGCGTAGCGTTTGTTTAGCATGACCTAAATTGCTATGAAGTGAGTGTCCCGGCAGCTCTGTCTCGCCTTTTTCTTTGTGAGCCTCTTCTTGCTTTCTCGCGAGGGAGCAAACAAGCTGAGAGAACAGTTTTTTTCGAAAACCAACAGCTTCTGCCAGGCATACTTTGCATACGTGGCAAAGTATTGTAGGATTTAAGCAGGTCCGCTCTTCTCCGATATTTCACCTGCCTAACTTGTGGCGCATCTGTCTGCATCTTTGCTACCAGTGTTGAAAATTACGAGCATTTTCTTTCACTGGGATGGAACAGTTGCGGGTGACTCCAATAAACATCACTTTGCGCAAATCCATTGAAATGTGCAGCATAAATTTCAGAACATTGACAGGTCTGGCATTAACACATGCACGTGTTGAGGATGTGCCATGCAACAACCGGCGCAAGAAAATGAAAATAAACAAATGACCTCAATGACAAACAGTATGGGGGCACTAAAACGCTTCAAATTTTGTACGTGAGTTGCTAGGCAACAGCTTAAACCAATCTCCGTCTTTTCTCCCCCCTCATTCCTACGATCCCCCCAAGTGGCTCTCCTCTGGGCCTCTGGGATCGCACCACTGCTATCATTGAAAATGATTAATTAACTTCTACGAAAAGGTCCATTAATGATGCAGATTAAGTTTCGAGGGGTTAAAAGGCACCGCAAGAAAACCAGGAAGGCATTGGAAGCTTCAGATGCACGTCAGAGTCGGAAACAGCATCCATCAAGGTGAAAACCTCCTTGGTTTTAATCGAAATATCTTAATAGTGAGCATGTTTTCATGATATCGATCATTTTGCTAACCTCGGGCGGTAATGGTCTCTCCATTATGAACAAATTGGGTTCTACCATACTGACAGTATCTTCACAATCTTCATAATAATTTAGAACTTTTGACAACCAGTCACTTGATGACACAAATCTGCAGATTCAGTGACCACAAATTTGGTCATCGAACTGCGGGCTAGGGTGTCCCGGTGGCATTTCCACATGGGGCGGCATGACTCAGTGGCAGTGTAGATGTTTCTCAACTGAGAGGTTGTGGGTCTGATCCCCCGTCCACTGTGATCATGTCAAAGTGCCCTTGAGCAAGACACTTGAAACCCCCAGTTGCTCGCCAGAAGGCAAATTATTAGAGATGGTAAAATCGAGTCCAGAAAGTAAACATCCTCCCGCAGTTTGGCTTTAGCCACATGTGCTTTCACTCAAAAGGGTAAGTTAAGGAGCTCATTTGACTGCAAGATCTTTAGAAGCACCTGCGGCCAAAGCCAAACTGTGGCAGGGTTTTGACTTTCTGGACCTGGATTTCTCATTTCTGTTTTAAAAGTATAGTCAGTGTAAAGCGCTATCAGTAGCTGAGGTAGAAAAGCGATATAAGTGAGCATCTTTTCACTGATGGACACCCTTGTTCGGTGTTCGCTTTGGAAAAAAAAAAAAGGCCTGATAAGGCTATTCCATTAATGTCCATGTATTATTTGGTATGTTTATTTTGAAGTTGGCTCATGTAACGCATTGATGGCGTGATTTAACATTTCTACTTCCTTGGCGCGTGCTATGTATGGACATGGAAAGCAGAGGGTCGTGCAAGATGTCCAGAATGTGTGCCAAAAATGCAGGGAAGCAGAGAGGCGGGGTGTGCTCATAGTTATAATTTAATTAAGGTTATGTGACAAAATAATACAGGATCAAAAAATGATGTGGACTGTGCCAAAAAAAAACTTTAAAAAGTGAAAACTAAATACAATCAAAATTGACGAGACAGCAATGACCACCTGGGCAGGACACAACTGGTGCAGGGTGCTGATTGGCAGACACAAGGGAAGCAGTTTGGCGAGGACAGGTGTTCACAATCGAACTAAAAAGACACTATCATAAGGGGGCCACAAACATGTACTAGAAACATGAACAAAACCAACCGACAAACCCGGAATGTGAAAAGACAAACCGACAAAACCCCGATATCAACTCAAAACACAACAGATACCACCCCAGAATACAACAGCATATCAGCGCGTACCAAATGAACATAAACCCATGACGATTAAATAGAAAAACACGGACAAGAAAGCACACGGTACTGTTTTGATCACGGATTAAATCTGCCGAAATCTGCCACTACTGAACACAGATAAACTGTCATTCAAAAACAATTTGGGACCATTGGCAGATGCTTGATTCTCAGGTTAGCGATTCCATTGGTTTACGGGAGGCGCAAAGTCCAAAATTCACACAGCAAACCGTACTCATGCACTTGAATGGATTTAGTTTAGCAAAGGTGAGGGGCTCTTGAATACCGATTTGCACAACTTTTACACCAAATTTCAGAGCAATGAGTACTAACTTAGGTTTTGCCCTTCATATTTGGAGGAAACAATGGTTCGGAATGAAAATCAAATACAAATCATTCCCCCTCGGGTGACAAACAAAGTATTTGAAGGTGCATGCAGCACATATGCATGAGGGAGCATAGAAAGAAAACGAGACGCGGGGTCTGTCGTCAGTCCCACCAAATTGTGGGGAGGCGAGCCACGGAGCCCTTTAAGTATGAGCTGCAATCCTTTCTCAGCACACTGGCCCTGCTAATCCCCTCCATTCTAGCCAATCACTATGGAAACCGACTGGGTCTCTCACCCTTACAGCCTATTCGTGCCACTCTGTCACCGACATGGACATTGTGCCGCGGAACATGAGGCTAGCCACGTCTCTGTATCGTCATAAGGCAAGGCTGCATGTTCTTTTGACGTTACAAAAATTTGCCTGTATGTCAGGAGGTCGAACGAACCCCAAAATGTTTCCCCTGCGACCTATCGTGTCAAGTCTTTGCTCCTCCTCGGGCAAAACTGCAGGAGAGTACTCGTCATGGTTTTAAAGGGTTTATCGTCTTCAAAGCCGAGGCAGCCGGTCCTCCGCTCCGTCAGCGAGACCGCGCGATCCTTCCAGCACCGACAAGAGTGGGAAAATGCACGTGGACACAATCTGTGGGCTAAGCTTCCAATCCAGAGCTTTTACATAAAGCTGGGGAAGATACTGTATATTTGCATACACCGCTGACGTAATCTTTAATCCACCTCAAAACACCTCCAAAACTAGTACAATGTCTTGGCCCGCAGCGCCACTGATTGTTAAGTAACTATCAGTGTGGCCAAAGTGCAAGACCACACGAAAATATGCTAATCACAGCCGTGACCATGTGGGCACGGCGCTCGAGACCGTCCATCTTGTTCTAGGTGCCACTCAATAGATGACTGCCGGTCACATCTTTTAAGTAGGAACGTTGTATTGCAGTCAAATTCGATGAAAGTAGAACAATTCTAGAAGTCTTCCTATTCCAATTTGGTCTCCTTATTTACAATTTTCTAAGATTGTATCACGAAAACTATGAAATGAATGATGTATTTAATAAAACATTCACAAGTCATTTGTTTTTTTCAACGCAACTCATGCGGTTTCACGATTAACACTACAGTAACATCCATGAGCACGTGTCTCGGGTCGAAATGTGTGGGGCCGGTTACTGGTTTTCAAAATCAAACTTTGATTTGATTCTCAAGGGCTGGATTTGAGTCACTTTGATTTTTGATCCAGTTGAGGATTGCATGCAGCACTTTCGTACGGAAGCCATTCTCTGCCTGCAAATAGTAGAAACGTGTTACTCTAAGTCGGCGGATTTGTAAGAATGCAAATGTTCATCGAAATAACTGAACCCAGTGCAATGACAATAATCATGTATGTTATTGAACGTGCCCGGATCAAAACACGAATAATTGAATTCTTTTGCGGTGTCAATAAAGTGGCAAAAACTTTTTAGTGATTCCTGGTTTACGAGAGGTCAATATAAAGGACATTTAGGTCCTATACGGGACTTCCTGGCCAATACGGGACTGGCAAACCTAACTGTCGTCCAAGATAGCATTTTGATTTAGCTAGAGTAATAACAAGTGTTATTAGTTGGATGACAGATTATCAGATTGAGTAGTAATTACATTTGTTATAAATAGTACCCGGTGAGGATTTATTACATGTTACATTTAGCAAAATATTAGTGTCCTGGTTTTTTATTTTGAAAATGCTGTCACACTAAACGATATTACATACACCGCTAATCACACTGTCGCACTTCACATTTTGTATTGTAATTACTTAAATGAATGAACTATGCACATTTTTAAAGGAGTTTATGCAACCAAAATGAATGAATTAACATCCACAATAACACTTTAGCATAGCTAGCTTCACCATTAACACCCAACAATGTACCATTGTATTAAGTAGTACAGTACATGTAATACCATATGCGCCAGCAGGGCAGTTTGTCGCATGTGATTAGCATTATTAGCTCTATGCTATTCTTCTATTCAATGATGAATTGAATTCGACTCTGGTAAGAATTCATTACTCTGACTGATTGATTGATTGAACTTACTTTGAACATAAAAACACGAAATTAATAGAGAGAAAAACATCAGAAGATATCACGGTTAAGTGCCGTTTACATGTTCACAAGGAGTAGTTAGATGTTCAAGAATCCAGTTCTACTCCTTTCTTCCCTCAAAATTATTACGTGATATTCAGATACTAAGGTTACTTATAGACAATAATATAATGCCATATATTTTAAATTAAACAAATCAGAAATGGAAAAAACTCTCACCCATACACAATTCTCAAGTCAATGATTCATGTATTTTGTAACAAGGTGTTTTATAACCTCTCTTTGAAAACATTAAATGATTTACATTCTCTCTTTTCTATAATTATTACATAGCTCAACACTTTTCACAGAGACACATATTTGCTTTTTGTTGAATCTTGTCAGATTTTTTAAAATCACTTGTGCCTCTCAAACTATAACAAGCCTCTCTGATAAAAAAAAACAAGAAACAAAAAAAACCTTATGAATACTGTGGCAATGTTTGTTATTATATAATTTATACATTATTTGTGCTGCTTTGAATTAAACCAAGTCAATGAATTTGAGTATGTTTAATTTAGTGAATAATGGATTGGTTGCTTCTATATATTTTGAAGGATTGATATTTGTGTAGCTTTTTTTGAAGACGGGCAAACATTTACTAGTCCAAATCTGCGCACAAAAGGTAAGGTGTAAAAATAATAATGAACGAAATAATAGATATATAATGATTCCTTATTTAGGAGGTTTGGTAAAGAATAACTATGATGTTAGATATTTTTGCTTGAGCATTTTCAATATGAAGTTTCCAACTTATCAATCAATTGTAACCACCCAAAAAATTATTTGGTTTACTCTTTCTATTTTGATTGAGTCAACTGAGATTTGCATAGAATATCCATCATTTCTAAAGGATAGAAGCTACATTTTTGTGCACTTCTTAAAGAGGACAGTTTGCACTTGTATCACATTTCAATACCATTGTGACAAATATTTTAAATCACAATTTGTTTTCCATAATTTGCTGACTAAAATGTGAACCCGTATGTGAATAATAATCAATAACCATTTAGTCAGAAGAATGTTGGTACCATGCGAAATGAGAACATGTCACGTTTGCAAAAACTGACAATGTGCAACATTTTTCACTGCTATGTTGAAGGCCATAGATCACATCTTATTCCACGAGTGACACTTTGAAGATGTGTCGGCGCACGCTGTCACTGTCAGACACGACGCATGTGAGGACGAAGCCGGAGGTTGCGAACGCAGCCTACAGATATTAATGCACACGAGGAGACGGCAGATGACCTTGTGTAACAAAGCCCACGTAAAGCCTAGTAACGGTTTCAAGGCGTGCCGTCTGCTGCGGCACGCCAACGCTCTGATGCAACACCTCCGATGTGTCCGTCCCTTCCAAATGAGACAGAGGCATGAGAAAGAAATGAAATGACTTCATTTAATGGTTGGCAATGACATCAGGAAACGCTGACCTTTCGTAGGCTGCTTGGGGCCACGAAGTGAGTCACATGACGGGGAGATATTTACAGTGCCTCTCGTCACTGGCCCTGTCAAATCACAGCACACTTCAGTTGAGCCCAGCAGGCCCAAGGCTGGACTTAGGCTCCGAAGACTGACGCAAAGGTGTTTTTTTTTTTTCTTTTCTTTTAGCCTGCACTCTGCGCAACCCCTGCATGGCAGAGAACAAGAGGGCATGAGGGGACAGGCGTGTATGTTTGTGACAGCTTGTGTAAGTGTTTGCACATAAAAGGAGGTGAGTGACACACATTGTCCACCAAATTTCAGACCAATTTATCTTGTGAACTAGCCCCTATCGTGCATCCCTGTAACTTTTGCTCACATCTATAAAAACCTCCATTTAATTCAAAATTACCCCGGATAGCTATACAAGAATCTGAGGAGGCAATATCTGTGCTTGAACACAATTCTATACAGTAAGGTGGTAGCTGAATATTTAGAATCAGACTTCTCGTGAAAAATTAGGTTCAAACTATCTCTTTAATTATTTAGATGCTTAACTCTCACGAGGTCGGGCATAATAACTCACAGTCAAAAAATAGAAATATAACTATTATAATAGTCGACAAACTATTTTTCTATGGGATATTCTCAAAATAAATAAGTGTGCTCTAAGGCGGGTGGCATGGTGGACGAAAAGTGAGCATTTGCATCCCAGTTTTGAGGTTAGGGTTCGAATCTGTGCTCCGATTGCCCAGGCCGCCTTTATCTGCTCATGGGACCTGGAGTAAACCCATAAAAAACAGCCCCCTACCGCAGGGCATCATTTCAGTTTCAAAGATTCTCTGAATCCTGACTGATGGGCAAATTCAGTGTTTTTTTGTTTTTTTTAAGAAAAAAGAATGTATGTGACAAACATAAACCTACATTTGCAGGGAAAGCAAAGTTTGTTTTTAGTGTATCTAAGAAGTGTATCTAATCTAAGCAGTATATGTTAGAAAATAATGTACAGCACTGTATGTGTACACGGCTGTATGTATGCTGCAGCCGTCTATGCTACAGGCTGAATATGAGCTGGTGTATGCGATTGTGCGTTGTTGATTCAAAGTTTTATTTCCAGTTCCATTTGTTGGCTCACTGTCGGTCAATTCGGGCTTTGGTTCCGAGATCCACCCCAGTTCTACGCCTAGTTGCCAATCAAGTTGCCCAGCCGGGAAAAAAAAGTAGGCGGTGAGAACCTTGACAACTTTTCGCCCAGAACTGTTAATTCATCTTCTTCTTCCTTCTTCGATCTTTTAACACATCGTAACCAGGAGTGCAAATAATTACGAAAGGTGCTGTATGCTGCATTAACTGAAGACTCTCATTTGTCTTTAGGTGTAAACTTGAGTGTGAAGACAAAACAGTGGAGAAAGTGAATGAATGGTTAGATGAAGCAAGGTCATGCACATATAGAAGCAACTTTATCATACTCAGATCTCTTAACTTACACGGGGATTCCGCGTACTGCGTTGTGCCTCCGCCATGTTAACGAACGAGAGCGGTTCCACATGCTGCGTGCGCACCAACTTGAAAAATCTGGTTCTTCGCCGCCCGCTGTGGTCAATTGCACAGTTCAGAAAGCAACAAACAGGAAAAAGAACGTAATCTACATCCGGATTTCCAAAGGAAAAGCACTCTATGCGGGTAAGACTGAGTTCTCTATTGCTGATTGATTGGATGAAGCCAAAAGCGGCTTCTCCTTCTCTGAGCCATTGTCGTCGAGACAACGAGTGCAAATGCTTTCCTCCTGGTGATTGGCACTGTAATGTGTACAAATATATATTGTGGTCCCTTCTGGAGGTTTCTGATTTTCCCCAAATTGGGGTTTTTGAGTTTTTCCTTCCCCATCTGGGAGCTTTGACAGGGGATGCTGTTGTGTACCTTATACTGAAAAGATGTCTCTGTACGACCTCTTTTCATCTGTGAAGCCCTTTGAGACTTCGGTGATGTAGGGCTATATAAATAGAATTTGATTGATTGATTGATATATTACTGTTTGAGTCGCTATTCTATCATCCATCCATTTTCTATCGCCGGTTAGCCTCACGAGGGTCGCAGGCTTGCTAGTGCCTATCCCAGTAGGCTAAGGGCAGTAGGCGGGGGACACCCTGAACTGGTTGCCAGCCAATCGCAGGGCACGAGTCTATCAATTAATTTGGAATTTAAAACGAATACTGTAAGTACTCACTATTGCAAACGAAGCATGCAATGAAGTGTTACTGTTACTTTGATGTGGCTTGAAATAAGATCTCCTGACTCATGAGGATAGTTGCATGATGTTGATGACTAGAACGAGTTCCTCGTGGATTTTCCTCAGTTTTTTTTTTTTTTTTTTCAATTTTGCCTATATTCTGCAAGATTTGCATGGATGTGCATTATTGCTGCCCTGACGCGGCCTAGGCCAGTGGTGTCAAACTCGTTTTTATTGTCGGCCACATTGTAGTTATAGTTTGGGTTAGAGGGCTGGAATGACTTTGAAGTCAAATCAATTTCAAGTGTGTTCATGACACTCACACAGTTTTGGGATCAAAGACTGGTAAAAACCTCTTAAAAGAGAGCTTGGGAACAAAAATTGATTGATTTTTTGTCCTCCCAACTTTCTTAAAGTTGAAGATCAGTTTTGTTTTTTGGCCAGAACATCAAGTCAAATCAGTATTTGACAAGCCACATAACATGATGTGGCGAGCCGGATCTGGCCCCCGGGCCTTGAGTTGGACACCTGTGGCCTTAGTGGAAAAAAAAAAAAAAAAGAGTCGGAAATGTGGTATGATGAGTCCAAAATGTAAAGCTGTTGCTCCTGATCCGCATGGAGTATAATATAGCATAATGCTCCATGCAACAAAGGAGGGGACTGTTTTACAATGAATGAGCGCAATGGGTCTATTCCATCCAAATCAGCTCAAAGAGAAATATCGTTACAGGCACACAGGGTGTTCCGCTCGTTTGTGCGTGTGTTTATTTTCAATTTATTGTTGTATTGCTGATGCATGGATGCTTGCATGTAGCCGGACTGTCAGCTCTGATCGGTACAACTTTGACAAGTCCTTACACAAGTCCAAGTGACCGATTCATGTGTGGAGATGACAATACAAATTATAGGCAGCAGCAAGCCTGCGACCTTTCTGAGGATAAGCGGCTGTAGAAAATGGATTAGTCATTTATTTTGCTCAACTCCTTCCTTACCATGGACGAGAATTCTTGTCATGCAGAATACTTAGAATACTTATGTTGTTTGCCAGTGACAAGAACTGATAAAAAGAGAAAAAGAGGAGGAAAGGCTCAGTCTCACATTTTCCTTTCAGCAATCATGAAGGTGAGGACACAGGGGGTAAGGAGGAGGTGGAGGAGGAAGCAGAAGACCTCTGCTTGGAGCTCAGCTGCATGTCACACCCAATCATTATGTCACACGAGTGTTTCTAGTGGGATGAATGCCGTTTATAGCAGTTGCTGTTGGCCAGTAGTGCCCAGCTGATTTAATGCCGCCTGCATCAGACATATTGACGATCTTGGGGACGTTTCTCCACTTGATGGTGACTAGTTGTCCGTGTGACAAGTGCATTGTGCCTAGTGTTGGGAGTAATGCATTGCAAAAGTAACTTCATCACTGTAATGCATTAATTTTTACCCTAAGATATTACACACAAAAAGTAATATTGTACTTGTTACAAATGACAGTAATGTCACGCATTACTATGCATTTTTAGCCTGAAAGTGCTGTTTCAAATTTGCCAAAAACCCATGAGATTAGAGGAGAAACTTGCTGGTGTTAGTCTTCAGCTTCAGCAGAGATTAATGTGGCAGCAGAAGACGGTAGGTTTAAACATAAACAATATATCCACAACATGGACATACGCTCATTACTTTCAGTTTGCCAAAGACAAAGATAAGAATAATATAATAGTTGTGTGTGCGACACCTGAAGAGCTTTTCACTGTGGACCAGTTCTCCAAAGGATCGGTTATTTGACAAACCATCTAGAGTGGTGCCGTAGTAACGTGAACTTGGCGAAAGAAAACACGTAGAGTATAAAGGTTTCCACTTCCACGTCAAGAGGTTAGGAGATTTGTTAGAAGTGCATCGTACGTGGAAGACTTACTGCCGTTTCCCACCTTGGATTCAGCGGGCATTTGGAAACTTTGTCAGCAAGATCCCTGTCGCAACTAGCAATAATGACAATGCACTGTAAGATAACACTTAATTTCACTGTACGATTGCAATTAATAATAATCTATAAATTGTTCAGGTCGGTGTGTATCAAGATGATACACAATAGCAACCACGTAGGCTAGCTGATAATTTTAGCCCCACCGAAACCATCTATTTTTGAAACATCTGTCCCTAATTAAGCCGACTGAACTTGAATTTGAATGCAATACTAACACTGAAAATATGAAATGCACTGTTTTTGCCTACAGAAAAAAGAATGCATCAGTATGCTGTGAATCTTAGTAATAAATGAATTAAAGTACAAAAAAAATATATTTTATATCTTGTCTTTAAAGGTTTACAATACAATTTAGATGAAATGATTTGTACTGGTTTTAGGTTTGAGACAACCTTTCACTGAATGCGTAATGAGCAACATTTAAAATGTCAAATCCATATTTCCAGTTATGGTGGTGAGAGTAAGATGAAAGTAATGCAATAGTAGTGTAACGCATTACATTTCAAATACAGTACTAATGTAATGTAACTAATTACTGATTACTAATGACAGTAAAAAGTTATACATAATGCATTACAGTTTTGAAGTAACTTGTCCAACACTGATTGTGCCATTGTGGATGTGCAACCACATGTGGCGTGATTGTGCAACTCACACACAGAGTGATGGTGTTGAAAATGAGCCATGCACATGTATTAACCTTGATTGTCGCCCCCACCCCCGAGTTCTGATTGGTGAAGGAGACAAAGAAAAGAAAATGATACAGTCGCTCCATGGACCAAATGTGGCATGCAGAGAGGGAGGAGGAGTGGAGTGGGATTGTGGGTGTGGGGGGAAATAGCCCCGCTCAGCTCTCATTTTCTCCCCGCTACTACCCAGCAGAGTTTCTATGGCAACCCCTCAAAAACGGTGTGCGGTGAATTGTGGATTTGTGATGCGCCATCTGATTGCGCCGTGTAGAAGAAATGGCTGCCACTTTCGTCAGCCTTTCCCCACTCGTAAAAGGAAATTGGTGGAGTGGGCCTATGAAACAGCACACGGCATTTGCTTGTTTCCATTTGGGTGTCAATCTTTGCCGACACAACAACAAAAACAAACGGGAAGCTTTGTATCAGAACCGGGCCTCCCGCTCATCAGTCCTGGCACCCTCCAGAATGCACTCAGTTTTCCGTGCACGCGCACCCTTATGTTTGAGTTTGCAATTGATGCACCCATGATGGCAATTCATTTTTGCTGATCTCCAACAGAGGCACACAAGACCT
Source organism: Hippichthys cyanospilos (assembly GCF_059441005.1). Lineage (NCBI taxonomy): Eukaryota > Metazoa > Chordata > Actinopteri > Syngnathiformes > Syngnathidae > Hippichthys > Hippichthys cyanospilos. The sequence goes on from NC_142370.1 coordinate 19,166,613, forward strand.
GCTCTCTTTTTAGATGGCCGGTGGCCAAGAAAGAGACACACAAGGCAAGGACAAGTGGCACAAATCATGTTTAACTTGAAGCCCAGCCCCGCCTCCTCCCTGGCCTGTGTCACTACCTGCCTGCACGTCAGCCATGTGAGGTCTTTGTCAAGGCATTGTGTGTGAATACAACATGTGTGTGTGTGTGTGTGTGTGTGTGTGTGTGTGTGTGTGCGTGTGTGTGTGTGTGTGTGCGTGTGTGAGCTCTCTGAGTGGCAGCAAGATGCTTGTAAGCTGTGCCAGTCCCCATTAGCATCCCATTATAAACCAGCATGCACACTCTTCACTTTGAATGCCTGCTGCAGCATGCTCGTGTGTGCGTGGCTGTGTTTGCGAGAGTGTGTGTAGGTGTGTGTGTGTGTGTGTGTATGTGTGTGTGTGTGTGTGTGTGTGAGAGAGAGAGAGAGAGAGAGAGAGAGAGAGAGAGAGAGAGAGGGGGGGGGGGGGGCAGACAGACAGAGAGAGAGACGGACAGAGAGAGAGAGACAGACAGACAGACAGACAGACAGACAGACAGACTAAGAGAGAGAGAACTGATTGAGATGGCCTCTTTTTAAAACATCCCAAAAAACAGCAATGTTTTGTACTGCTCACTATTCAGTATTAGTGTGTCTGCAAGTGCTTTGGTTGTTTTGTTTGACCCAGATTTCTCACCTACCCCTCTGTTGGTAAATTGAATTTCCGGAGGCAGCCTTGCGCAACAATTACGTTCAAGGTACATGAAGTAAACAGCGACATCTGCTGAGTGGAAATGTTGTTTCGATTGTATTCACAATTGAAGTTTGAAAATCACCAGCGAACAAAAGTCTCTCAACATTAGACATGACCTTTACATACTCTCCGCCATCTAATTAAAAAGCCTTTATATGTTCCATCTACCAATGGTACTGATCAATTATGTGAAAATAACACTTTCCAACGACATTAAAAGGCTCAAATTCCCAACCACCATTTCGGGAAAAACTCTGAAAACTCAAAGAGCTAAAACTTCGAACTTCTTTAAGACATTGATTGCTTTAATTATACTGTGAAAATACAACAAAATAAACTGTCTTAATTTTTTTTTGTCCTAATCAATGGTCTGTTCTGAGTGTGAGTATGTGTTTGCCCGTTTTCCGTGTAACAGGTCTGTCACTGGGAAATCAGTCTACGGTCCAAATTACATGCATGGATAGAACAATTTAAAGGTGTATGTTTCTCTGATACTAGATCGTATCAAGATGAAGACAGACCAAGACTACGAAAATCAAAGAAAAACAAAACACTCAATAAAAACAGCACGAAATGATCAGTATTCTCCCATGTTGTTGTTGTTGTTGTTGTTTTTAAATATTTATTTACGACACACAAATTAGCCTTGTCCAAGACTGAAACAAGATTGAGTAAAAATGCCTTAAATTCCAAGATGAGACCTCTCATAACAGACGGTGTCTTAAACATCAAAACGTGCCTCTATTGAATTTGTACGAATTGGTTTTAAAAGACTGATTCGCGCAAAGTTGTCTGTGCGATCATATCAAATGCAATAGTATGGAAGAAAAAAACAGTCGCTCTGTAATCCATTACACTGCTGTCAAATTCTGTCAGGTTCCAAAGAAAATCTTAGCTAAAGAATTAACCACGTCTGCTGGAAAAATATTTTATTTATTTATTTATTTATTTATTTATTTATTTATTTATTTATTTATTTATTTATTTATTCATTTATTTATTTATTTTTGCATGACAGGAAATAAAATACGTCATATTTTTTTGCAATAAAAATACATCTTTAACCACCAAGAGATGCTTGCGTCAATGCAATTGTGTGATCATCTATCCAGCCAGTGTTCCAAAAGTACGTATCCTTGTTAGGGTGACAGGCCAGGTGTAACTCAACCCAGAGGATTTTGGCGATGTAAACCCTGCACTGGTCGCAAACCAATTACAGATCAGCATTTTTACTTTTCAATCTATGCGAATATATATGTTCACTGCATCATCAGAATCCAGATCAGCAGAGGATGCGGGGCATGGAGTGTGCACAGGAGCTACCTTTGATGGTGACATCAGCAGATGTGCACAAGGTCATCAACATGGCGCCCTCTGCGGGGAATGTGTTTGTCTGCTCCGGTTGCAAATGTCAGCTTTTTCATCTTTGTTGTGCGTTTTTTGCGTTTCTTTCACCAGACAGTTGCCATGCGCTGGTAGCATACAGCAGGGGGGCAGGATTGAACATTGCCAACGCTCGTAGCTTAGTGGATTTATACCTTTGAACATACAAATCATTGTGAGATCGCACGGGCAACCCTGCCGACTCCAGGAAGTCCATGCTATGAAAAGTCGATGACCACTACCAAGTCTCTTGCTGGCAAATATGCAGTCGCTGCAAAAAAAGCTCGACGAACTGAGAGCCAGGATCACAACGCGGAGGGAAATAAACTGAAGGGGGTGAGGAGCTTTAAACAACTGGGCATCCACATCATAGAGGACCTCACTTGGACACTAAACATCAAACAGCTGGTGAGGAAGGCACAGCAGCGCTGACTTTCAGTGGTGGCGTAGGTTTGGTATGTCACCAAGTGTCCTCAGTAACTTTAGCAGCTGCATTTTGGAGGAACGAGCTGCATCACTGTGTGGTACGGCAACTCCATTGCTACGGAGAGCAAACGCCTGCAGAGAGTGGACTAGACAGCATCCAAGATCACCGGAACTCCACGTATCGTCCCTGCAGAGCATCTTCCAGCTCAGAGTCTGCAGGAGAATTGCCTCCGTCACCTGGGAACCCACCCACCACATACACAGACTGTTCACTTTCCTCCCGTCAGGCCAGAGGCACAGACGTGTAAAATGCAGCACTAGTAGACTCAGAAACTCTTCCTTCCCCTCTGTCATCAGACTCATTGAGCTTCATTGTACACTGTGCACATGACAATAAACACTTTGAATCTCTTGAATCTGCGATTGGCTGGCAACAAGTTCAGGATGTCCCCCTCTTACTGCCCAAAGCCAGCTGGGATAGTCACCAGCAAGCCTGCGACCCTTGCGAGGATAAGCGGCTCTAGAAAAGGGATGGATGGAATCTCTTGAAGGTTCTGAGCAGAACAAACCCACGGAAAATAATCAGTCCAGATAATATCCCAGCCATGCACTGAGGGTTTGATCATCAGCGCTAGCTGATGTGTTTGCAGACATCTTCAACCTGTCCCTTGCAAAAGTCCCCACCTGCTTCAAGTCTGCCACCATAATGCCTAACCCCAAGCAGAGCACTGTAACCTCAGAGTCAGAAATCCACAACCGCACATCCAGCATCAGAAGTGTCAACACAGGGACACTCCAGGGCTCTGTGCGGAGCCCCTTGTTTTACCCACTCTTCGCTTATGTCTGTGTCACCTCCCAGAGCACCGCCAGCTTAATTAAGTACCCGAAGGACCCTACAGTCGTTTGCCTGATCACTGTGGGGTCGAGATAGCATACGGGAAAGAGGTGGCAGACCTTGTGGCCTGGTGTCGTCTCCACCTCAACGCAGACAAGACCAATGAGCTGATCATTGATCCAAGGCTGCAGATGGAGTCACAAAAACTACAACTATTCATCAATGGGACAGTGGTAGAGAGGATGAACACCTTTACATTCCTTATCACTTACATTTTGGAGGCTCTCACCTGGTCCCACAACACCTGACAGATCATCAAAAACTCCCAACAAAGACTGTACTTTTTTGAGGAGAATGAAGGAGTTTGGCATGCCTGCAAAGATTCTCAGCAACTTCTACAGATGTGCAATTGAAAGTGTTCTCACTACCTCCATCCCTAGAAAATGTGCCATCCAAGATGCCATCCAATCTGGTATGGCAACTGTACAACACAAGACAATATGACCCTTACTCTTATTGCCCAAATTACTGTTTTTATTGCCTACTTTGTTATTTGTTTTATTGTGTGGAATGTAAGCCTGCTTGAGGAAGTAAACAGAGTAACAATTTCATTTTTGACAATAACATTTGAATCTTGAATTTATGGCCACTTCAATGTTTTCTACAGTGAAATATTGTAGCTAATAAATGAAACCGCCACAGTGCAAAATCTCTTCCACTCAGTTTATTCACTTAACTGAACATATTTCTCCACTGCTTGGTGGCGCTTTGACTGCAGGCTGATTGCAGTTTGCACTTTAAAGATGCAGTAATATAGCAGATAAACATTCAAGTCATTTGTATTATATTTCAGTATGCAAAAAGGTGCGTGGTGGGATGACGTACATATGATGTAATGTCTATCCCGACGATTAAAATTGCATTTAAGACATTTTTAAATTACCATTTTTTAGCATTCCTGTCATTCTGTCAGCAAAACGGGTGCCAGTCGGCGATGGACTGACGGACAGTTAGTCAGTGTTTATAAGGTGCCCACCTCTGGAAATAAATGTACACAAAACATTGCTACACACGCAGCTAAACAGAAGATTACTGTATCATTATGACATCCTGTCCGTCGTCTGGGAGGAGTGGCCGAGATCTTAAAAAAAATGGCGTATAGGTCTGATATATTGACAAAATACAATGTTACTAATGTTATTTGGAATAACAATACATCCTGAGTCCTGAGATTTGATTTTGATTTGAGAGCTACACAATATCTCAACATTAAATTTCAGTAGAGTTCATGTGTTTTTTGTTTTTTTTAATTTTACATTTTTGTTTTTAATTCCTGTCAGGAAAATTATTTCAGTATGCCTCCTTTTGAAATTAATTGCTACATTTGTGCAAAAATCCGGCATGTGTGCTACTTAGCTTCTGTTAACGTTTGATAATTGTATATAGCAGCACTATTGGATGGATTTGTTATTTGATACAGGTCGCTCAGCACTACTGTTATAGTACGACCGTTCTCTCTTTTTATTTAGAATTCATTTCGCGTTTTGAAGAAATGTAAATGTTGTAAATCTTGGTCACATAACAGTTTCATTTGCTTTTGTGGACAGTGCACGTGTGGGCATCGTAAAAACTGGCGCATCTTAATTTTTGCGTCATGTCAAGCTTGGTTTATCATAATTGGGAATTTGGCAGGGAAAAGAAGGCGTTGAAAAGACTTGAATTTCATAGCACCGTCTTTCTTTTTCTTATTTTCTTCTTCCCTTTCTTCTTCTCTCCTGAATGACATTTTGACATTTTCTAGGGACTTTTTGATTTTTACACTGTGAACTACATGGCACAGGTTATTTCGTGCGTGTGTTTTTTCTTCTCCCCACAATCACACAAACACGGCGCACACCTGCCGCTGACATTGTTGCCACTTTTCTCATACTCTACTTGGACATTAGGGGTCTGCTTTGCCTCATCTCCTGGCCTCTTCCCTCTCACGTCCACCAGCCCCGCTCTCCAGAGCTTTCTATGACTCCTCTCCTGTTCTAGAGGAATGTTGAGTGTCTCTTTAGCCCCCTCCCAAAAGATTAAGCCCTACCACACTCCCCCCTCCTCTCTTCATTCCATTCCCAAGTATGCCCCCTAAGAGTTGCCGCATTTTTATCTGAGCCCAGTGATTGTGACGGATTGGCCGCATGACACACAGACACAGACACACATTTGCGAACGCATACCTGGGGGAGTGCTGCCGGGCCGGGGAGGGACCAGACAACGGCGAGCTGACGATATAAAGCCTTGCCATGATGAGGCCAGCGTCCTGCCCTGAGCTGGACACTACCCACTTCCTCTGTGGCCGCAGGACACCATCAAGACAGGCAGCAGGCCAGCCTCCAACATGAACGACATCTACAAGGCAGCGGTATGTCCTCATACAATTGTTGGCTCATTTGTTTGTATAATGGCTCAAACTATAAAGTCTTGGAGATCATTTACATCATGGGTGGACACCCAAAGGGACCGTCCGTCCCCCAGCATGGGGTAGTGTATGTCCATCTATTAAATTTGATGTTGCCGTTTAACTTGAGTGGTCTCCATCAGCAGCTCGCATCAAAGGAGCCTTGATACCGTCTCTCGACGTTGGCCCATTTCACCCCTGACAGTCCTGAGAGGAACCCCTCAGGAGGGCTGTGCCAACTTCATTCATGACTCCAAATGGATCAGTGCAACTTTGCATGTGCTAATTTGGGCTAGTTGCTTGTGGTCGTCTGGTGCCAGAGTGGGGCTTGAGCATTAGATAACCCAATCCAACCAACCCCCAGCCCCCATCACCCTGCCACAGGGCTGAATTCCAGCATTATCAAGAGCCTTCGAGCTGTGAGGTTGTCTGCATGGACTCGCAGCTAGCTGCTTTGGCCTCACACATCCCAGTGGAATAGTGCGGCTGAGACAGAAAAGCCACACAGGAATGTTTATTACATCTGGTTGGGTGGATTGATTCTTTCACATATATCATCCCTTGCAGGAGGGGTGCATTTAATTTATAGTGGACAGATAGACAAACAGACACGCAGTGTAGCTCTTACATAAGCAGCTGTCTCCTTCTCTCATTCGTAGTAGCTTTTCCAGGATTACTGTTCTATTGTTGCACCCGAGCCACAAGCTATGCTAATTTAAAACATTGTGTATTCCGTCCTTTATGGATCCCGATCCTCGGCCTATTTTTAACCCTGCACTTGATGTATAGATTCTGTGTTCGCTCGGGGATGGCCCGGCGTTTTAACTAAAATTGGACCCTTTAATTCACTATAAAAGTGATTACAAAGTAGAATTCGCTTTGGGCGATCTGAAACATTTCTCCATGCGTCGGTGAGTCGTCAGATGGCATACAATTAAAAACAAATGAGTGTGTTTCCTAAAAATCCATAAGCAAAACTCCTTTGCTCTGTTTGCAGGTTGAACAACTGACAGATGAACAGAAAAATGGCAAGTGTCCTGTGAATAAACCATATCTTGAATTTCCTACAAACTCAAAAATATTGTTGCTAATTTGTGCATGTGGGTGCTCTTCCAGAGTTCAAGGCCGCCTTTGACATTTTTGTCCAAGATGCGGAAGATGGATGCATTAGCACTAAGGAACTGGGGAAGGTGATGAGGATGCTGGGCCAGAATCCCACCCCAGAGGAACTGCAGGAGATGATTGATGAGGTGGATGAAGATGGTAAATCAGACTTTTTATGTTTAAATAAAAAGAAAATTGCGTATGTTCCGTTATGATATCATTTGTTCTGCTGTTGCTATTGTCATGTGCTTGTTATCCTTTTCAATTGGCCTTGTATTTGTCACCTTTGTCATTTTTTTATAGCCATGTACTTGCCATTGTCCTTCATTGGCCATGTTTTTGTCACCTCTGTCATTTGAATGCATTTATCACCTTCATCATATAGGGTCATGCATTTGGTGTTGTGAGTGGTTTGTTCTTGATGTATACGTTGCCATGCAGTTGCTATGGTCCTTTAGTTTTTATTTCTTAGTTTTATTTGTTATGTCATATAGGATTGATGTCTGGCAGTGCTTAAGATCCGAGTTCCCAGTGCTGACAGAGTGTCAAGCTGGCTCCCTTGTCCCCATAGGGGTCTAATGTTCCAGGTTTAGTTTTGCGGGTCTAGTGTTCCGGGTCTAGTTTTCCAAGTCTGTATCCCCGAGTCTAGTTTTCCAGGTCTATATTTTCAAGACTGGTTTTTCAGGTGTTGTTCTCCACTCCTAGCTCACCAGCCCCTAATTGTTTTCTTTGATTTTGTCTATATATTTGGAGCCTCTACTTTATTGTCCTGGCTGCTTCTGTGTCAAAATTCTGTTCGTGTGACATGTGATTTTTCTTTGGTAGGTCAGTAGGTTTTATGTATCGGGACCGTGAATATGCAGTTAAATGTTAAGAAGCCTGATTTAACTATATCTGACATACCTGAGAATCTACAGTATTGTTATTATCTGATTGACTTGCTCTTTTAAAATTTCAATGTATATGTCAACTGATATAACATTTTCAGGGTTCAGGAGTGACTTCATGAAGAATCTGCTTGGCAGACTCTGTGGTGGCACAATCATTTCTTACCCGCAGTCCATCAACTGTAAATATGTGACGGAAATCATATATTAGGTTGTTATCATTATGTGTTTATTTCTTGTCTAGAATAGCAAGCATTGCTATTTGTCTATGCAGTCCTAGTTCATCTCACCCCAGTCCTTAGATAAAGCTGTTGACACAGGAAAGCGTGAACTGAAACCGTGGCCCAGCTGTTGGCGGCGCCTGGCTGGCTCGTTTTCTTATGTCTTGTATTGTGTAATGCTTTGCTGAATTAATAAAAAGCAGGCGGGGACGGTTGGGCTCCGACGGCTGTGAAGCGAACACGAGAGTGACAGCATAGTCGCCCCTTGCCGGCAAGAAAAGTCCATCTTGACCGGTCTGAGTCACTATTTTGCTGCTTAGCAGCTGGGCTTGTCTTAGTCCTCTTTCATAGATTTCTCTGTCAAAATAATAATATGTTAGAAGGTTTTTTAAGAAAATGACAAAATAACAGTACTATAATACAATTTTATAGCCACACGTGTATTCTCCACATGTATCCATTTTTATTTTTCCTGCATGAGGGCTGTGAAGGCTCACTGAGCTCAAACTCAGTTGAGTTGGAATGGATATCAAGGTCAAAGTGTATTTATTGTCATGTGCAAAGTGTAGAAACACGTTTCTCTGTACAGTGAAAGTATTACTTTGAAATCCCCTTCAGTGTTGAAAAATAGGAATGACAAGACAAAACCAAAACAGTGTAAAAACAACACATTAACGAGCACAAGTACGAACGGTATGAAGCGGGTTGATTATAAACAGATCTCTTCAATAGTGTGCAAGATATTGCTTATCCACATTAAAAGGTGATGAAGTAGAAGTTGAACAAAAGGCAAATTTTGAGTCAAGTGTGTGTGTGCACAGGGAGTGGCACGGTGGACTTTGATGAGTTCTTGGTCATGATGGTGAGGTGCATGAAGGACGACAGCAAAGGGAAGTCCGAGGAGGAACTGGCGGAGTTGTTCCGCATGTTTGACAAGTGAGTTGCATTTTTACTATTTCTAATACCGAATGGAACTTAGCTGTTATTCAAATAAAATCTAATGAATGCAAGAAGACAAAGTCAAGTTGCAATGCTGCATGTAATGACAAAAGCTCTGCGCTGCCATGCAATTACTTCCTGGTCCTTTTTGGCAGCCAACAATTTCAGCAATTTATGCAGCCTCTCTGCGCTAGCCAGACAACTTGAGTGGGCGTCTTTCTCCCTGCTGAGGTGTCGCAATTAGATGCAAGACAAGATCAATAAGGGGTCAGGCGAAAACCCTAGCTCATTTTCATGCCCATGTGTTTCATGTATGTGTGCGTTTCTTTGAATGTGTGATCTCACAGAAACGCGGATGGTTACATTGACCTGGACGAGTTGAAAATGATGCTGGAATCAACAGGAGAAGCAATTACTGAGGACGATATCGAGGAACTGATGAAAGATGGTGATAAGAACAACGATGGCAAAATTGACTATGACGGTGAGGAGTTTGAAGACAGTGAAGGAGGAAGTGCTTTCTTCTGTCACTCATAGTAGGATGACATGACCACGACAAAAGGGAACACACGTCTTGCACATTTCCTTTGCAATTCTTAGTCCATTGACTTGTATGCATGTTTTAAAAATCTACTTTGGACTATTGACGCTTAGTTCATTGTTATTCGATGCATGTTGGACACTTTTTGCTAATGTGGCCTGTTCTTTTTGCAGAGTTCTTGGAGTTCATGAAAGGAGTGGAATAATTGATCTCCTGAGAACATTATTTTTGTATTCCTCTGTCACATCTGGAAAACTGGAAGCTGACTTCTGGTTGGAGCTTTGGAAAGACAGCAAGATTTTTTGCATCTGACTATTTGTATTCTATGTTCCCCATCACCTCCTCTTGCATCATTGTAAATACAATGTGTAGCTATAGTTTTCTGCCCACGTATACTGAATTTGTGTAAAATACAAATTTCATTTGCAGCATTTTTTTAATGTCTGATGGTCAGTTTACAGGTATTTTTATTGACCAGTTGATGTGCAGATACGTTCCCAAAGCCGAAAACTTCTTTGAGTCGTCATTCTGTAGTGACTTTGAGACCAACCATCAGCTTCGGCATATTTAGTGATGCGCATGACAAACATTTGACTATGTATAGACACCCTCAGGACTTTTTATCTTCCTCTCATAGCCTTGGAAAGCATGCGTTTGATTATGTGCTTGGAATGTGCCGTCAAGAAATAAACAAGATGCATTTGTCAGAGTAGTTTGATGCATCCTCTTTTATTTCCTCATAATTACTCAATAATTACTGACAAGCCATTTTTCTGGACCCTCTTGCTGTTTTGCCCGTTTGTCGTATTTGAATTTTTTTTTCACAGTAAAAAAACAAAACAAAATAATGCACTTTTAAAGCCAGTTATGATTTCATTTCAAGAATGGATCTCAAATCCGTAGCCATTTGTTTGCTCTACTCAAGCTTGTCTGTGGCATGCAATGCATGGTCGCTGTGTGACTCTCTAGTTGCCCGGTCTATTGAGACAGGAGCTATTTATGTCTAATCATGTTAGTGCCCATGTTAGGGGATCTGGAGTGACTGTCTTCGTGTTGACAATCCCATGCCTTTGTCCTTATAAAGAACTCGAAACGTGTTGCAGACCACAGCGCGCTATCTCCATGGAGGATTGGATGACAGCTGCCAACCAAAAGACCAGTAATGATGAAGACGGCCGCTGCACATCTTAGCTCAATTATCTTTTGAAACGGTTGGTTCTGAAAAAAGTGACATTTGAAATTGATACCTAAGTAGAATGACTGTTCACTGATGTGGCTTTTGAGCACGTGTGCCTTTTGGTAACTGGGTAAAATGAAGCTTTTTTTTTTTTTTTTCAACCTTTATTTTGCTCCACTTATGAGGCTAAATAAGAGACAATATGCAGAGAAACGCTGCACCACTGTAATTTATAAGCTAGGTTTTATGGACACATCCCAGGTAGTGTGTAAACATCTATTTACAGATATTCTATCCATTAGTAGTGAAGGTTAGCAGCTCTACCCTGAGAAGAAACCATACACAGACATAGCTGATCTGAATGTAGATGTACTACTCACTAGCATATATGTAAGTAGATTGAGTCACGCAATTTTTGAATATGCAGTTACAGGGGGCTCACCACTTGATGTCAGCAGTCAACTGCTGTCAACACATGTTGACGCGCTGTGTTGGGCTCATGAATGGCTACACCGGACGACGGAAACAAATACGCTTCCGATGTTAAAAAAATAATAATAATAAAATAGCGGGGTATCACCTCGGCTATATCGATGAATGAATGCTTCCACATTAGTAATCTTGATTTATGAGAGTTTGCAGGAACCATGTGCAGAAAAATATAAATTGTGAAACGAGTAATTCCCATCGATAGTGTTAAATACTTGTTAAATAAAATATTTCAAATGTAAATAAAAGTGTATGTCGTACCGACAAACACATTTGTATAGACACAAACAGTAGACAGAATACAAATGTAAGTTGACAGTCATTCGTAGCTAACATTTCCGTTCTCTGTTTAATTGTGATTGGTCACATGTTAACAGAAACCAAAAAACTCCACTGTGATTACCCACATGTTTTTGAGGGGAACTATAAATGAGGAATTTGACATTTTGATTATGATCAACAAGTTGAAAATTTGAGGAAACGCTGCCGGACTAACCTACAGGTGCTAATGTTCAGAAGTTCAATTCTTGACCAGTTGGTAAGGTCACGGTTGTGGGACAAATCCCACGTACTGGTCTGCTGGATTTTTTGTTTTAAGAAATATATATATATATATATATATATATATATATATATATATATATATATATATATATATATATATATATATATATATATATATATATATATATATATATATATTATATATATATATATATATATATATATATATATATATATATATATATATATATATATATATATATATATATATATATATATATATATATATATATTTTGGGGGGGGGCGTGGCACCACTCACTCACATATGTGCACTGATATGTAATGTGTTAGTCAATGCTGACAGGTCTAAAATTTATTTTTGTTTTCTTTGGAGATTTTTCCACTTTTGTCGTGGTCCTCAATGCATTGGGGGAGCAGACCGCCGCTCATTGAGTTGAAGGGCTTCAGAAGAGTATATTTTGTCATGTCATTAGTCCGACCGCATGGTGACCGCATTTGCCCGCCTCCGTCCATCGTCCCACAGGTGCACCATCCACGATCTGGTGAACAAACAACACCACATCGATTGGCTCCGTTTCCTCGCATTTGTAAAGTCGCTAAGCTAATGTGTGCGATGCGGACGAGGTCCAATGGTGCTTTTCCCTCCATCAATGGGAGGCAGCGCAGCAGCAGCTGGAGAAGTGTATGAATGGAAGCGGGGTGTGGCAAGCTGTTACGCAAGCTAGCCTGATGACTCATGCTGGTTGTTGTGATCGCACATAGCAGTTTAGGAGACACCTTCGCCACTGTGGATTCCGGTGACTCAAAAAGTCGCATGAGACCAGTGTGGCAGGGGAAGTGTGACGCCGGAGGGATAAAAGGGATTTGCATTGATAACACCGATATACTGTTTGCGATCACCATTACATAACGGATTCCATTCGGTTTTATTAAACCAGGGTGTGCGACACAAACAGTTCATACATCCTCAGTAAAATATTGTCATATTTGTGATTCATTCACAGTCACACGCTTCATGAAATCGGGCTACAACTGTCAGTGAGCCGAGCCAAGAATGCGATGTGATTATAACCTCTTCGCAGCGCTGTCTGATTTACGGCGCGATAAAAGAGTCACAAAATCCTCGGCAGAGTGAGGATGAGGGCGTTAACCACTCATACCAGCTTTGCGCCACCCACACAGGAAGGCTTCAAATGACGGTTCCTGTATTTCTGGCTTCTCAGATTACATAGGGGGGGACAATGTCACGTAGCCTACTTAAAAAAACATAATTGTTATTCCCTTTATTATCTTATGTAATTGGACATTATTGTGCTGTTTATCACTTCAAATAAAGACAATGCATTCTTGGAGCATAGGATTATGATATAATAATTACTTATCAGTGCCAGATTTGGCTTTTTTTCTTTTTAAAAAAGTGGTAGGCTTTTTTCTAAGTTATCATGAATACGCAACAAGGAAGTGGAAGATGACACAAAAAGAGAGTGAAAGGCCTGTGACTCCAGCTTGAACAGACACAATGTTGTATCGTGACGTTCCATCCCACTTGTGGCGCTGAAAACATTGAAGTACTGTGTGTGCACTGCCTGCGCATAATGGCCCACACAACGGCGAGCCCGAAAGACACAGAATTGGCAAATTCCACAATAACTATTCATTGATTCCAATGAATGACGATGATTGTTTAGCCTGATTGTACCATGGGGTGGGGTGGGGGTTCTATTTTTACCACTTTTCCAAAGGGATATCCTGTGTTAAACTGTGCAGTACACTGCAAGGAATATGCCATTCACATCATTTTTAGACCATGCGTTAATTTGTTTGCTAAAACATTAACAGGATGCTAATAATGAACAAGTCTTTTGAAATTTCACACTAAGGTATATACATACATACAGTATATATAATCTTTAGCTCTATAATAAGTAATTCATCTTCACAAAATCAGGCTTATGTTTGAGAAAACGAAAATTTAATTATACACTTGATCCCATTTATTTTATTTTTTTTTTTTATAAAATTTGGAGGTTGCTCGGTATGTATGTTGCCAAGTTGAAATTCCCAGTTTTGAGAAAAACACATTTAAAGTTTTAGTTCAATCATCTTTTAATGGTGCACATCATCTACCTATCCCTTATTTTCATACACTTTGGGTAACCTTTTGAGCCGCTGGGAAACGAAAGTCGAAACCTTGACGTGGCTGACAAAAATGTATTTGGCAATTTTTGTTGACTCAAATATCACTCAATTGACTCAATCGTTACCTTTTGGGGCTCATTCATTCAGTCTGTACAGTAAGCAGCATTCTGCCTTGTAGGAAGTGACCAACAACATGCAGGGCATGACAGTTCCCAGAGCTGCCTCGTGCACCTTTGCCGAGCACAGAACACATGACAGAGAGATGACCTATCTGTTGTATAGCGTGGGGTGAGCCATGTTAGACAACACCGGTGCTCCCTCTCATTCACTTGGCCACGGACTCAAGTGCAAACACACAAATTTGTTCCCGTACAATTGTGAGCTCAGCCTACTGGAAAGCGGCGGATGGTGGAATTGGCTCTGAATTGAGACTTCTGGTAGTAACAGATGGGCGGATCGCTCCACCACTAGGAGTCCATGTGGCTCTGATTCACACACGACCTATATACTCTTGGACTAAAGTGACACTTTGCTTACTCTTCCCATGGCATATTGTACATTAATGTCCAAGTACGATTCATTTGGGTTAGCTGTTGTTTTGATACAGATACACTTTTATTTAGGGATGCTAAGTGTTCCTAGAATATTGCCTGACAAGATGGGTGTCTTCAAATAGGATTTAAATCTTGTAGTATGGTGACACAATCATATGCATAGCTGAGCCTGCTACAGCCTCTCAGAGAGGGAGAATCTGACTCCAGATCTGTTCAATCCATCCCACATATCGACAAGAATGAAGTACTGAAAACGGTTTCAATTTCAAATAAAAGGAGATACAAGTATATGCCTATTATTGTCACTGTAAAAGTATTCAAGGGACTCCATATTGGGCATGTCAGCTGCCATTATGGCTTGGAGCACACATAAACGATATCGTGGTCATCCACTTAAGCCATGAAGCTGAACCCATAAAGTGCCGTCATTCAACAAAAATGACAGAGATGTATGATGTCATCATTTCTCAGTTTCATGAGGTCTGGGATGGCGCGCTCAGCAAGTGTTGAGATTAGGATTATTCCACTCTGGCATGAAAATCTACTTTACAAGCAAAGGGAGTCCACGGAGAAATGTTGTTGTTATTCAAACTGTTAGTGCGCTTTCTCAAAAATAACAATCTTTATTGCCTGTTACTAAGAATGGCCATCTCTATTTGTAAATTTGAATAAACATATTTGTATTCCAAGTATTGTGCAATTCGGGAAGAAGCAGCTGTGAGAATACTGTCAGCCATGCGGTATGCTAAGCACACTCTTATAGCCACAGCAGATGCGAACCAGCTCCAAATGGCTTTTATGTCACATAAACAAGTGGGCCCTGACACCCAGCTCAAATCCCAGCGGCCTCGTGCACATCTGCTTCCACGATAATGAGTGCAGAATTAGCACATTTGGCATTGAAAAACTGTTTGTGGACCACCGGTTTAGTCATATCTCTTGTATCTTTTGAATTGGACCCTATCCAATACTAATATAGATGCCAAATTAAATCATTCAGCATCACAAAGTTAGAATGAGATGATTTCGATTTAGGAAGCTAAAATGTCCCAACCCCCTGATTTAATTTATTGACTCATAACACCTTAAGACATTTTGTGCCATTTTGTGCTTCACTTTTTGCGGCTTCAGTGCTTTGTGTTTTTTTGTTTTTGTTTTGTTTTTTTCAAAAGCCTGTCACTTTACAACAGCGCCGACATGATGCACTGCAATAACACTCCCACGCTTGGTCCTAACATGCAGTCTAACAGCCTGTTAATAGTCAATCCTGTCCAGCTGCAAAATAAGGCACTCCTGCTTCAAACTGAACCGATGCTCGTCCTTCTAAATTAAAGTGCTCATGGCATTTCGTAAAGGTGGTGCGCTTATGGCTGTGAGTGAGAGAACTGCACACACACGTGGGGCAATAGGAAAGAATGAGATAGAATGATAGCACAGGCTGAGACAGGCCCTTTAAGAAAACTTGTATTGTGGGTAATCGGCGGGCGGGCGGGGCGAGGTGGGTGTTGGGGGGTTAGTGCTCGGGCTGCAGGTGGAGTTAGCGGCTGTTCACCGCGCACTGTGTGCTGTGTATTGTAACGATAACAAAGTTTGTTCCCAAAAAGAGACACATGTTGAACTATATATATATATATATATATATATATATATATATATATATATATTTTAGACACATGTTGAACTATATATATATATATATATTTTATCAACACTTTATAGAACAACTGACAACTCGGCAGCTCACCAAATCTTGCTCCTAATTTAATAAGTATTATGTAACACTATGAATTGTTGAACGTATTCTCAGTTCAATGTAAGGGACTCGAAGTAAAAATACTAGCAAACAAAAAAGAATTTTGAAATCAACACAGCTGTTTATCTTTTTTAACGTTCTACCTGATGTATCATGAATGTTATTCCAACATTATTGTGAGGAGACCATATGCCCGGGCTCCATACGGTATCTTAAGTCGGCAAGCAGCCGTCTATCTATCAGCAAATCTACATGAATGAATAAAATACTGTACCTTGTGAAAGCTCAAATTGAAGAGGCTTTATGGTTTTTTTTTGTTTTTTTTTACAGGCGATTAAGGAAAATCAAATACGAGTCCTGCTGTGGGGTGCAGCTTTCTTTGGCCTGTGCTTTACTGCCACTACCTTTTCTGGCCCAATAACAGATCTGGCCTGCAGGTATGTGACTTGCCAGGTTCAGTCTTGCAGAGAAAGCCCATCACTCAACGGCTTTCATTCTCCACACCTTGATGCGTTGCCAGGCGTGCCCTTTCATGCACCGTAATGCTGATACAAATGTTGAAGGCTGAAGTAAAAACCTGTTATCATTTTCTCAAGCATATCCCTCCTGAAGCTGGAACTAATATAGCACCCACACAGCTTGCAAGGCATTAAATCCTGAGGGATAACTGATGGGTAAATGACCATTCCTTCTTTCCGAACGCACATATTCTCATTTGTACACATGGAGGGTCATTTTCTGTATAGTAGTTTCGCTTTCGTAAAAAATGCTCAGTCAATAAGGCATCTCAAGTACAGCAATAGAACATTAAGATGAAGATGAAGTTAACAGTCACATGAAGTGACACCAAATCCACATTTCAGAATACATTTAAAACTGTTTCGCTTTCACGCGCATTAACTGCTGGCTTGACAAGATGACACAATGGATATACCATCTTAAAGAAGGCGCATTTCCCAAAGTATATTTTGAACGTAAAATTCATGGTTTCAGAAAGCGGCATGGCTCATCAGCGTGCAAATGCGCTTGTGCAAATTTGACCGGAATGCAGAGTGAAAATGGGTCAGAAAGAAGCTAATGTACTAATAGAAATTGCATTTGATATATGTAAAATGATATATTATTAGATTTTATTTTCATTTCATTGGTATTAATTTTAATTAAAAGCCGATTTATTCGCACAGACAGAATTACTTAAAAGTACTTTAATTATCATGAAGGACTTGGAGTTTAACTGTAATTTTTTGTTGTCTGACATGGGAAGCCATTTTGTCATGTGAGAAACCAAGGAGAGAATGAAACGCACACAAGCATGTTCAAATAAAAATATACAATATATTTGTTATATAAACTTGTACAGAATACTTTGGACATTTAAGTTAAACATACACTATGTATGAGGGTCAGAATCAGGTCAATGTTTGATCCTTCATTATGCTTGAGAAAAGGTTCCGCATTCAATTGACTCTATGTGCATCTTTTACAAAACGTGGCAACCAAAACAGCCCTTTGAAGAGACCATGACATGACAGAGATGCTTACAAAAATCCCTGAAAAATAGTTCTCAGTGAGGTAAGAACACGCTAGTCCAACTTTCGCTCATTCCCAGGTATTAGTTTGAAAGCTCCACGGGCAAGTAGACAGCTAATTATGTGCCTTCACGTTTCCTGGAAACGTCACCGCGCCAGAGAGAGAGGTGCACCGGAACAAATATTGTCTTGAGAACTAAACATGGTGAATGTTTGTCCGTTATGAGTTTAGTGCACGTATTCATGTTAAACTTTTGTTGAGGCTAAAAGGAGAAGCCTCGGTTCAGTTACCGGAAGTCTATTTCATATTCCGTTTGAAAATAAGAGAAACAAACAAACAAACAAAAAAAGGTCTGCGGTCTTTGACGGAACAGAAACATGCAAATAGCCTCCTGCGATACACAAAATCAAATAGCAGGGTTCGGTACTTCAAATGTAGTTTGGTAGTATACAGCCACTTAC
Source organism: Hippichthys cyanospilos (assembly GCF_059441005.1). Taxonomy (NCBI): domain Eukaryota; kingdom Metazoa; phylum Chordata; class Actinopteri; order Syngnathiformes; family Syngnathidae; genus Hippichthys; species Hippichthys cyanospilos. Next base: position 19,184,771 of record NC_142370.1, read on the forward strand.
GTTTAAGCTTCCTGTTAATACAATATGAGCGGGAACATTCTGACAGGAAACATGACCCACTAGCTTGTGTGACGGTTTGCTTCAATTGCACAACACTCCTTGGACAGCCGACAAGAATGACAAAGTTGGAAAGAAATCTAAGGCCGGATGACTGGAGTAGCTTATTTTCCTTAAGTTGCAAAACATTCAGATTGACCAAGACTCAATTAAGCCCTCCCCTACAAAAAACAGCCATAAGAGCAATCTGAAGAAAAACATTTAAACATGTTCTGGCTTTTATGGCAGTACATGACAATGCAGAGTATTATTGTCACACACATTTCACCTGGTGTTACATAGTAAGGCATCAGACGCCGACTCAAATATGGCTTGGCTTCCGCCAAAGTCGCGGGGAGGTCAGGAAGCCGACAAGCCGAATCAACCGCCACCAACATTCAAGACGTTCATGTCGATTCCAGTGTGTCCAGCTGAAAGACGTTGTGATTGGTTGGCGTGGTGAAGAAGAGCTGGTCTTCGTTGGTGGAGCGGTTGTCGCAAGGACTGTGCAGCCCCAGTGTCCGTTCAAAGTCCAATAATTGACCCATGAAGTTGAAGTTGGGGGAAATGTTGGACTTCTTTCTCTTGACAAGGTCATAGGCGTCGTTGAGCGACAGGTTGAGTCTCTGCATCAAGTAAGCCACCGTGACTGTAACAGAGCGGCTAATGCCAGCCAGACAGTGGACCAGGATGCCACACTGCTTGGACCGAGCTTCGTCTGGAGAGAAAAAGAAGGTCGCCGTCACTTTTCATTTAGCGCCATAGTAAGGCTTTTGAAAAGAATATGTCATACAAAAACAATCCACTTGTATGCACAATGACACCATTATCATCCTCTATGGAGGACCGAAAAAGCCAGAGTCTCATACTGGGAATTCGTTAGCTGTCAACAAAACGTGCACCAAGTCTAACTTGTGACCCTGCAATCAGGATCAGTACAGAGAGTGGAAGTGCCACTTCCTTCCTGGTTCTACTGTGAACCGCTCATGAAACTGACAAAGGAGCTGTGGTTTGGAGTGCAGTCCCGGTTAGAGAGAATCAGTCAACCTGAAAGCAGCTCAGCGCCAACCCATTTTTGTTTGAAATGTTTAATCACAATTAGCGGCCTTTGCACGTGGTCACAGCATAAACCGAAGCTTATTGACGAATATTACAACGCCTTTCGTCCTACGGTAGAAATAATTATATTCAAACGCAGGCACAACAGGTCGTTTGCCTGAAAAATTGGCCTCATTCTAAACATAAAAGTTAGTGGATGAATTGTAATCTACAATCTAAATATGATCTTATTGCATAATAAGCTAATTTCACTGATAGTTCTTAACTCTTGTATTGAAGGCCATCAATTGTTGGTATAAACCAGTGCTTCTCAGTTATTTTTTGTAAAGCCCCTCCCAGGAAAGAGAAAAGATTTGGCGGCCCCTGCTCACTTCCGGCAGTGGCTGTAATTAAAATCATTATCTACAAATCTATAAATGTAATAAGTATACCTAAAAGTACATCCTTTATTCCACAACAACAAAAGAAATAAGGCAATACAAAAAGCCTAAACGTAACCTTTTAAGCCCGTCCTTGGGGGTCATCCGCACTGCCCCGAGGGGTCCGCCACACTTTTTGAAAAGTACTTGTACAAACCATTTTCACAACTTTAAAGCTTGTTTCACTGTCTGTCTCTTTTGGAGAAATATTCAAACAAATATTAGCTGCATTGCCATTTATGTGCTATACAGTAAACAGCATTCACTAGAAGATTAGGACGTCATCTTTCGAGCTGGAGTGAAAAAAAACTTTCTTCACGATATATATCTGTGGCTCCTCTAGTTTAAATTCATACAGTTTTTGCATAATATGAATTAAGCAGCAGAATTCACCTCAGTTTATATACCTCAGAGGTCAGCAATTTTACCAGTTGTTAACTTAAAACAACCTCACAGATGCAAAGGGCTTAGGTTAATGAGCAATCACAGCACAGCCTGGAAACATCACATGATCAAACCTAGAAAACAGGTGTCATTACCTGAGCCCTTTGCAACTGTGAGGTCAATTTTGGTCAAGCGCATGTGGCAAAAAGGCTGCCTCCTGACATGGATTAAAACAGGTGGATTTTTCTGCATAATTTATATTTCACATCTGCAATTTAATACCATGAATACCATGTTTAGACTAGGGGGGTGTACAAAATAGTACACATTTATATAAGGATTTTTATTTTTATTTGTATTTTTTAATTGTACTTTCCCTTTAAGCATTTCCTGCTATTATAACAGAATGAAGAAAAATCACGGACCACTACAATGTATCCCACCTGGGTAGATAAGATTTGCAATAACGCTATATGCACCAGAAACAAAACGAACAAAACAAAACAAGTAAAAGAAATTCATCAACGCCCTCTACAACATGACGGTCGTGTAGCTGATTTGGAATCTAGGCATTGGATCCCCTGAAAAATAATTAAAAGCATTTAACTATGCAAGATATCAACACGTGTGGTCCTTACACAGCTAACTAGGCTTTATATTTTCCATTACAATACAGATTTTTTTTTTTTTTTAATTGTCAGTTGGTTATCACCACATTAAAAATGTCTCTTGCCATTGTGATCATAAACAAACAGAAACTCAGCCCACACTCACCTATAAATGATATTGCCTCTGGGAAGAACTGGGACAGATTTTGACTCCAGTGGTCGGATATGGGGATCTGTTTATACCTGAAGCGTCCATCATGCTCAAACATGTTTGGGAGATTGGGTGTGACGTTCAAAATGTACTTGATGTTGTATTGGCGCAGTACATCTAAGTTGGTCGAGTCTTTGGCACAGCCCAGGTAAAGGTAAGGTAGGATCTGGACCGGGAAAGTAGGCTGATTGCTGGGGAGCGGGCTCTCCTCCGACTCCGTAGCGCTGTTGGGCTCTCGATCGGAATCCCCGTCCGAACAGTCTGAGCTGATGCGCAAATTTCCGAAACCCAGAAAGGAAAGCGGAGGAGAGGAACTCGGACAGGAGATGTCGAGGAGAGTCTCACAGTGCTCTGGGTACTCAGTGTGGAATTTTACAAAGCCACCTGGAATATAGCCAAAAGAACACACGTGAGAAAAATCATCTTCCTAGTTTAGAGAATCAAAAAACAAAGTCACTTCGAGGAGAATTTGATCGGCACTGGAATGAGGTGACGTAGTACATAAGTAGATCCTGTTATCAAAACAGACCATTCATGAAATGCACGCCTTCTCCAAGCTCAGCAAAACACAGCGTAGCCATTTTGGAATTTTAATTGAGAATCTCAATGGCACACTTAAAAAAAAAAAAAAAAACCCGAGCCAAAAAGCAAGCTCATCTATTTGACGTATTTCGAGGGGACGACCACAATCGAAATAACAAGATTCATTAAACAGAAGGCGTCTTTTTAAAGTGTTTTCACTTTTTGCGTCTCTGCGCGCAGAACAAGCACTCAAACAAATAAGACTTGGCGCACCACTACTACTAGCTTGATTTGGATGTTGATAATAGGACATATGCAACAAGCGTGTTTGCCTTTTCAGGTTAACACGAGTCCACTCTCGACAGCACGGTGCAGAAACTCGAGTGAGCCACATTTTAGCTAACGTTCAAAAGTAACTTGCTTGGATCCTCACCTTCCAGGTAGTGCGCTTTACAGCCATCCTCCCAGAGTTTTTGAAGGAGCAAGCCCAAAACGGACGATGGGGTTCCGCTGTCCGGCCAGCTGACGGTGCTCTCGTCGTAGAGAACCACCGTGTCCGTTTGACATCGCCGCGTAAAATTCTCTTTGTCCTCGTGGTTGGGAATGATGGTCCGAATGGGTATGTTGCCCTTCTTGAACCTGCGGAGCATCAGGCCCGGGATGATCACGCTGATGGCGCCTTCGATGTGCGACGACTCGTACAGCTCGTGTGCGCGGCAGTCGAGCAGGAGCACTGAAGTGGCGCCCGATTCCAACTCCACTTGCAGCCATTCCACGCTCTTACCCGCAGTCGCTTTAGACATGTCGCGCTTGGTGTCGATCGGTGGCTTTCCCTCTACATGCTCCGACTTCCACGCGGCCACGTACTACATTTTTCCCGCAAAAAGGGAGCCCCGCGGCCACGACGAGCGTTCGGCTTGCGCTTGAGCTGAGCGGAGAGCTTTCCCCCTTTTTTTCCGCTTCGCCCTTCCCATCAAGCGGGGAGAGTTAGCCTACTAGTGTACAGACAGCGAGGCGAGTCCGTTTCAACGAAATCTATGAATCTTGAAACGCGACTTCTTTTCCCAAGGCAAAAAAATCTATATGTTTGTCAACTTCAGTTGCTCTGCATCGTACCGCACTCAGGTTTTGTCATTCCACTACACGACAGCAGAGCAACTCCAGAGGGAGGAGTTTGCTCCGGGTGACTTAAAGTCGTAGCTGGAAGAAGTTAGGTAACAATCGACTATTTCTCAATCACTTTTAAATACTTTCGCCTTCACTTACTATAAGCGGGGTGGGTAACAAACCATCATTTTGTTTACTAAATATTTACTCCAAGGTTGTTTTCAGATTGTTTCTGATTTAAGGTACTTTTCTACAACAAAGGAGAATTTTAACTCAAGAAAAAAAATCACAAATTTCAGGTCTTTCCAAACTTTTTACTGGTACAGCACTGGCAGTTACAAGAGATTGTCACGCATTTTAATTAGAAGCACACGTGTTCAGGTCAAGTGAACATTAACAACTCTGGCAGACAGCTATATCAATTCATTAGCCAACAGCTCTTCTTGTTTTACCTTGTAACAATACAATATTTTTGGCCTGGGGTGGCTCATCTGGAGCACTGCATGGGATCATTCCTAATGGTTGAGTCCATATGTTTGAGAAACCTAAAAGGGAGTGAGAAGTAACTGTGAGTTTGAGTTCTATTACAACTAGAGAAGCTTTGCATGAATGTGGCAAGAAGAGTAGTTTCATCTGAATTGTACAAAAAAAACACAACAACGCCAAAACCGCACTCAATGCATTTCTTAATAGTGACGATGCTTTTTATTCCATATGTGGATCTCAAAACCACTTATTTTGTTCCTTAGTATGTTTTTTTTTTTTTTTTTTTGGGGGGGGGGGTCTATGCGCAATCATGTTTGTAAACTTTAAGGTTAACTAATGATGCAAGCCATCGTGCAAGGGGGCTCGTTGGTGAATGAGGGCAAATAAGAGGGATGAGGCAGTGAGATGCGTGCAGAGGCAAGGCGAGCGTGCGGCTCATCTGCTTCCACACGTGAGTGGGGGGTGGGCAGGGAGCAGATGTGCAGAGCATCGGGATTAACAAGAATGAGGAATACAGATAAACCTGCACATACGCACACATGCTAACCATTGTACGCTGATCCAGCAACAAGCACATTGGTTTGCACATCCCACCACCGCCGCATGCGCACCTGCTTCCAACACTTACACCACCATGTACTTACATTATGCCTGTGGCTCTACATGCTCGCCCACATAATTGTTGTTCTAACAAAACTCCAGTACTGCAACAATAAGCACTGAACAGGCTGCCATTGCCGGAAAGGGGTAAGCATGATTGAAAACTCCACACACGTTACACATGCTGTGCCTTTTCTGTGTATGATGTGAAGGATGACCTCATCAGTCACATCTGTCCCATGTAACCTACACTATTAATGCATTCATTGTAACTATTCAGTAAATGCTCAGAGAGAATGAAAGACTAACATGAGCTGAGGTGACCCGCATAAAAGCCATGGTCACCTGACTTCTCCACTTCCACCAGCACGTTGGTTACATAACGCTCTCCAAAACGTGACCACATGATAATTCGAGTGTGCAAGAGGGGGCGTCTTGGGTTTGCAGGAGTCCGGGTTTTGCGTGTCAAGTTGTGCATCTGAGGGCTTCCGTGCAAAGTCCTCACTAGCACTCCTGTCATGTACACATGGACAGCGGGCTGTAGTCAGGCCAGCCTCCACTCAAAAAGACTAAGTCAAGCCTAAAAGGTTCATTTTTAAAAGATTGTCTTTCATTTCCAAGATATTTGTTGTTTGATTGTCTTTCATTTCCATGATGATGTCATCATCTGAAAAATAAAATGGAACATTTTCCTAATTTTTAGACTGTTTTCTTAGCAAACACCTGACCTATCTTTTTTTCTTTCTCGTGCTCTGGATATTTTTGGTACTTTTGAAAATGTTCTCTGGAGTCACATCAATATTTACATCCACAGATTGTATGCAGGGATGACAGTCAAGTTTATTTGTATAGTAAATCAGGGCGAGTTTTTTTTGTGTGCCTCCCATGAAGTGGGCTCCTCCGAAGAGCTCTTTGCGGCCCTGGTTTGGCAGAAAAATACGCAAAAAATATATAATATATTAGACTCAATGGCACTCAGATGATTTAAAAAAAACTGAAGTGCTGTTCAAGATCTTACGTGTGCCTCTGTACTGCACCTGTAGCAAAACACAAAGCGGACATTTTTGCTGATTTTCCCCATCCGTGTTATCTCAAAAGTAGATTGCAATATCCTGCTCATTGTTGATACCATCTAGTGGTTCATGAAAACCTCCAACCGCACAGCATGCACAAGTATGAGCCATCAGTACAGAGGCATTCCTGTCACGGACTAAAACGGAGACCAACTTTGCCCCCTTGTGGTGAAACCAAATATGTTTTGAAATGCGTTTATGAATGAACCGCCTCGGAAATCACGGTACACGGTGGCCGTACAACATAAAACCCATGCACTGGATGTCATTCTCTAGCCTTTAAATATTCAACGAGTGCTACTGCGACTGTATTTGAACACGTAAGACACGCTGCTTTTGTGCTATCAGTGGAAATAATCAACGGATTTTTTTGTTCTTGTTTGGGCCATATCTCATTCTCTTTGCTTACTGTTCTCGTCTTTCTTTCTCATGCATCTGTCTAGATAATGTATAAATGTGTCCATAAGATGGGCAATTGTAACGCCTGGGAAGCCAATGTTTGGACTGCGTTTCAGAGTCAGGGTTTTAAATACAATTTGTATGCATAAATCATTTGCACAGTTGAGAAAAGCATTCTGGGATGCATCATTCCAGTAACCAACGGGCACAACACGAAGTAAAATCTCAGTCTGGTTGTCTCCTTGCCAGGAAATCCAAGTTTGACTGGAAGAAATCAACAAAAAAGGTTATCTAGTAAATAATCAGCAAAACCTTGCTATTTAAGTGTCGTGTAAACGATAGATCAAAATAATAAAAAAAAATGTTGATACGTCAAGAGCTGCTGAAAGATCAAGTTGACCGTTGAAACCATGCTTCTAAGATGAACATCAAAATAAACTTCCCTGTTATAGTTAAGAAACCTTCGTGGTCAAAAGACAGAACTGCAACAAGGCAGCTGCAATATACTGATTCTTGATGAGACGCTCTGAAATAGAATCACATCAAAAGTGCACAAGTGTGACCATTAAGAGTGCGTCAGTACACGGAGCTCGTCAATTTTGAAAAGTTGTGCGCACACTGTACATACAAAATATAACCTATAAGAGCATCTAGCTTTTTTGAATCTTCATTGAAACTCCCACTGATTAAAGGCATTAACAGCAATATCTAAAAAATGCGTATTAAATTCCCAGGTTTTAATTTCTTCCATTTGGAAAACCCCAATCCACTCTCATGACCAACCGCACTCTCATCCAATGTGAACAGAAAAGGTCAGCTGGTCATGACAAGCAGAGAGGAAGGATTCTCAAGGGCTTATTATCTACTGGTACCAAAGAGTAGTAATGATAAAAATAATAAATCAGGACACAGTATTCAGAATTGTCACTGGGGGGGAAACCTGCAGATGTGTAAGCCATCCAACAAGAAGGATTTTATGAATTCAATGCTTTTAACACAATTGTAAACCACAAATGAAGTCACACACTTTCAACATGAATATAAGAAAATATGATAAGAAAATTCTGATAAGCTTTACAGCATTTACAAATATCTGAACCTCGGACAATGAACCAATTTACTTGTTTGATGGGTTTCTGTGTGTTCTCTTCTCAGCTTTTTGACCCCCAATATTCTTTTAATTCAATCTTCACATACAGAACATGACCGCACCAACTAGCGCTCCCAATATAATAATGATGGTGTGTATTTGTCTCGAGTAATTTGTAAACGTAAGCAAAATGATCAAGGTAGGAGGTGTCAGTAAAGGTCAAACTGGTCGGTTACTGTGATTTTCAAACAATGTATCATTCCGCCTTCGTCCCACTGGGGGGCACTATTGCAATCACAACCAGCTCCCGAAGCGCAGTTTGTTGGGCAGGTAGATACCGGTGAGGAAATCTGGACCGATGGCTGCCAGCGACTGTATTTCAGCTTTCAATCCCTTCTTCTGCATCAACGTTATCTACAACGAGAGCAATTAGGCTTCGAGTCAAAATCCTCTGCCATGCATGACATGATGAGTAACATGCCAAAGAAGTAACTTAGAAATCACTGTAGTAACACAATTATTGACAACACACACATGCTTGTGTACGCTATCCTTAGTTTAGTATTTAAAAAAAAAAAAAAAAAAAAAAAAGAGTAAAAGTTGAAAGTGGAATTTCTACAAGGGCATGAATTTTTCAAGGATAAGAGTTTTTTTATCCACGGGTTGCCCGACCCTGATAGCATATGCATTTGACAGATAAATCACTGGTTTATTTATTTTCTTTTTTCACCTCTTTCAGCCACTCTGGTTTGTCTGCAACTTAGGGCCTTTTGAGGAGGCTGTCAAGTTTGTTTTCATCGTTCTTGGTGAGGGGAAGCAGAGCATTCCCGGGAACCTGTAACCTCAAGAATGAAATGAGCATTTAACCCTACTAATTTCTTTCAAGGGTTATAAGAAATATATATGACATGTCATACTAGGCTACTTCAACGAAACTTCAAAATTGACAGCGCTATTTTGTCAAATGAGTATTCGTTGAAGTGTTTTTCTTTTTTAACCAATATTCCCTCTAGGTGGGAAAAATAATAATAATCATGATTTGTGGTTATTTTTTTGATAATCGCCCAATTCTTCTGACCACAGTTACTAATTCACATGCTTGAAAAAATACATTGAAGAACTACAATTGTTAGAAAGCACAGCAACCAATAAAAATACATTTAAATTGACGCTGTGAAAGATTTAGACCGTTTTCCATTAATAAGGAATACAATAAATGATTGTAAATCTCAATTTTAAATTATATTACATGGGGGGAGGGGGGGGCACTTCTCCAGGTGGCCATGTTTGTTATAGCAACGGACAATGGTAAATGCAGCACCTCCTGCTCTTCATACAGAAAAATGGTCTAAATCTCACACACTGTCCCTTTAAAGTTCAACTTCGTTTAAATTTGAACTTCACCTTGTTGTCAAATCCTTCAAGAGAAGACACCAAAAACTAGGCTAGTCTAAACAAATAATGAGGAGGATATAGCAGGAGGAACTGAGATTTCAAACCTCTTGAGGTCCGAGGGGAGGAGGCCTAACCACATAACACCGGGAATGGTTAGGCTTTGGGCTTCAAAGGACATGGTCTATCCAAGGAAAAAAAAAAGGTACAGAAATAAATGTTTACATTTAAGGCATCACAGCTCAGCCCACTGCCTGCATTCCGTGCTGCCCGTATGTCAAATGTGTGTTAAATTAGACAGAGTACAAACATCATCAGCAACACGTTAATTTCATGACAGTTTAAATCTTTTGGGGTGGACTTTTAATTTATCAATTACATCATCACAAATCTCCACTTTCCAAGGCACATGTGCGTACGGCGTAAAAACTAGCACATCTGTGGTGTTGTGCAGGTGCAAGTCTTTAGTGTGTTTGGAAAATTGGCAGACTCAAAGTTTCCAACAGTCAAATTAGAGCCGAACGTGCGACAATTTTTTCAAACGCACCCTAAGCCATTGTTGCAATGGAAAGCACCGGCGTTACTTATAAGGAGAAAAAGCATGGGTATGATGTAAGCGAGTTATTGTCCATCCACATGGAGATTGCTTCGAGGTGTCTTTCAGGTTAGAGCATGTCAACATGCTATCCATACCATGTGACAGTATGACATTTGTCCAGTCTCACAGATCCCAAGACACTACATTCATAAGTTCTCAATGTTTTTTTTTTTTTTAAACATATAACACAGTAAAATGTCTTTCAGTTGTCACTCTGAAATCACTCCATCTCACAGTAAAGCAATTGAAGGCCATATGGCACTCACCACTGATCCATACTTGTAGATACACGATCTCAATGCCTGGAAAAATCAGACACGCGACATGCCAATCACCAACATACAACAGCAATTACACTACGAGACGTGCAACAGGGCCCAGAACCAAGTAAAACGTTACATACGTGTCCTGCCATGCAACAGAAAAGAAGTTGAATGTCTGGATGGGATTAGGCCCGAAAAGACACCCTGAGGCAGCTAACAGGTGCTTTGGCTCTTGAGTGCGACCAAATAGTCCTGTGAGATGTAAAGTTGGGCTGAGCTCAAGCACAAGTACCATGCGGGTCAGCGTCCACAAGAGTGAAGACCGGGACATGGAGCGCGTCCCAGAGCTTCCTCACCATCAACCTGCTGTCCACATCTGGAAATCCTTTACCCTTAAAAAAAATAAAATAAAACACACACACACAAATGCACACTCTTAAAAGGGACAGCTGTGCCTCAAGGCAACATTAAGATGAGAAACTTTTAATCCACATAAAGGGGAAGATGAAAAGAAACCCTGACATACTGTGATCATGATACACGGAGAAAGTTTTGCACAGAAGTCATTCAGTTGAAGTCTTTGAAACGTAGCATCCTTCTCAACTACCAGGATGAACTTGGCAGCTGATACAATATCTATGCAAATGCTAAGGCAAAGCAAAGACCTGCAGCCAATTAGCACCATCCCTACTCGCTCAAGTACAAATAGGAACAGTAACAATCTTGGGGAAAAAAAATACGAAAGGATAGTTTGGATTCCTGCGATGTTTGAAGAGACTGCAACAGCCTAAAAAAAACAGAAGCATCAGAGGCAAAATTAGTGTCTCTCATGAAACGTAGAGTGAGAAGGACTTACCGTGGAACTTGAATGGCAGTCAATTCTTGTACCATCTTCCTCCATGTAACAAAGATCACTTGAGATCAAACCTTTGGACGTGGCCAACTGTTCAAGTCAAAATAGAAAGTTTGTAAGCTCATGCTGGTGGCTTGATTATTTATTTCATCAAATATTGATACAGTAAAAATCACATTATGGGACCTGATTTCCTATGATGGGCAAAGCACACAGATTGTTTACATGAGTAAAAGAAAAGACACTCATGTAAAACTGACTTGAGCAAAAGTGCTGATCAAAATATCTACTCAAGTAAAAGAAAAAGTACTGGCCCTGAAATGTACTTTAAAGTACAGTGTAAAAAGCTACTAAATATTGTCAGTGATGTTCAAGGGGGTGGGGGGGTGGGGGGGGGGGTGGGGGGGTTGGTACGTCCTCCTCACAGTCCCAAGTTCAAATCCACCTCTGTCCCGCCTTCCTCTGTGGAGTTTGCATGATCTCCCCGAGCCCGCATGGGTTACTTCCGGGCACTCCAGCTTCCTCCCACATTTCAAAAACATGCATGGCAAGTGTATATGACACTCTAAATCAGTGGTGTCAAACTCGTTTTAGCTTGCGGCCCGCATGAAGGAATTTCTATTCCCAAGTGGACGGAGAAAATAAAACCATGGGATATGGATGTTCATATAACTTTAAAACAGGAACTTCAGATTTATTTATTTTGTGATACTGTCCAAAAAAGTACAAACACAACATCACGATCACTCATAAAAAAAATAACTACTATTAATCATATAACATTTCAAGTTGTCCATTATCCGTATGTTTTTCTTTAAGTATACACTCACCACATGTAGAGCTCTGCGATGAACCTTTAGCATGCAGGACACATCATCCACAATTCCATCGATTACTTTTTGGGACGCAAACAGCTGTGGATGGTTGTAATAGATATCTCTGCCGAGGAAAATATAGATGAATTAGATGCCAATTTGAGGATTTGGAGTAGAGATAAAGAAATGAACGCTGAAATTATTACCTTTTAGTGGCATATGAGTGGCTCCGCACAAGTGTGTACAATACAGAGAGAATTTTAATGATCTGGGCTTCAAACAGATTTTGGAATATATATTAAAACACATCTTGAAAAGGACTGGTCTGAAAAATTTTATAGACAGGCCGTAAAAAGAAAAAATAAACCTTTAGCTCCCCCTCCCCAGACAAAAAAAAAAATGTCAGTTGTGAAAAGGGTATTTTAAGTAATGGTGGATAAATGATCATCTTACAAAATGTTGTGGCAGTTTTTGGGCAGTCACTTCTGATTGTCCTGACAGCTGTTGCTGAACTCATCTGAAGCCCAATGTCACTGTCAAAACTTAAAGAGGGACTCAATTGAACTTCACAAGAACTAATGAATGGCATAAGCGTTTAAAAACTCATTCGGTACAGAACAATAAAGTATCTTACATCTTACAGTGTAAATTACCGACTTTCACCTTTACAGCTTTGAAAATCTGCTCTACCACATGTAAGCTATCAAAAATTCCCCACAGCCAGAGGGCTACCTGTGAGAAGCCCCCCCCCCGCAAATACACACACACACACACACAATGAGCTTTGCTGAACATCTTAAGTCACATTAGGCCCTGCGTCTTTTAATCACTCAGTCATCTTAGGGTAGCAGGAAGTTATTTCAGCTTCAATCTCTGTGGTCCAAAGTACATTTTTTCACTGCTAACACCTGGCTACCCCGTTTGGGAATTTTTGTGCAAACTCTAACGGAACGCCCCAGTCCCCCTCAAATCAAATTCAACAAGCTGGTCATCTTGTGTGGCCCAACTGCCTACAACAGGCCATGTAGGTAGATGTTGATTTTTTCCATACAGCGTAATTGTTTTAGCTTTCCAACGTCAGCCTTCTTAACTGTTTTACACAGTTTAAGACTGATTCAAGGAACAAGATTATGAAAAATGTAAATCTGTTGGGAAGAATTTACCTGACATTGTCCCAACTGGATCTGTCTGGCAGCACAAGTGCTGGTGCCTCGTCCATCGACAGACAAGTTATTATTTCCAGGATTACATTTTCAATGCGGTGCAAAACCTGCCTGTATGTCCAAGTACATTTGATTATGGATGCAATCAGTCAAATTCAGCAACAGATCCGACGTTTATATTGTAATTGCGTATAGTTATTTAAGGTGATTAATGCTAATGTGCAAGCACGTACTTTAGGTACTTTCAGTCTAATTAAGCAGCAAGCATACTCGTGTATATCCTTATGGTTAAGGATTGTTGCTGAACACAACTTTTATGATAAACCCCAAGATTAGGTCACGCTGAATACCGGCATCTTTAACAACTAAGGCAGGCAAGCATTGTGAATTTGCAGGGGCACTGGAGTCCATCTTTCACAGTGTGAAGGTCTAGTCAGAGTGTGTGAAAGCCCAGATCCAAAGAGAAGAGGTCTGTGCCCCTGACCTGACCCTGAATTTCTTCTAATGTGCAGCTTTACCAAAAGAATTCATTTGCCCTAAGTGGCTTTGACAAGCTGCTTCCATAGTAATGGTTCTTAATTTCTGAGTAATTGCTATCTCTAAGTGATGATGGACAACCTCCTCACCCAGGCTGCAACCAAATCGGTTATGTGAACGACCTCTGGTTGTGGGGGTTCTTTTTTGTGCTGCAGAAAAGCTGAGCCCCCTGCTGTTCCCTTCGCTCACGAGAGATTTGTATCGAGTGCTGGGCTCTAACCTGAGGAGACAGAGTGCAACGAGTCATGTGCTTGTCTCAGGATGAGTGTTTGTACTGGGCAGGAGTGAGCGGGGCACAGGGGAAGTATAGGGGGAAGTTGGGGGATGTCGGGTAAGAAGAAAAGAGAAGGAGGAGGGAATGGACTCGCTGCAGGTGAAGGGGATTAACTGCAGCTTGGCCCAGAGAAACCAAATACAAATCTGTCAAGTTAATCCTCACAAATAGAAAACAGAGCTGCCCTCCATTCACAACCTCCATAGTTCAGCAAATCTACCTCCTGCTCCCCCATGTGGCCCCCTAACTCTCCTCTTCGGGCTCTCTGGCTGCTCTGTTTCTCATCATCTTTTGGCCAGTCTGACCATGCTGCCTAATGGCCCCAAAGTCCAGTCAGTATCCCCTAAAGAGGGTCTGACTGGTCGTCCCGGCTCCCGTCTGATTGACACTACACACTTAGGGGGTCATTAAAAAAAAGGGGGGGGGGTGTATGGGCAAGACATCTCAGTGATGGGATCTCAGTGATGGGAAAAGAATCTAAAAAGGGACCTAAACCCAATTGAGGTTAACGCAAGCGGAGAGGTTTTATCAGCACCCGACACCTCGGTAAAGCTTCATGATAAGCATGCGGCTTGGTGTGGAGAGCAGTTCAGTGTCAAAATGATGACACAGGTGCCGAATGATAACATGCTCCTATGACTAATGCTAAGTCTGGCATTAACGCTAAGGTTGACTTCAATCTAATCACAGAATGTCAGTAGCACAATGGATAACTTAACGTTGACGACTAAGGACCACGAATTAGATCACGAGGTGTTTCGGCATGCCACATCAGGCTGGAAACCATAGCTCAAACAAATGGACATAGCAAATACAGTACTGGCAAAAATATGCCACAGACCAAGTACAAGTGAAGCAATCTTAATAAGGTAATCATGCTATCATGGAACTCATTTGTTACGGGGATGCAAATTTAGTCATTGTGGAAATCCCAGAAATCAAGGGATAAAGGTATAATTTGCTCCAAAAAGGAAATTGGGAATTTAAAAAAAAAAAAAAAAACACTTTAAATCTTTTACCCATTAGCAAGGAAATATTAATAACTCAAGGGATAAAACAACAGGATTTTAAGCATCTGGGTTTCGAAACCGTGTCAAACTATGTTAAAGAGTAAAACCAGCATGGATTAAACTTGAAACCTAAATGGGACATGAGAAGTGTTCTATTTTCCCGCCCTCTTTCTTGCCTGCCTCACAGCTGTGTTTCATATGTTCATAGGGCCCCTGGAAGTGGAAATATTTACCAGTGCAGAGCATCATTACAGCAGCGAGTTAGACAAGGACAATCACAGCAAACAACAAGAGATTGATTGACAAAAAAGTAAAACCACAAACCCCATTCACTTCTGTCCTTGCACTTAGACCCCTTGATTTGGACATCAATTTAAGGTTCAGTTTAGTCTTGCTTTGAGACCACCCCACCCCTTCCACCCAGTCAAATGGACCTGATCCACCTCCCTCAGTTCACAGGTCTTCAAAGGACTGCTGCCTGCTGCTCTTTAAGGCAACACATGAAATAAATATTAATCTAGCCTCTGATCGTGCTCTCCAAGGCCCTCAATGAGAGCATGACACCAATGGACAGTGCGTCATCATTTTTTTTTCTCTCTCTCTCTCTCTTTTTTTTTCTCTCTCTCTTTTTTTTGTGAACCACTTTCTAAGCATGTTTTGACTACACAGTTTAAAGTTATCAACCCATCAGCTGAACAATAGTGCTGTGTGATTGTCTCACACCAACATGCGGGCGCACGGTACCACGATATCACTGCTGGCTGATTGAATTTTTGCTGGAGGGGGGTTTAAAAAAATAAGGGCTAATTAACACGCATACATGCACACTCACACACGATTTGGTGGGGGGAGTGCTTAGGGAGTACCAACTCCCCTATTAGGGACTGTTAGGTTCCTGTACAACCAATGTCAGCGTTTGATCTGTCATAAAACAGATTTTTTTTTTCCGCTTCCTAAAGTGAATGGACCGAATCTCTACTGCCATCCAAGATGTTGATTGGGTCCCGTTTGGTACTTTTGGCTTAATCAAGACTGCGTCTCAAACTCTCTCTGGAGCGGTTTGCATCCTAGTGCAAAGTGGTTGTCATGAAAATCAGAGCAACAAGTCTTCACTGTAGCTGGTCTATAATATATCTGAGAAACCCATTATTATGGACACATATTCACCATAACTGTTCTTATTCATGCTCTCCACTCAAAAGTTTTTGAAGTAACTTCACTGAGTTGATTATGAAGACAAAACTTGATATGCTAAGAATGAACTTTAAGTGACATAAAAGTTAGGAGCCACTCAGAATTGTGTGATGAGAGAGGGAGGGGCAGAAAAGTGTTAACCTCCTGAATCCACATGGCCATTCTTTGACAAATTGAGGTTGAATACCAAGTTTTTACAGCCACAAAACAGTTACACATTCTGCTGCTAATAACACGAGTGTCACGTGAGGAGGAGAGTTCGAATCCAGACATATACAGGACCCAGAAATTAAAAAGTCAAAAATCTTTTTACACAAAAATCTAGTGTGACAAGTTGGAAAACTAGACACTGAAACCAAACTCAATGAAAGAAAATTGTGACAAAAGGTCAAGTCTTGCAACAGCAAACCCCAGAAGACGCGGGTAATATGTATAAAATGTAGCGCAACCTTCGCCAACAAAGATAGTCATTGCATCTCAGTCCACAATACAAGCTACCACCACGATTTATGTTGTTGTACACAACTGCTTGTTAGAGAGCGAGAAACCGAGCGAGAGAGAGTACGCGTGTATGCACACATACACGAACGCACATTATTGTAGTTTTTATTGCTATTGTAGGAAAACAAAAATATAACAAAACACACCCAAAACCTCCACAGAACTACACAGCCTGTACAGAGAATCATTACAGGAATAGGTAATAAAAATGAGAAGAGAGATGCAGTCGGAATTTGTAATTAATACTCTGAAATATTATCCGTGCAGGTGATATTTTCTACAAAACTAAAATTCTTCTGGTCTTTTGGAAAGAATAAAGTTGATATTTTATTCACGTAAAAACATAAAGTACAATAGAGAACAACGTAGCTTATGGATGTGAAAATTTGATATGTGTTGTGACAAACTGTAGTACGTAAGAGACCAAAGAAACAAAACCAGATCGGTAAAAACGCTCACTGATGAGCTGGCTTGTTTAGTGAACATGTGTACAACATCCAGTCAGCAGCCTCTCCTTTGTAGACAACACTATGCTGATAAATAATGAGATAACATCAGTTCTGAGTAAAATGATGACTGGCTGAAAATAAACGTGTCTGTTGTCAATTTGTGCGCTGTCTTGCAAGATAGCGTCCGCCCACAGCCCAAAAGATAATTTGTGACAGAGGAGACTTCAGTCTGTAACGCAGCTGTACGTATGTTTTGAGGGTTGTTGATAGAAGCTTCAAACACAGTTTCCCCTGCTATTCTGCTTTCCGTCCCCCTGTCAAGGACCTCTCGGTGAGGCTCGCTTATTCCAGCCCGAGCCTCTTGCCCACTGTTTACTGTGAATGTCACCAGGCTTGGCGAGTCGCAAACAAAGAGAGGTCTGTTCTTTTTGTCCCATCCATGATTGCTATCTCCTGGCTTGGCAAAAAGTAAGCCAAAGACTGAGGGTAGTTAGAGGTTTGACCTCAGCGAGACGACACGGAAAGAGAGAGAAGAGAACATGAGAACAAATGAAAATGAATGTACCAAAGATGAATAACATGCTTGCTAGCTTCTTGAAATTCTGTCTGCTACATCAACATCTGCCGCCATTACAGGATGGAAGTGTTCATATGTAGTCGTCTAGCTCGGAGCAACCAAAGCAGATTGAAATAGCCTATACGTAGGCTTTCGGCTACTTGAAATCTTGACTAGAAAAGGAGATGCGAGTTGTTTTGTGAGAGCAAAAAGACCCGTGTTGAGATTGTGGGAAGGTGAGCCAAGTGGACAGGACGCGAAGACCCTCTCTGCCCGCCCCCTCTGTTTACAATCATAGCTAAAGCTGTCTGGCAGCCTCGCATGCTCTGCGATTGAAGTTCTAATTTTATTGTCATAAAAATCTTCTGGCGAGCCGCGGCCCTAAAACATCTCTTTGGGAGCCTTTGAAACGGCACTCTCTAATGTTTTAAGAGTTCATTCCTGAAACGGCCATCTGAAATACATTCAAGTGTGTCAGTGAGAACAGAACTCACGAGAGGGTCAGCGGCGCTCTTTAAAAGTTTGGTGTTTAAGAGGTGCTTGGGCACTAGGGGCAGATGGAGTGTAGAAGCAGCTGCCAAACATCTGCAACCCTCCTTTGTAATCTGGGCCCTGTTGTCACAAACTTCCTGCCACGGCATAGTAGAAAATTTGGATATGCTCAAAATGAATTTGGGTCCACAACGCAAGCTCTTTGGTACAATGAAGCGCCAAGCGACACAAACTGGGGGATACGAGCACAGTTATATCAACAGAATTATTCGGAACAGACCGTTTTACAATCTGCCCTGAGCAAGTGACGGAAAGTAACATTGCTAGTCCTGTCTTTTTGCACTCATTTTCATTTGAGTACAATGGTTGGAACACTGTGCAATTGGAATCCGGTGGCTTCACTGCCTAGTTTCCAGGGCCAAGAATGAATCAAGCTACACTCAATTACTATATGTTCCATTATTTGCAATAAATGTGATCGATGAAACACTCTGGTTTACAATTTGCTTCGTTGATTATTACTAAGGTAGGAGGGTGAGTGGTTTTATTTCTGTGCCCCGAAAGCAAGCACTTTTATTTTGTAGAATTAAATTGGTTCCGGCAGAGCGTTTATTAAACGGGCACCTGATGACCTTCCCGTTGCCGTTTTGTGAATGGCAGGCACATTGCTAAAGATGGGTGGTTGGTGAGGCAGAAGGATGCCAGCATGTTACCTGTTGCTTTAAATCTGGGTTGCGGTATCATCTTGTGTAATGTGAGTATATGCTTTTTTTTTTTATATGATTGTTTTATTTTTGATGTTGGACTTGGTTTAATTTGCTGTTACTTTTTAGAAATGTGCGTGATCGCAACCACCGATGGGAATAACTTTTTAAACTGCCGGCAAGGTACCGATTAACTTCAGAAGAGTAGAAATTGATCGTTAGGGTGGATAATTTACGAATGTGTGTGTATTGGGAGGACCGTATAATGTTAGCCTGTCAATGATTTTTATCCCACTTATTTTCTATTATACTGTTGGGCACTTTTTATGTTTTTAGTTGATTTGCCGGGTCAAGGGGTTGTGCAACGGGTTTGATGCAGCATTTTTTTCTATTTTTGAATTTGCTTGCAGTGCCTTACTTTGTGTGAAGTGTGCTGCAAACACTGCCGGAAGTGTAGGCACACTCCTTTGCGCACTTATCTCAGCCTGGCTATTAAAATAAAGTTGTTAATATCTATCTCCAGCCACAGTCAGTTTATTCTGACGATTGATTGAGACCTGTGCTTGAAAACAATAATACATAAGGAGTTCAACAAAGGCCAGAGGTTAAACAATTCTGGGCCACTTCTCTCACCTGAACCTCTCGCTTGCGAAGCAAACCAAAGAAATGGGTGCTGACTAATATTTGGCCCCAATATATATGCAGGAAAAAACAGGGAGCTTCATTTGGAATGATTTGAATCAAAATAGAAAATAAAGTCTTTCATCATGCAGGGAAGGCTGATAGGAATTGCCGATAGAATGAAAGAAAAAAACTGCCATTGGGAGATGTAAAACCACCAGCCTTACATTGCTTAACTTGAATACATTGCTCTTTCTCTCTGAAACTCAAATGCAACATGTGCAAAATGCAAAATGTGTATTGATGGTAGAAAGTAAGAAGTTGGAAGTGATGTGAATTTGCGGCATGACATTAACGGTTGGATACTGTGTCAGTTGGCGTAATACACTCAGCATAACTATTCACCAAAGCATGCGTTCTAAAAACAGTTACTTTCAAAATAAATCAAGGGTCAACAAAAGTTGCCATCCCAGATTTGGATTGATTGTGCAAAACTTTCTGTATTGTTGTATTCAAAACAATGGGAGGTTGTGTTATGAAACATAACCCAGGAAGTTGGGTTAAATTGACCCAAATATTGGGCAGGTCTTTTTTTGATTCTTTTCAACCCAACTATGTAAGATGGAACATTCTGAGTGTTTCAGAAATTGGAATTTTCACTAAATAGTGACTGCATGTACATGTTGTCAAAACAATTTATGTTAGTGCCAAATTTATTCTTGAGGCCTTATGAGGTCAACGCAAATGTTAATGTAGAAACTTAACTGATTCTTTCCAATTAAGCATTGTGTATGGCTAACTAATTCATGTGGTATGATTAACTGAGGGGATTATAAAATTAACATATGAGTATAACATACAATGAGGAAATAAAATGAACATGGAATAAACACGAGTAACACTGGTTACCTCTTACAAATTATAGGATTGTCAAAGGGCTAAAATAACATGAATATACCTAGTTAAGGCAAAACTGAGACGCCCGATTCAATTGAATGAATGGATTTAAGAAATCCAAACAGTTTGGAAAGGATGTTGACAGTGCAAATACCAATCCCAGAGCTTCATTCGGTTGCCACCCTCTTTAATCTCTCTGTCGCGCTCCTCCCATTACAGCTCGTTACTGCAGAAGGTGTTCTCTCCTGGTAAAAGCCGCGGCTTCCACTGTGCACTTGTAGTCCGCAGCACACGTGTGCAATCCCGCAAGTTTGAGAGCGAGGAAGACGAGCGACAGCCACGAGCACCTGATAAAAGGACGGATAGCCGAAATCGATGTTCCTTACGGGAGAACTTTCCCCAACATGAGGGCAGCTGATTCCGGTCACTGAAAGCGGTTGCCAAAGTGCGGTTACCGTTTTGGAGCGATTGGCAGCAGCGCCAGAGACTTTTACGCGCAGTGGCTTAGTTTGCTATGGCACCGCTTTTGGACAGACGCGCTCCAGTTTTGCTCTTGATTTGGAGTTACTGCGTCGTGGCCGACACGGCTTTCACGAACTTTTCCGTGGACAACGAGTTCCATTCGAGCTTCATCCACCGCAGGTTGAGGAGCCAGGAGCGCCGTGAGATGCAGCGGGAAATTCTGTCTATCCTGGGGCTGCCGCACCGGCCGCGACCGCACTTCCACGGCAAGCACAACTCTGCTCCCATGTTCATGTTGGACCTGTACAACGCCATGTCCACGGAGGGGGACGAGGACAGGTACTCCTATCCATACAAGCCCATCTTCACCACTCAGGCACCCCCCATCGCCAGCCTGCAAGACAACAACTTCCTGAATGATGCCGACATGGTCATGAGCTTTGTCAACATAGGTACGACATCTTCTCCTCACATAACCGACCGCCTTTTGGAACCTCCGGAAGTATAGCACGAGAATTTGAAGGAATTAGTGACGCCAAGCCTTGAGGCCACTAAATGTGTCTGTTCAAATTCCACAAACGCAAGCAATGACCTGCAAGTCTGCATATGCAGCTTGCCATTAATCACCACTGGACACATTTCCCGTGCTACCCTTCAATTATACTTTGTGTGATGTGTACGCTGGAGAAATCGAGCACCCTATATTGCGATCGTCCATCCTTCTATTATCGACACCCCTTATCCTCACGAGGGTCGTGGGGGCGTGCTGGAGCCTATCCCAGCTTTCTTCGGGCAGTAGTGCAGGATACACGCACAACTAGTTGGTCCACATACGGACAAACAACCACTCATACTCCCAAACACGCCCGAGGGCTATTCGGAGTGTCCGATATACCTACCCTGCATGTTGTGGGGAATGTGATCGTTACCTGAAAATGTAATCAAGACACAAAATGTAATAACATTTGCACTTAACATGATCAAAGATGTAATAAAACCCAACTCTTATAATTTCACCAATAATGTAAAGATACCATTCCTGACTGATGCTGTAATAACATTTTTATCAATGAATCTCTGCGGCAGATCAGATCTAATATGAAGAGCGGAGCGTACTTTGATTACCTCTGCAGGGTTGGTTTAATACTAAATACCTCAACTCCAACAATAGAGGGTTTTATGCAGACATTTTTTACTGTTAGAATGGATCTAAACGGCCGATTAAAATAAAAATGCTCGATATAAACACCTCAATCGGAATGAAAAGGCAGAATCCAAATGGAATTTCATGACGAATCATAGAGGTGGTATATCGCATCTGCCAGTCCGAAATACTATCAAGTAAACAATTCGATCGGAGTAGCCAAACTGCTTACGGTGTGTGCATGCTCCGTCTTCAAGTGAATGCTTCATGTACCCACATTAAAATGACGCCATCTTACCAAAGCCCTTCTGCAACATGGGCGCAACTTTGAAAGTACCTATAACTTGTTTTCACAAGATGGTTTTTTTTTTTTTTTTTAATAAGACTGTCAAAATTATCTCAACTTCTGTGTTTAAAGGCTATAGCAGTGGTTCCCAAATGGGGGTACTAGTACCCCTGGGGGTACTTGAAGGAACTTCAGGAGGTATTCGAGATTTTTAATGAAACAAATAAACATTTTTTTTTTGAAAAGAGAAAGAAAGATTCTGAGGTTGGACCCAACTCGTCATGTGTCACCTCTCATTACCTGTCAAGTTAATGATTTATTTTTATGAACATATCTCTACTGTGATCCTAAAAGAGGACACTTTAGGTTGAAATATTTTCAGTGGACTAATATTTATTTATACTTCTTTATTTTTTGTCAACAGGTCTGACACTTTCGGTTTATTATTTTTCTGGGGACAAATATTTTTTAAGAATTAAATTAATGATTTATTTTTGTGAAGAGATCTCTACTGTAATCCCAAAATAGGACACTTTAAGTTAGATATTTTTCGGTGGACAAATATTTATTTATAATTATTTCCTTTTTTGAAGAGGTTTGACACTTAATGTTGTTTACTTTTTGTGGACAAATATTTATTAATAATTAAATTCATGATTTATTTGGTGAACGGACCTCTACTTGTTATGTTTAGTATTTTACATATATAATTATTTTTAGAACAGTCTGACTCTTTATTTTTCGTGGAAAAATATTTATTAATAATTAAGTTATTTCTTTTTTTTTTGTCTAAGCCAACAACCCAATTAACAAATAACAACAATGACGGGGGCGATTATTTGGCTTTAAATAAGCAGGTTACATGTAGACAAGGTTTAAGAAATTAGTCAATTACGCTGTAGTTGTACGATACGGCACAATTCTCCAGCATTGGCGCTAGCCACTAACTAGAGACCTTTCAAACCCAGAAAAAACAAAAACCAAAAAAAAACCCAAACAATATATGCAATTAAAAGTTAATAACTGCTATACTGTATCTAAACGATTTGGGCCACCTACGTCATCATATCTGTTAATTTACTTATTAAAATACATGGACCATCATGTCATTTCGGTTTACAACACCTAATTAGTTAACAATGCTTCCATCTTCCATTCCAGTGGTTGGTCTGTCAATCAATCAAAATGCTGTTGTCCGCATGCTGTTTGTGGGAAGGGGCATTTTCCTTACAATTCAAAACTTAGTAAATGTAAAAAAATGGACCCTTTGTCTCCATTTTTCATTCTGTCTCGCAAAGCTGACTAGTGGATCACAAGGATCCTTTGCACATGTATAGACCGAAGCAAAAATCAGTCAATCAAATCATTCTGGATTGAATATCATTTGAATTCAAAATCATTTTGGATCGAAAATCAATTCTGAATCGAATAGTAGACCTAAATGTAATAGAGAAAAGGATCGATTAAATTGTTATTGCAATATCAGTGAAGTTTATTTATTTATTTATTTACAAACAAAACCCTATAATTTCACTAATAATTGATCACTTTCTGATTGAAATAAGTGCAAATTCTATTACATATTAAGGCATTACTTTCAGGAAAGGATTAAATCATAAGGTGCTACATGGAGAGCAGGGTTACTGTCAAAGAAGTAAGTTCAGGCGCTGGCTCTACGGCTGTTGGAGCAGGTCGCTGCGATGTCCATGTGTCATCTAAAGAATGGGAGCATCACCAGCACAATGGGATCAAAGTGCAGCGGGTGCTCCCTTCCCACTGTGGTTCAGAGGCACACTTATGAGTAGCCCGGCTCGGGAACAATGCCCTTCAGCTATGAACCATGCTTAATTATGTCAGGTGCAGCTGGTCGCACAATTAGACAATGCTAAAGACAAAGTATTACAATATGGACTTCTGTGCAAAGTTAAATGTTCGTAAATAAACCAAGTCATTGACTCACATGCAGTTGAGAGTTGTACTTTTACACTCCTGCTAAGATCATTGTCGGAGCATCTTGGCAGGAGAGAGGGAGGTGACACTGGCTCCTCCGCTGCACTGTATAATTACAGCAGGAGCCGCTGCATTGTGACTATTTTCGACAGGCTGCAACACAGATGGATTTAACCGCAAAGGCTCTGCAAGTCAAAGGGCCTCACAAAGTGTGCAGCCAAGGGGGAATGCGGCAATGGAGAGAAAGAAGGGAACTTTTTGGGGAAGAGGTGCACGCGAGAGAGAGGCGCTTGCACTCGATGCTGACAGTTCATCAGTCAGAGCCACTTTAAACTTCTGGAACCGTCTGGCTGTGATGTGACCCGTTAGGTGAAAATTCTGTACTCCCTTATTTGCGCTGCATCTGCCAACCGAGTTCTGATGCCTCCTGTGATAGAATCAGTTTCCTGGCAGCTTGATTAGAAGCAGCAGGTACACTTTGCTTCTTTGGCTTCACATAAGCGTAAGGGAGAATCAGATGGATTATCCATTTCCTCTCCAAATTCCTTCCTTTCCACATTTGCTCATTGTGGTTTTTATTTTTATTTAGGTCGCCTGAGAGTAGAATGAGTGCGGCTTTTATTTAAAAACATTCCCCAGGCTCTCTGGTAGTCTCTAAGGCCTCTGTGCCAAGGTGCAGTAGCCTACTATGGTATATGCTGAAAAGCCTCTTTTGATGCACTTGTCCTAGGAGTGTCAGTTAAATACACTGACAGTACCAACTAGAGCATATTTATTTACTGTTATCCAAAAGTATGTTCTGCGAGATCCCAGTCATATCATTTAGGGCGGAATGTCACACCGAGGAGCTAGAATTCTTTTTAATCAGCTTGCGTGAGAGGCCAGCTCGGGTTGGTGCGGGCTTTGGGACAGACCCCCCATCCGGGGACGTCCTCTCGCTGAGTCACCTCTGTTTGAAAGGCCAGCTGTGTAAATGGCTTACAGCATACGTTTAGAATGTACAGCACTATGCACGCAGCCTGGGCCACCCAGACATGTCGTGCATGTTGCACATTGAGTAGCTTTGCTGCGCCACATACATACATCTCATGAAAGGGTAGATTTGTTTCAAAACAAATCAGCTATTTTTGAACAGAAACTGTCAAAAATGTTGTCCCCATTTAAAATGTCAAGTGACATCAAGATTCGATATCAGGATGCAGGTTATGATCAAAACTGATCTTCATTTCGACCTACAGTCAATTCAATTACTTTATATTTGTTGCAGGGGTGGCAATGAAGTATTTTCTTTGAAATGAATAGCTTGCAGCGCTGTTTTCTCGTGTTTCTGTTATGGTACATCATAGTTCATTAATTCTGGGTCTCGTTAAGCGTGGTCATGTTCGGCTCATGAGTAAAATGCTAAGCTATAGTACCTTTTCCTTGCAGAGTTAAAGTTTAGTTTTCTGACTTTGGTTGCCTGTTGTTTATATCCTGGATGACTGATTCAGAGCATACATTTTCAGGTGGGTGGGTGAGGGCTGAATGTCATAGCCTTCTACAGTAACACACGAAAAGTCCCCTGAAGTGGGGATGGTCCATTTTTCGCTTACAATCGCATTTTATGTTTGTTTAATCAGCATCTTGATATCAGCTTGCTTCATCAATTTGACATCGTCGACTTCCATAAACCTGACTAGGTGAATACCAAAATCTACAATCCAAAGCTGCTATCTGTGTAAAATGTGCTTACTTTTAAAGAATATACATTTTAAAATATAATTTGTTTCATTAAACATATTTTATTAACCAAATAACTTCAATTGAAATGTGAAAACAATGAAAAACAAAACAAAACCACTGAATTGGACAGTGTTTTCAAACTACTGTGTTCAAACTTTTAACTGGTACTGATGAATAAAAATGAAACACATAAACCATTCCATGTTGTCATTGTTATTTTATTCGTATTATAATGTTATTGTGATTATGATGATGCTGACGATGAGTATTATCCTGCAGAGGTTATGCACTTCTTGTGAATTGAACGTAGTTCAATATTGTGAACTGTAGCTTTAGTTTGTAATTCCCCATTATGTTTGTATGTGGGTGGCAGGGTTTGTGTGTTTCAGTTTGGGAAGACAGCTTGTGTCCCTGCACTCTCAGTGGGTGATTTGTTTTTCAGAATAAGCCTTTTAAAAAGTAATAGTTTGTCATCATCATGGATCATGTCATCATTGAATAGCTGGAACAAGCGCTATTTCTATGTTTTGCTGCTTTAATCAGTGCCAGATGGCACATATTTCCCCAAAATGAGTTTTAAAAAAAACTTTCCATGCTTTTTCTGTTATTAATAAGCAAAATCTGGACCCAGAGGCCGATAGGATGCAGAGGCGGAGAAGTGAAAGTCTTCCTATGCAAAACTGGAAAAAAAAACAAACAATAACAAAAACATTACATCTGGAAAACTACTGTACATCTGGAACACTAGACCTGAAAAAAAATAGGAACACAGCTTGAGACAGCTCGATGCTATCACACTATGTAACTGAGAACTTAGATCTTAAATAATGAGACATCGTAAAGACAAAGTAAAGGACCATAGAAACTCCATAGCAAGTGATACATCAATGAACAAACCAGCCACTACAGTCACAAAAGTCAACACATAATAATAAATAATACAATAAATACATAAATATAAAGGTGACAAATACACGACCATGACAGCTGATATCTCAACTTTTGTTCTTCTTTGCTTTTATTGCAAGGTGTTCGTTTGCACAGCTGTATTCATTGTGAAACAAGTCTAGGTGTGTTGCGACAGCCACAAAATGTGGATGTTCTGCTCACCAGGTAATAATTATCTTCTGCGTTACCTTGGTGACCTGACAGGGCAAAATCTAACTCTGCACCATACCGCCCCTTCACTTCCTTCAGAGTTTGCACTTGAATATCATATTATTATTCCTGCAATAGTGTAAGAGACATGCAGAAAAAATCCTGAAGTAGTCAATTTGTTGAGATTTCATAGAGGTTTTTGGTCTCAATATTGTGTCACCAGCTCTCCGGCCTGCACACTCCAATCATACCAGAGGCATGTGTTCATCCGTTCTCTCCCCACCTATGTGCCTATTTCTCCTCGCATTCCTCCGCAGTGGGCTGCACGTGGAGCAGAGGTTAATATAGATGTTTCCCACTGTCTGCAGGCCAGAGCAGCTGTGCACAGAAACTCGATATTTTCAGAGTCCCTCATTGCAACCTCCTTCATCATGTCTGGACCGTGTCTCCGTTTCATCCTGCAGCAAGACCAAAAGTCCCTCCTTTTCTTCTTGCACAAACAGTATTGATTATCAGCAGCGGTTCAGTTAGTTAGCATAGAGTCCCTGACGGTTCTGGTTGTATTTAGTCTCCGAGCACTAGCTCTGGCTCTCACCTCCTGAGGTTTAAGCCTCCTGTGCGCTCAGACGTAAAACATTTCAACACTTTCTTTTGTGTGTTTTTCCACTCCCTGCCTCTTTATTGCACACATCCACAGACGTTCTGTGAACCCCAAACACGCACACCCTTGATTTCTCACTTTCCCACCCTCATAAATACACACACATATTTTCGTCTATCTATTCCAACATTCTGGCTGTGGTTCAACTCCAAATGGACGGAGAATACACAAGCAAGCGGTGAAGGCCCAGTCATTCCACAGTGAATTCATCTTGATGGCTAAGTTATTGAAATTCTTTGAGACCTCCTCAAATGAAACTAAAAGTTTACACGTTTAAATGCGTATATGGAGCCAAAGATGCTTGCACTTTTCAGATGCTCAAAAGGAATGTGCTGGGAGCTAATTAGTGTTATTCGGTTCATGTTTTACTGCCTTGTGAAGAGCAGGGAGTGAGCAGAGGCAATGGAATGTTAAAGTTGGTAGAGATAGCCATGCCTTCCTGTCAAGTCATTCCTTTTAATGCCCGCCTGGATTTGATGTATTATACGGTGGGTTAGTGGATAAATCATTACCAGAAACAAGGAAAAATCCTCTTACATTTTCATTGGCTGTCTAAACAGTACCGGGAAAACATGTACACTAGATCTGATTCACCTGTACAACCCAGAAGTTCAAAATGACATCTGGGAGTGAGTATGCAACTTCTATGCACTCTTGGCTATGCCATGGCACACGCTGGGAGGAATGATGAAACACTTGGGTGGGTGTTACTTGGCCATGCGGCAAGGTATCCAAAAGCCTGGAGTGAGTGTTTGAAATTTGCTACTCTGATTGCCAAAAATCATTCATTGCCAGGAATGCTGGGCTCATTTTTTGACTGTATCACAAACCTACACTGCACATTTTAGGTAAACTGGAAGAAAATGCCAGCTACGAAGAAAGTGAAAAAACAAACAAACAAACAAACAATTAAACATGCACAAGAAGCTGCAGCACAGTGTGATTTGCTATAGACCCGTTTTGCCCCTTCTTTCATCTGGGTTACTCTGGCCTTAGTTTATCGGAGAGCGGCAGCATATCAAACTCCCTTGCGTTTCATTGAGTACAAAGCAACAGATGATAGAGCAGCTCTACTATGGTGGCAATAGGGATCGAGTGTGGTGCAAAAGCAAGTTGTTATATCAGAAGCAGAACTGCATTCCTTCATACAAATCGGGCACTTTTCTTGTGCGAACAGGATGTACTTTTGCATTTATGTGTTTGTGCATAGTAAAACACTATTTCAGAGCCATTTTCCTTTACCAGTCACCAGCATGGTGTGATTTGTGTTTCGGTTCTAAGCTGAACATTGCATTAGCGGAAGCCCTAAAACATCGACAATACTGTTGGCCAGATCAAAGCAGCATCCGATGTTTTAGCGATACGGTGAGGAAACATTACACCAGTTGTGTATAGACTTTAAATGTTTTAGGCTTTAGTATTCAATTATTCATGCTCTGCTCTGCAAAAATATGCAGTGGGGAATCTTTGATGAATAATTCGAAAACAAAAACATCGCTGCATGACTCTTGACCTAATGTCTCTTGAATGGGTTTTGAGAAAAATAAATACTGCTAAATGGCCATGTGCAGCTGACCAATTCTCTTGCATAATATTTAAAAAAAAAACAAGGTTATTAATCAACCCAACAGACAGTGGACATGCAGCCAATCAATGTACTTTTATTTGCTCTGATTGGGCGGATTTGTGGCATATTCGTAACCTGTGTGCCACAATGAGTGCACAAAGAGTACACAAGTGGAGCGAGCGAGCAAGGGAGGGAGGGCTATCGTGAGCGATCAATGAGAGATTGTGAGCGAGCAACTTTTACTTTCTCTGCTCAAACTGCATCGTTGCTCGCTCAAACACTTAACATTGCTCGCTCAGTATTTTTTTTCTGTGCTCAAAATCTATTCTTGCTCGCTCAAAAATTGTCATTGTTTGCTTGCGATTGTGGCACAAATATAATTCCATAAGGTAGGACATCATTGAAGGCCTAAGTGTGAAATGTACGGACTGCCACTGATATACATGCACGCACACACACACACACACACACACACACACACACACATATATATATATATATATATATATATATATATATATATATATATATATATATATATATATTTATACTGTATTTATAAATCTAAATATGTGAAACACTTTACAAACATTGGCTTGCACACAAGTGTAAAGTGCATCTGAAATGTTTTGACAAAAGCTTTCACATCTCTCGAATCCAGCTCTCCCGCATTACCTTTGCCTTTTCCACCTTCACGCTCCACTTCGTCCCTCCATGTGACCTTTTCTTTCTTTATGATTTCTTCTGAGCTAAAGATCCATTTCTGGCACCAGCATGCTAAAAATGACATATCATCCAAAAGTGAAGCGGGTGGGCTGAGCTGGGATTTGGGCTATGAATGAATGTTTCTTTACAAAGACTCCAGTTGCATCATTCACAGTGAAGAGCCTTTCAAAATACTACCTTCGTTCATGAACATCATCAGGTCAACAGATAGAAAAAAACTATGAGGATGTTATCCATAAGTCATATAGTACTAGCTGCAGATAACAGAAAAGGTCATCGATACAAGGTTGGACTTGATCATCTAAAAACAAACAACAGTCCAACATGTGGACTGTGGTCCAGGCTGTTACATATCAAGTATAAAATAAATCTCTGGTCAGTAATGCTCAGTGACACAGGTGGTGGAACTTTGCTATGTGCTTTATGGCAGAAGAGGTAAAGCATATTTGATGACTTCACTGAAAGACAAGAAAAGTCAAGAGCTGTGATCTGCAGACGGCCTGCAGGCTAGGGAACTCATAAAGGTTTGATTTGACCACAAGTAAAGGACTCCTCTTCCTGTGGTTGCTGCCTCAACTTGCACACATGCAGTCCGAACGGCATGTGCACACCCTCAGGCGGACACAAACACGTGCATGCGCTTATGTGAATTATGTGGTTAATTAATGATTGTCAAGTGTGACTAAGTTCTAACGTGAAACTCTGTTGACCCTTTTCCAGTATAAATACATCATACGAGCATGATGTCATCAGTAGTCAGCAGCGGGCAGGAAGTTTCTTGAGTAAGTCATAGCCCTGCTGTGGTTAGCTGAAAGATCAAACCCAGTTTAAACTTTATAGGATAAACATCTCAAGTAACTTGCCCCTTCTTTGCAGTACCTATTGCTTCCCCGGGCTTGTGGAAACTATGACAATTACTTGTTCCCTGGATTATAATTGGAACATTGTCAAAGCAATTGAGACAATGAAAGAAATAGGCAGACCAAGTAAACATGACTTGTGAATTCTCCAGTGAATGCTCAATCATCAGAAAAAATGACATTCGATTGATTGTACCTCTCTTTGGAATCGGCTGTAAGCTCCGGAGGGATCTTCTGGAGCAGGTACATATCTCTAAGGACTGGAAGGTATTAAAAAAGTGATGCGGTGAAGATTAAGTCGAAGTGCAGCAGTCCCAGGGGTGAGATCCCCCTTGGCCCCATGCCACGCAGCGGAAGTGTTCAAGGTGCCTCTGAAGGGTGTGATGGGGCTGAGCAGACACTTGGGCTAATGTGAGCCGTCAGATCTGTCCGTTGTTGCTCCGGAGGCTGAGGTGTCTGGGATGCTTCTTGACTCGGTCAGACAAGGAAAGGAGGTGTTTGCAAGGAGAAAGGGAATGCATAGAAAATGTGATATTTGACTTTTAGCCACCTGGTTAACAAGGGCGACAATCAACAAAACCCTGAAAATTTGCAATAGGGTCTTCAAAGATGTTGAACTTTTTAAACATTTTTAAAAATATTGAACATTTTATTGTGCCGTTTGGAAATTAAATTATGTGGCTTGTCAAAGAAAACATGGGTGCAGTCGAACATGACAATTTTATTTTATGTTACAGTATAAATAAAATACTGTTGTTAATTGATAATATAATTAATTCTATCGTATAATTATCCTATAATTAATGAACTCTTGGTGCCAAATAAGCAGCTTGAATTTAAAAAAAAAAAGGCAAATCAGACACCAACATGATGAAAGCATTTCACCCTTATGTGTGTGTGCGTGTGCTTGTGTGTGTGAGCGTATGTGCGCGCATTTGTTGTTGCATCTGTAATTATGGATTACGAAAAAAGCCATAATGATTGTCTAACTGTGCTGTGACGCACAAGATTGTCTGCTTCGTGAGCCGGACTTTGTGATACACTTCCCATGTGTGTGCATGATGTGGACCCTTGGCAGACTTATATGGTAAGGCCTGGTACACACATAAGAATTTTGCAAATCTTAAAAGATTATATTTTCTCGTCGGTGAACCACACACATAAAGGTAAAAAATAAAATAAAAGGGCATTTTACAGTTTAGGCCGTATTGTCACGTTGAAGCATGGCCAGTGAAGACGTGGAAGATTGTGGACCCAAAAATGCAGTGAATCAGGAAAGTTGAGATGCTCAAAAATTATTATTTAACTCTGCTCACAGGCAAGGCAAATAAGAATTTTACAAAGTAACAAACAAAACTCGAAACTTAAAAGTCTTACTGCGACCCTGTGGCTATGGCAGAGTGACAGCCACAGGGTGGCAGTAAGATGTATTGACAGTATGGTAGACTCAATACAATAACCTGACAACCAACTGAAAGCAAACTGGTAACTAAATACACTCAACACTAACGAGGAAACATTTAACAGCTAGGCAGGAACAATAGGCAGGAGAAGCTCGGTTGACAAGACAAAGATAAAACACAGATTGGTGAACACAATCACACAAACAAGGAGAGACACGATGGGGGAAAAAAAACAGGAACGTGACACATTACCCAAAACCCCACAACTATTGTACAAGTGAGTTTCTGAGTCTGCTGGTGCAGTTAAAAAAACAAAAAAAGAAAAAAAAAAACAAGAAAAAAAAACATCAGCGCAACCACAGCAGAGAAAGTGGCAGGTGCACCAAGACTAAAGTTAATTTTAAACAGGCACGTGTCAGGCATGTGTAGCGGAACATGTGTAATACTGACATCATGTCACATTGATATCACCAACAGCTGCTTTAGAACATGTGCGTTGTCATCAAACGTTTTCATTCATTTGGGCAGCTAATGTACTTGAGTTTGAGAGTGAAGGAGGCTTGAAAAACAAGTCGCTCTGTTTTTCTGCCCATGTTTTGCCAAG
The DNA here is from genome assembly GCF_059441005.1 of Hippichthys cyanospilos. Classification (NCBI taxonomy): domain Eukaryota; kingdom Metazoa; phylum Chordata; class Actinopteri; order Syngnathiformes; family Syngnathidae; genus Hippichthys; species Hippichthys cyanospilos. Next base: position 19,217,567 of record NC_142370.1, read on the forward strand.
GAAATCGTTACATAGTGAAGAATGTTTGATGGGTGGAGCTTAAATCAACAGAAAGGCGGTAGTAGATTAGAAGATCATGCACCAGAGAAAGTTAAAAGAGAAACTGGGAAGTTTGTTTTGTGATATCTTGCAAATGAATGTAAATGGGCCTTCACTTACAGTATATGCTATACCGTTGTACCTTTGGCACTTCAAGAGCATTTTACACATCACATTAACTACACATTTACTTACTGATGATGCAGTATCAGGAGAAAAGGGGGGTTCCGTATCTTGCTCAAAGACACGTCGACATGATCACAATGACTGGGGATTGAATTTACAGCCACAGAGCCATGCTACCCCTACTCTAAAAATGACTGATTCTTATTTACTTTGTGTTTGTAAAATACAAAATAAGCAGCCAAATCCACACGTTCTTATCTCTCTCAGGAGGATTTTTCCACTCACGAAAAATGACATCACAGGGCTCAGTAATGACCAATCACAGTTGATTTGTTTTCTGAATTTGTTTGTGGCTTTTGTAAGCTGAGCTATACTTTTCAAACATTCCATCCTACTTTTGTTTATCATGGTATTTTTCCACATTCCACAGTTAAACATATGTATAAACATTTCATTTGGCACATTTTCGATTGATTTTCTTATTAAATATGAGATTTATGGTATCTATTTCTAACCAAGAAGTAAAACGCCTCGTTTGCAGAGGCCGCACCTCTTATCGTGTGTCTGCCTTTGATGAAATCATTCAATGCTGGTCCGTTCGGAAACATCCATCCATCCATCCATCCATCCATCCATCCATCCATCCATCCATCCATCATCTTGACCACTTATCCTCACCAGGCTTGCGGTTGAGGGAGACTATTCCAGCAGCCTGAGTAATAGGTCCAAAAACAGGCATTTTTCTAAGATTAAAAAGCACAACAGCATCAATACACCGCCTTCAATAACACCCGTTCCTCATGTCAAATCATTGCCCGTGGGAACCCAGTATTCATAACAACAGTTTCACCCGTGGTTGAATTATTTACTATTGATGCTGATTGTCTGGCTGTGTACTCCCAGATGCACATTTTTGCCACCTCGGCATTTTCTGCAGCGAAACGTCAATAATAAATGAAACATTACTATTTACTTGGCCGACTCGATGCAAAATTTCGCCTCCTCAACTCCGGAATCGGAACGAAACTAAAAGATGTGGTAAAGGTCGGCATGTATTTAATCGTGCGCTGGCGGTACGGGGGCGGCGTTGGGAAGGTATGAAATTCTTGTCGTCGTAAGAATCCTTCAAATCATATTTACCTGCTCGGGCAGGGTTGGTCCCGGCGCAGAATAAGCAAGGTATGCTTAGAAACACCCCAATTAGGGAAAGTAACAATAATAATGTGAGAAATCAACATTGAAACATGGTTAAAAGCTCCAAAACATTGACTCTTCATGACTGGTCCCCTTGAAACCAAATAAAAAAAACTTTTTAACAGTCTTTAAATCAAGACCTAGTTGATATGTGTATCCTCCTCATGACACGAAATATCTTTAATCGTGTTTTAAAATGGCATATAGTACATATGCATTTAATTTGTACACGCCACATTCCATGAATTTAGTCTCCCCAGTCTGGCAACCAATTCAGGCTCTGGCTCACTCATGAGAAAGTGAGAAAGAATGACCCTATTACAGTAGTTGTACAGTAAATTGGATGGACGGATGGACGGACGGTTATGAAAGGCTAACGTGGGACTGATTCGGGCTTAAGAGTGGAGGCTCTGATCCTTTGGGCGTCCTCCTGGGACATGAGGAACATGCTTGAGGGGTGGTGGTGGGTGATGGTGTGTGGGACTTACCAAGGGAGCTACAATAGAGTGGTTAGTCTTGTGGGGTACATTGGAAACATTTACTCCAAACATGGATTCTCAACTCATAAGAACCAGATGAGGGGAAGACTGGATGACCCTCTGGGACTGAGGGCGGGAGAAGAACTTGTCAGAAGGTGCCTGCGTCTTTATCTTGCTCCTCAAAAGAATTGTTGCCTCTCGCTCCTCCATCCTCATGTCAGTTGCGATCAAACAAGGCAATGTGCATTCATGGGTTTGAAGTGGCATTCCTTAGCATCCAAAGAGCAGCTATGAAATATAACCAATAACTGTAATACAAAGGCCATTCCTTCTCTGCTTATGAAAAAGTAATGATTTGCCAATCAAACATTTCTGAAGCCACTTCGTTTTCTTCTTACAGTGGAGCATGACAAGGAATTCCTGCCAGTGCGACGGCATCATCGAGAATTCCGATTCGACCTGTCCCAGATTCCGGAGGGCGAGGCGGTCACAGCTGCTGAGTTTCGCATTTATAAAGACTTCATGCATGAACGATTTGATAATGAAACCTTCCGCATCAGCATCTACCAAGTGCTGGAGGAACACTCTGACAGGTAAAAACTTTTTTTCCATCTGCCCTAGTATGCGTGAATACAATTTACTGGCGTGCACAACGACCGGACCATTCATATTTGATTCACCCACACATACAGTATAGAGTACAGTAGAGACTGACTTGTGGTTATTGGGTCACCAACATATATTATTGTCTCGTCATTGCCCTTCTCAAAGAGATACTTTACTTGTTTAGGCATTTTCAGCAGTAAAGTCATTAAATAATTTGATATCTAAATGATTTTTCTCATACCCATAGTGAAAATGACACTCAGGTTACAACCAGTCACCGCTCACCTGTTTTCAAAGGTTGGCCACCTGACATTCACAAATTCCATTATTGGATGTTACAGGAACCCTGATTGTATCATTATATTTTTACTGTTGAAAATGGCTAAAAGAGTTGAGAGTTCTTCTGGAAAAAGAAGCCAGGAGATATAAATAGTGTTTAGTGTTGCTTTTGTCTTTTCCTATCTTGTCTCTTTCTCATTTTCTGGGTTCTCTGTGCAGAGTGTCAGACCTTTTTCTTCTGGACTCTCGAGTCATTTGGGCCGCAGAGGAGGGATGGCTGGTTTTTGATGTGACGGCCACCAGCAACCACTGGGTCCTCAACCCTGGAAGAAATCTGGGTCTTCAATTGGCTTTAGAGGGCACAAACGGTGAGTATCACAAGCATTTAAAACACAGTGTTTACATGTTTGAAACGGTTCATTATTATTATTTTTTTTTTTTATATCACTCAAATATGTATACAAGTAGCATGGTTAGCCTGCTTCGAGAAAGTATGTCCTGTCACATTTTCCATAATCTGACTGCTTGAGGCTATCATCGCCAAACTCTGTTTTTCATCTTTGGGAAACACCGTCAACAAACAACTTTGATTACAAGAGTGTGATTAAGGACGTGATCTCTCTCAGGTTGGCAGGATGTTACATGTTTGGCAAGGAAAACAGTTGCTTTCATGTTTAGGGAGCGAACCTCTGCAACTATGAGTGTGTGCTGAAGTCCCTATGAGAGGTTGTGGGCGAGCGTGTGTAGACAGGCACGAAGGACATTCTCCCGACGGCGACAACCCGGTGCCTTGATTTACCACTAAACGGTGATTAGACGCACGTTCTACTGCAAAAGCACGGGGCAACAAAACGCATGTACCAGCTCACCTACATAGAGCAAAGAAACGAGAAGTGAAGGCCTTGATATTGTTTTTTCATAACAGGTGGAAGAGAGATGGGGTGAAGGTAGAGCAATAGCAGGATCACAGCTCGTGGGATGCTTAGTTCCCAGTCCGGCAATATTCATTCCACTTTTTTGTACATTTAAATACAATGACATTCCGACATTCATGAGAGCCAAATAATAATTTTTAGGCAAGTGGTAATCAGCAGTCAGAAAGTGATTATGTACTGTATATACATGCAAGTGAATTCCTGTGTGCTTTATAATTGCCTTCACCCATGTAGTATCTGGTCTTCGTCTTGGGCTTTTTGTGTCTAGCAATCACTGCTGAAACCACTGTTGTTTTTGCCCTCCACATTCTCTCTGGTTCTTCCTTCAGTCCTTGGTATTTCTCCAGCTATTTGTGTTTGATTCCAGATGTTGCTATCACTCGGGATTGCTACATCTATCACAACTGCTGTCTTCTAATATTTATCCACCACTACATACTATATCAGGCTGGTTGGCTGTCTCCAGTCGATCTGCATTTGGAAGTTGTTCTCCACCGCCTTTGCAGGTGGTAGTCATCTTGATTCTGAGACCTCCAATTCATATTCTGTACAGATTTTCCAGTCAACTACAGTATTGCTGCTACTTAGTGATATCTTCCCCGCCAGCATCTTATACCCTGCTGTGATGCGCTGTACCATCTTTGGGACTTCTTTGCCCAGCCTCCACATCGGATTCTGTCTGATATGATAGACCTCGGCCTCTATCGAGCTTGTGTTTAGGGCCCGATCTTGTGATGCCACGATTAGGGCCTCCGTGTTATCTTTTAGTCTAGCCTCTTTCAGCCACCGGTATATGTACTATGTTCCTGTTATTAGCCATTCCTTCAATTTTATGGTGGTACATGGCCACACCGGGGATCGTCGTTCAATGACATTCTGACTCCGTCTCCTTACTGGGATTCTGTTGTCCGAGGCATTCACCGAGCAGTTTGTCTGTAGGGGCCATCTGCTGTTTTCTTCTGGTTCTGTTTCATCCGATTAAAAACTTCCATAGCAATGGTGCATGTTGTCTACTAATCAACTATTTTCATACACTTAGATTCCAATTTTTGGTGACCAATTAAAGTCGACATGTTAAGGAAGCGCGTTTTACAGAAATTGAAAAGCGGACATTTCCACCGAGAATTCAGATTTTTGTCAAAAACCCAGAAATTGTGTTTCTGATGAATGGTGAATTACACTTCAAAACATGCCCCGATGTCAGAGGTCATAAAGGTAGAGCGAATCGAGTTTTTTATAAGACGCTGTAGCATGGACGCTAATGCAGCGAACCATAGCAAAACGCTTTCAACTGATGGTCGTAAATAAAGGCCGCAGCAGCACTTGGGCCTCAAACACAGAGGAAGGTAAAGGATTACAATAATTAAATGACTTTTTGTATTTGTATAACAATCTTTGGATTTGTCACAGTAACACAATGCATCTAAAAGAAAAATGCTTGAGAGTTTTTCTCAGATGAATGAATAACCAATTGAAAATTCATTTTTAACAAAAGGTTTTTATCTATTTTAGTCATCATATAAAACACGCATCTCATTTCCGACATTTTCAGTGTGGGTGACGCTCTTTTGGACTTTTCTCTGTGCCACCCTCTTCAGGAGACAGTATAAATCCCCGCGCAGTAGGGCTGATCGGGAGGAGTGGTCCGCAGAACAAACAGCCATTCATAGTAGCCTTCTTCAAAGCCACCGAGGTGCACCTGCGAAGCATTCGCTCAGCCCAAGGAGGCGCCAAGCAACGGAACCCCAATCGCTCCAAAGGGGCCAAGACCCAAGAGGCGCTGCGTATGGCCAACATTGCAGGTAATCCACGAAGGTGCTTTTAACTCGTTTTGAAGAAAAGGTATGTGAAGTTTCTTTGATCAAAATGCCACATTCACTCTATTTTTTTAGTGCGCATCTTTAAATCAAACTCTAATCTGAGAAGGTCACTGACTAATCCGTCATTGTCCGACAGGCTCCAAAAGAAGCTTGGCAAGATTAAATTGTGAGATCAAAAACTTATGTAATCACTCGTCAAGTTTCCTGAAACGTTTGGCATCATATGTTAAAATCCATCTGCCAGGTTTATGAATGTAAATACTTGTATTAAATATATTACCAAATGACATTACATGAGTCTGATTTATATATAACTTAACAATAGTACGATTTGAGCGCACGAAAACGTGCAATCCGTATTGCATGACCTTTCATTGGAGGTGCGAGAGGTTCATGTTTATGGGAACCGCTGAAACATTAGAGTGTAATGCCAGAGTTTGAGTATCCCTCAGCCGCCTTTGTTTATTTACACAAGCATTACAAGAGCAGTTGGGCCCATGTTCCCTACGAGGAGGTAAAAGACTTTTATGGCAGAGCACATCTGGGGTGTGCTGCGGGGCAACCGGAGCCACAAACACATGCGCCTGCTTGGAACTTTTTAGACCAGCGTCCCCTTAAGTGGATGATGAGAACCAGTTGCTCCTCATCACTGACAACCTGGAACTTTCTTGGACAGAAATGTAGCGCGGGGCTTCAGGGGTCACTGGAACAAGAGTTAAAAAAAAAAAAGTCAACTATTGTCCTGCAACAGGAATGTGTTAAACTGCGATGCTGCCGGAGAGCGCATGGATATGATGCGCTCTAAAATGTTTTGCCTTGGTTGGCTGTGGATCACGACTTACTGTCAACTTACTGTATACATGGAGTTTTACACACATCATATTCTGTTTTTTAAAACCCCAAAGGAGAACTCTTGGCACTCCCTACCTTACCTGATTATGTATGTTACATGCAAATTCATTTTGGGCCTTGTTGTGTGCAACACAACCCAGGTTGGGTCAAACTGTCTGAAATGTGTTGGCCCAAAAATGGGTATTTTCAACTCAACTGTTTTTTAGAATGCACAATATGTAATGCTTGCCTTTGCGTCTTTTTCTAAAATAGTCAGTAAATGTTTCTGATACAATAAATGCTTTGTAGTTGTTCTGCAATGTACACATTGTGCCAAATTTTATTCTCATTTTGATTGTCACTTGTCTGCCGCTTAAGCGCAGCAATAGACAAATGGTGGCTGTAACCCCCACCATGAAAACAATAAATGTTCTCCAAGGAAAGCGGAAATGTGGAAGAAAAATTGCTAAAAAAAAAAAAAAAAAACGACTGAAAAAATAAGTCAAATTGCACAGTTTACAGTAGATGAACGATACCCACACATGTGTAACATTGTAGATAAACGTATTTTCCAAATGTTCACCCCCTAAGCCTTTTTGTGCCCCGTGGTCGATGGTCTATAGCTACAAGTAAATCCACTGACTGGCGTTACATTTCCATTTGCAAAGAGAGTTACTTGAATACATTGATTTCTCCCTGGGGTAAACAAACAAGGCGGAAATCATACTCAAGACAGGGCCCGATTTTGGAGTGAGGAGGAAACTCTTTTAGTACTGTGATGAGTGGCATGAATTTAATATTTTTTTTTCAAAAGATAGAAGTGCAAAAGACATCTATTTGCATCACGACATTATCCATGTGTCACACTTTCGATCCATAATTACCAAAACACCGTCCGCTCGAAATGTTTCAGAAATCCTAATTTTGACCATAACCCGAATATCGACCCCGTATCAATGTAGTCTGTGACACAAACGAAGAGAAACGCGAGCGAGTAATGGCAGGACATGGGCCAAAACTCAAAGCAAGGTGACATCTGAGCTGGGTGGCCCCGTTAGCAAATTGCTTCTGGATCTGGCGGTGATTTCCGACTTCTTAAACGTCTGCGTTTGGATCTGCGCTGTGTCAAATGGGCCTAATTGTTGTTTGAGGGTGACAAATCTCTCCCCATCTTCTTGCACAGAAAACAGCAGCGCTGATCAGAAGCAGGCATGCAAAAAGCATGAGCTGTACGTCAGCTTCCGAGATCTCGGTTGGCAGGTACGAGCTTGTTCACGTCTCAGCCTCCCCGTGGGCCTGCTTTGTAAATCAAACTCCTGTCCCTTACCCAGGACTGGATCATCGCGCCTGAAGGATACGCAGCGTACTACTGCGAGGGCGAGTGCGCCTTCCCACTCAACTCGTACATGAATGCCACAAACCACGCCATCGTGCAAACGCTCGTGAGTCAAGTGTCAAATACTAAACAGAGTTTTGCCCCAAAACCTTCAAGATGAACACCTGTTTTTCATCTTCTTCTGGTCACATCCAGGTTCACTTCATCAACCCGGACACGGTTCCGAAGCCTTGCTGCGCTCCCACGCAGCTCCACGCCATCTCAGTCTTGTACTTTGACGACAGCTCCAACGTCATTCTCAAAAAGTACCGCAACATGGTGGTCAGAGCTTGTGGTTGTCACTAGATGCTGGTCACCTTGTCACATCCTAGCGCACACACACAAACTCACGCACGCACACGCACACACACAAACGCACATGCATAGTCAGACACAATCCTGACAAGTTTTGGCACATGGACATGCGCCCCACCAGACAATTTCCTGCATGCGAAAAGCTCTTGTTTCATCTCCAGGGTTGTTTCCAAGTAAACATTGTGTTGTGTGGCCGACATGGAATCTTTAATTGTACACATGCGCAAATGCACGCACACACACGCACACACAGACATTTGTGCTTTCTACTGTGTATACAAGTCATTTTAAGCCGTGTAGTCACTCACCATTAACAATCTTGTTTGTTTTCTGTTGTGTTAGTTCTTTTTTTTTTTTTTTTTTGCTGTAGATGTTTATTTCTTATGAGAGAACCTGGATGCAAGTTAGGACTTTATGAACTGTATAAACGAATTGTAAATAATGTTGTCAAACCAAGTAAAAAGTGTATTTATTTCCTGAGATGTCAGTCAGGTGTGTGCGTGTGCGTGTGTTTGTGTGATGTTTCTCTTTCTGACACAAAGAACTTGGAAATAAATGTAAACATGAAATGGATTGACTTACCACTAGTCCAGGGTGTCTCTCGCCTCTCGTCTGAAGTCAGCTGGGCTGGGCTCCAGCTCACCCACGACAGTAATGAGGACAAGTAGTATAGAAAATGGCTGGATACATAAGCAAAAAATGACTCTGAAGTTAATATGCGCCAACTTGGCACGGAAACGGTGACTTATTTCATAGGTTTGAAAACTGTTTTCACAAAGTGTCTGGAGGAGGAGGGGAAACCACATGGTGTTGGGGTTGTGAGATCACTTTTGTCCTCCTGACTGTACATCTCTGCTGTAATAAAAGCTGTCATCAAAGTGGTGTATTCATTTCGGAGCTATCAAATATATGACAATGAAAGGGTACTTCTGTCATTTAATCGGCATAAACAGCTAAATTAAGTTGAAAATCCAATGAGAAATCTGCAAATCCGCATCTCCACTTGTTTTTACATTTTTATAGTGTGGCGATGCAGTGTCCTATTTCGCTATAAACAAATGATTAGACACACCTTATTATCACAGTTCAATAAAAGTCCACCACCATTATTATTATTATTATTATTATTATTATTATTATTATTATTATTATTATCCTTATTATAAAAGGCAGATTTTTTAAATACTGATGGAATAACTTCATTTTCTGACAATACAACAGACGGTTATAGTTGCTTTTTGTTTGTGTGTTTTTTTCACCTTGACATACAACAGTACTTTTTAAAGGGACAGCGTGTAAGATTTAGACCGTTTTTCATGTAAAAATTAATAAATTAAATGATTGCAATTTTCAAAAACTTGCAAAAAAATGTGTTTTTAATGACCAACAGTAGTTGGTTAAATTATATTACATGGGGGGGTGGCACTTCTCCGGAGGCTGCCATGTCTGTTATAGCTACTGACAATGGTAAAGGCAGCACCTGCAGCACCTCCTGCTGGCCAATGAAAAACGGGTTTAAATCTGACACACTTTCCCGTTAATTTTTGACTAGGTCACAGGTGTCAACCCCATTTTTATCGCAGGCTACATTGTAGTGATATTTTCTGTCAAAATGACTGTGAAGTCATACATTTTCAAGTTTGTCACACATTTTTGCTAGTTTTGAAATCAAAGGCCATAAAAAGTGTTCAACAGAGAGATAGACCCAAAAAAGGGTGTTTCACCCCAATAAACTTTAAAAGTTTAAGACAACTTGCAAGTTGTTATTTTCTGTGGATTTTTGCTTCCTTCTTTGCTTGATCGTTTTCTCTACAATAAAGGTCTGACCATTGATCATTGGCACGTATAGTTAGATATGTAAAGATGAAGTTCACACTAAAGTTCTACCTCAATAAAAACTTAGAAGTGATTTCAAATGTTTTCATATTCATTCAACACCACGAAACAGCTATATGCCACATAACCATAACAATAAATAAGTAAACAATAAAAAATATAAAAATCTTCATTTGTAATTAATCTTTATTTCGTAATAGGATTCCGATCGAGCGTTCGTGTGTTCACCCTAACCAAGAGCTTTTCTAAAGCAATTGCAGTGCTTGTTTCTGCCAGAAGAGGTCACTAGTTGTTACAGATGCTTCCCAAAAATGACGCCAACAAACGTTTAAACATACTTTAAACATTATTATTCAATTGTTTCAGGAAAATATACGCTCATAAAACAAATTTTATGTTCAGTATGTTACTCAACAGATTCTCCCCCATTCTAGAATGGTTCGATCCAGTTTGTCACGTGCCATCTCGTCACATGATTTAATGATTTATTTTTGTGAACACATCTCTATAACCCAAATGTTGAATATTTTTTCTGTGTATATATGTATATACCGTTAAAGTAAATACAAAATTAAATAAATTACAGGTCTGGCACTTGATTTTAATTTTTTCAAAATATATATTAATAATTAAGGTATTGTGGCGAGGCGAAGAAACCACACGTTGTTGTGTTAGTGGAGATCTTTACTCTTCGCATGCCGTCACAAAACTGATACAACAAAGTCCAAAACAGCAAAGACAAAGCCAACAGGTTCAAAGCATCAAAGGATCATAGCATCATGCCTACTGGGTGAGAGACATGGTCCTAGTGTCCTCCACAATATAGCAAAAAAAAAAAAAAAAGAGCAGGAAAGCATATAGACACACTGCCCTCTAAAGGCCAAACAACACACAGCGGATGTTTGGAAAATGCACTGTACAATTGATAAATGCATGTCAATTCAGTTTGTCGCGCTTCTCAGGCGCGTAGGGTTAAAGCCAGTAGTTTTATTGTTGTTTTCTGTCCCTGTGGCGAGTGTGACCGCCAATCAAACATCCCAACCCTCACCAAGCGTAATCTTTTTAGTAATTATATGGGATCATGTAAATAATAATCCAGCAACAAATTCCAGACTGTCAAACGTTTTACAGGAATGTGCTTGGAGTGTCGTAATGCGCAAAATTACATTCGCTTGCTCATGCCTGACTTTTGACTGGGTTGTAAAGTCTAGCAGTAAATGTTGGAGATGAGTAAAGGCCGTTCGTGCGACTTGAAAACCGAAAGTATGCACCGCGCACTGAACTTTCGCTTTCGGTTACCAGACATTTAGCAGTCTTCCACGTTACATGCGCGCCGGACCGCTTTCGTTCCTTATTTTTTTTTTTCGTTTTCTTTTTCTTTTTTAAGAGCAACTCTAACAAGCTTTCTGCTCTGCCGCGGCTGGTCGTTCCGCTAGGCGGGTGACCGAGGCGATCCAAAACCGCGAGACCCCGGGCGAGTTTATTGAAGAATGGAGGAAGGGCCCAAGAAGCACTTGAAAGAGTGGCTCATAGGTCAGGTGGAGAGTGGCGCGTTTGAGGGTCTGTGTTGGGAGGACCGGAACAAAACCATGTTCAGGATTCCCTGGAAACACGCGGCCAAGAAGGATTACAGGCAGACGGATGATGCTGCTCTCTTCAAGGTCATCTTTCAACCACTTTTACTAATAGCCCTACTATTAGCATGCTTCTCTGCGACAGTTTATTTTATTGTTTTTTTTTTTTTTTAATTGAAATAGCTTTTTTGTTTCTCATTTTGTTTGGTTTGAAGACAAATACCACTACCACATCTACGGAAATATTTCTTAATCATAGTTTGTCATATTCACTGAACATATAGAGGAAGTTAACCCCTTTTTGTGACTGTGTTTTCTCAAGTAGAAACACTGCATTTTAATGAAATTGATGCACACGAATTTCACAGAAAAATGCACCCGTTTTTTATATACATCTCCTTATTTTGCCATCTGCCCTCGAAAAAAAGGACATCAGATTATGAAATTATGTTTGTGCCTTGTTAAGGGCACTTGTAATGACCAGTCATGGCACACCAGTTTCCTGGGCTTTGATCTTGTGACATGCGCAACCTAATCGTTCTTTAGCTAAATCTGAGCTCCTCGACTCACTTCAACATGGTCCCCTCAACATCAAGATGGCAGAAAATGGTGGTGATGGATGATTTCTGTCTAAACCAAATTCTTTTACTAATGTCAAAATGCTTTCTCGGCAGCAAGATGACAAAGCAATACAGTACAAACTTTGGCCTGGACGTATGAGCAATAAAACAAATTATTTTGAATAATTTCTTATATTAACCCTTTAAAGGCCATTGTATCCATTTCCCATTTGGCACACGACCTTCAGATGTTTTATTTTTTTTATTTTTAGACATTTCCTTGGAAGGGAATTCTTTAAAAGTCCTCATAAACTTGGAAAAAAAACACCTAAAGGTTTCGTTTTATTGAGGGGTTTATGTATTATGTACTTTGAACCCTGGTCTTTTGGGATTTTCAAAGAGTAAAATGGTTAGTCATGGGTAAATATCATGACTAACAGCCCATAGGACCAAGACCGGCTTTCAGCAAGATGTCTGTCTAGCTTTAGGTGTGAGTTTTTCAGAGAGTGATGAACAACCCTTTTTTTTTTCTTTGCATCAACGTGGCCATAGGGAATTGAAATTTCTCCGCATGCATGAACACAAATAATAAATATTAGCGGAAATAAATGAATTCCTATCATCTGATCTTCAATTTTTTTGCGTCTTAAGATAGATACAAAGTAGTATGGTGGTCATTGCGCAGCTTGGGGACTGTTTATGCATCGTAATGATGGGAAAACAAACAGTGTGGCAGCAAAGGCGTACATGATGCCAAATCTTGAAGAAGACCAGGACAATTAATTGCTTTGAATGTAAGTACAATAAATCATGCACATGTATCATACATGCTTAGTTTCAACTTAAGTTCAGGCAACTCGATAATGTTGATTCAAAATTGGACCTGTCTGAAATTAAACTTCATCCATAAAGTGCAGGTAATGTTTTGATGTAATTATAAAGAATCCAATTAAAATCTGTGTCATGAAGTACTGTAAAACGTTGTACTGATGATGTATTTCATGAAAGAGGTTGAAAACAAACATTTTTGGATATTTCGAAATTCCCTCAAGAAGATCCAAACTTACTCAAAACGCAAGTTATGTTTTCTGTACTTGTCCGCCGGCGTGTTCAGGCTTGGACCTTGCACAAGGGCAAATACAGGGCGGGCCGGGACAAGGACAACCCAACCGTGTGGAAGACCCGTCTGCGGTGTGCACTGAACAAGAGCACGGACTTCCAAGTTGTCCATGAACTCAGTCAGCTGGATGGCGCCGAGCCTTATAAAGTTTATCGCATCTTGGGAGACGGCAAGGAGGCCTCCCAAGTTGGTAAGGAGAATATATTGAAATCCGATATTTTAAATCATTTCACAGTTCATTAGGAGCTCCTTCTTCTTTATCATTGACAGCGTCTACAGAGAAAAAGGATCGGATAATCAATCAAGTCAAGACTTCACCAAGGAGCACCGGTTTCCAAAGCAAAAATGTTAGTTGGTAAAAGAAAAAACCATAAATACAAATTTAGAATGGTGTTCAATTAAATACTTGCTGCTGCTGAGGAATGCATTCCAGACTGTGAAAATGTTTTTTGTTGTTGTTTTTTTTGTCAAAAAGGAATCCTTTCAAGCTAATGAAGAAGAGCCAGAGGAAGAACAAAAACAATGCGGTAAGAGCTTCACTTTTAAAATTCAAACGTAAAAACCAAGAGACTGCAATTTCACTTTCAACCAACCAGTAATTTTTACATTTTTTACATTTACATTTACATTTTAACAGTAGTTTTGCGCACGCATCGAGGACTTCTATAGCTGTCTAAGATTCTACTGTGTGAGTAGTCAGTAAAGGCACCTCCAGTGAACTGCGAGTGGGTGAAGTGCGCGCTTTCTTTTGCTTCTCCACACAGATATGGATAGTTGAATGCAAGTCATTGTTCATATAACTGAAGCTCAACCGCCTCAACATATCTCACAATCTCACGCTGGAAACGCACCACCAGAAATGCTCAGCTCGCTGTGGTCCGACTACATTTTCCAAGATATTTAGGCACGGAAGAAACAAGTTATTCTAGTTCGGGGATGTTGCAAACGTGAATGTGACAACAAGCAGTTGAAATTCCTTTGTAATTGGTTTTATGTATGAATCTCTATCTGAACTTTGTGATCGACGTACACATGGCCTAAACAATTGGCTTGCTGAGTGGACTAAACAAACAACAACAAAGAAGCAGGATGCCAGGACGTGAACCTAGATACAAATGGGACAAAACAATGAGGCTGGCAAAGAGACATCTGGTCACCATAACCTACACGTGTAGCACATATTGAGTTGGAAAGGTGTGCATCAACAGGCGGGCAAAATTAGGGTTCCAAATGTGAATATCCAAATGACCAACAAATATCGCCCTGAAGAAAATGTTGCTGTTTTTTACGCTTCTTGGAATTGGAGAAAGACTACTTAGGCTAGTGAGAGCCAAGCAATACCGACAAAGTGCTGACTCTTGATTTCCACTGTACCCTAGATGATCTAATAATGGAGCATAAGTGTCCTGAGCTGACGGAGAAAACAAATCGCTCTCAGCACTCTGCTTTATTGACCTTCCGCAACTCAATATCTACCATATCAGGTAAGAAAGGCTTAGGAGGTGGGTGGGGGCACACCGCACATTTGACTGAACACTGTAAATTTGCATGTTGTGTTCACAGATTTTCGCATGCAGGTGACGTTGTTGTATCAAGGCCATAGCGTGGTGAACTGTACCACCAAGAGTCCCGACGGGTGCTTCATCCTGCAGGGTCACGCCCCTTTAGGAAGTGAGCGTATATATGGGCGTAGCACCACACAACGGCTGTACTTCCCTTCCCCAAATGGCAAACACATGTCGTCATACATGGTGGAAGCAATAAACCAACTTCTCTGCCATCTGGAGAGGGGCGTGCTCATATGGGTCGCTCCTGATGGTGTGTTCATCAAGCGGTTCTGCCAGGGCAGAGTGTACTGGTATGGCCCCATGGCCCCACACACTGACAGGCCAAATAAACTGGAGCGGGAAAAGACCTTCAAATTGCTTGATACTTCATCGTTTCTTAATGGTAATTGAACTTTTTTTCCCCTTGAAAACATTTGTTGAACACCGCCGTTACAATACCACCTTTAATTACAGTATGTAACATAAACTGTTGGATTACAGCATGTGAAATCAGAGCCTACGAAAACAATGTTTGCAGATCTTCACAGCAGCTTACAAGGAAAGGGACCAACACCCAATTATAAAATCGAACTCTGCTTTGGAGAGGAATACCCAGACCCAATAACTCCAAAAACCAAGAAGCTGGTCATGGTGCAGGTGGGTCAAAACTCCGATTTGGGGATTTGGCTTTTTGTTTGAGACATTTTTTTGTCTTCACCTATGTTCTTACATAAACATATTTTGCATTGTGCAGATAGTATTCGCATTCAAATGATGTTGGAACTAGAAAGTAGTTGTAGTACAGATCAACTTCCAATAGAGTTCGCTGCAACGCTGATTATGTAAAACTGGAAAACTGTCCTGGCCAGGTGGTACCTGTGTTTGCAGTGGAACTGCTGCAGAAATTCAGCTCGGAGGAGGAAACTTCAAATAGTTCTGTCGCAAGTCAAGGGAAAGAAAGAGAAGAAGTCAACCGTCCTGCAGGCGGGGCAACATAACCAAGTGAAAGCTTTATTTTGCCTTTTCTCTACCAAGGCAGAAATCACCACAGAAGATTAGGGGTGGGAATCAGCATTTTCAATTCAGTGAGATTTAAGTGTGTGTTTGTTTGAACGGCGAAGCCTGTCGCGTCACTGGTCAAACATCTTCATATTCAACAAAAATGTTGAATGATGTGGCAAACTGACTTTTTATGATGCATTTTCAAATGCACTTGCACAAGGGAAACCGATGACAGACACAAGCGGGGCCTCCTTTCTTTAGAGTCAAGGAGTGATTGTTCGGCTGTACTATATTTTCTTTAAGTCACATAACATAGTTTTGAAACGTAACCAAAGTTTTCAAACGATTGTTATGCAAAACCGATGGAAGCGTGTAGCTCCCATTACAAAGTAAACCTTTTTAGAGAGGCAAAAAAGTTTGAATGCACTTAAAAATGCATTTAAAGTACATATAGGTTAAAGGTGGAAAACGCAGCATAAAAAATACAATCACGGTATTGACTTGCATATGCACAAGTGAAATAAAGTAATGGGCCCCCCCTTTTTTTTTAAAGCATAATTCATTATGTTTGAAAAAACGTGTGTTTGAACATATTTGTAAGTACAGTATGATGTCCCAATGTACTAAAATACAAAAAGGTTGACTTGAAATTGGTGGCTCCATGATCCTGTAGCTTTGAGAAAATGCCGGGAATAAATCACAAGCGATAAATAAATGAATGAAGCTTTTCTCCATTTATTTCTAGCGAACATATTATAACAGAGTCACCATTTTAAAAAATATACACTTTGTAGCTATGACATTTAGAAGGAATAATTAACTGGGATGTTTTAGTCACAAAAACTAAAGTGATACAGTGTGCTGAATCAGAGGAGATACCCGTATCAGTTTAAATTACTTTCATCATTTTCCCTGCTTTCGTACATACTGCATACAGTAAGAAACAATGAAATGGAAACACACGTGTACATTACACAGGCATCAAGCGCATCCACAAAGCATCATGTTCCAACGTGTTATTAGCACCATTACTCTTCTGCCTTACTGCACTTTTTCCAGTATTCAGCTCTTAATGGAAAAAAAACAGTGGTACACATCTGCCCGTCTGGGCATGATTGTCTCATACGCGGTTTTCTTTAGTGTTCTTTCTCCCATCTCATCTCAGAGATCATGTTAAGAACATATTGGAGAGTAATGCCTTGACAAACAACTCGTTGAATGTGATAAGATTTGAAGAAGGCAAAGAGTCGCTTGCGCTCTTACATTCATCTTGCCTGCCCAGACCGACGCGTACACAGTGGTTGAGTGCAAGGAAAAAAAGAAGTCCAACACAACGTATCCGGACAAACTTGCATTAAAACCATTTAGCATACTCACTGTACACATTTAGATATTTAGTAACGCTTTTGTTCATTTTTTTGTATATATTACTGCGATGTATGAATAGCGCTTACTGAACTTTAATAATACTGGTTGAAATTGATACCCTGCAGGACACACTGTAAGTATGTGTGTGGGATGACCGTTACATAAACATGAACGGGTCACGAACAATGACGGGTGCTTGATTGTCTCACTAAAGTTGTCAGTGAGTCTGAAAAAGCCACTAAGACATTTTTCAGTAGATGTTCCTTTCACCGCCAAGGAACGGAAAGGAGAACAAAAGAGAAAGTGGTGGAGGGTGCAATAGACATGTTTAAGCTTTGGGGCAGCGGTGGGAACACCCGTGATTTTTCATTGTTCTTTTTTTTTTTGTTTTCAATACCTGCAACCCCAAGTGGGGGCAGCTGAGACATGGCGTGTTTACATGTGCTTACTGTTGGGGATCGTGTGCATGTGCAAGTTTCTACTGCCACTTCATGAGTTTGGAGCCTTGAGGTAAATCCAGGAGGCTTGCATCAGTTCCTGTCAAGGGAAGGACATCAGGGGCTGACCAGCGGCGTTTCCGAGGGCGCCCAGGCTTCTGAGTCTGAGGTTTTGCTGCAGGAGCGTGCGTGGGCCTGCTGGGAGGCGGGTGGTTGGCCAGAGGCGGAGGAGGCGGAGGAGGTGGCATTTTCTCCCTGTGTAAGCTGCTGGAACCTCCGGGCGCGGCCCTGGAAAGGTGCTGTGCGCGTTGGACCCTGTTGGAGGAACGCACGTGTGCCCGGTGAAGTTGCGTGGGTGTGGGAGTGAGAGCAAGGCAGACATCCCCTTCTGTAAGCTGGCGGCAGGGAAGGCCATAGAGTTGAGTTGTTCTCCGAGGACAGCAAGAAGACCAGCCTTGGTCCTGGACGAAGAATGGATACTCCACCAAGACCTTTAGTAACTCCTTGGGGAAAGCAAAAATGGATCAGAGTTTTCAACTAAAATCAGGTTGGCAAATGAAAAAAAACAAACAAAACAGAATTTCAGGCGACGCTTAATTGAGAGAGCTAAAACCAAGGCAGGAAGCTTTATTGATACAGTACATTTCCTAGGGCAATGTGCTTCACGCAAGCAAAGACACAGCACTTACAAGCATTGCCAAAAACTGATGACATTCAGAGGCAAAGCAGAAAAAAAAAACGATAGCTAATCGCGAAATGCGTGTCTGCCATCTTTACTTTTGACTCCAGGCTCCATTAATTGACCCAGGTCTGAAGAAATTGAGAGCCCTGCTGTATCAATATTTCTCTGAAGCGACAACACTAATCTAATTTGTTAAAAACAACAAAAAAATACATATTTGAGCAGATGACTTACCTGAGTGTTGCGGTCCGTGAGGTGGACCTGCAGATGGCTGACACCCTGTGCACTGCTGGGAGAAATGAGCAACACCGTGCAGGTGCTCAGATGGAAATCTGGCGAAGTATCGGCACTCCTCAGGAAATCCTCTGTCTCCAACTCCTCCACCTGTTTTAACTGCCCACTGGCCAGCTCAATGAGCGAACCCTTGGTGAAGTGAGGTAGGAGCTCAGGGTGAGGTGGGTGAAGGGCAGGGGCTGAGGTGTGAACATGATCCCTGTTCGGTTTCAGTAGCTTCTCTTTGTCTTTATCTCGTTCCCTGTCTCTATGCAGAGTCATTTCCCTGTCTTTGTCTTGGTCTCTGTCGTGGTCTTTTTCGGCCCTGTCATGGCTGTTCGGTGGTGAGTTCCTTGGATTGTGCTTCTTTGGGCCTGGCTCTACTTGCAAGTTAGACAGTGGTGTTCCTGAGGGACTGTAGGGTGGGTAGGGCCGGGGGGCCTGGGGGCTCGGCTGGCAGACGGATCCCAAAGAGTAGTAGATGTGAGCTTCGGCTGCCGGGGCCCCCACGGTGTCAGGTAAAAACTCTCCAGCCGCCCTCGGGTTTTGTCCCGGATAATGAGGACCGGTTGGTATTCTTTGCCGATGTCTGTCCTGCAGCGAGGACTGTGGCTCATAGCCCTCCCGAGCTTTTGAATCTGACAAAAATGGGCCCCCGGATTGAGCGTGAGGTGTCAGATCTTCTTGCTGTCTCCGTCCGCCATTAGGATGGGAGCTTTGCGGACTCCTGTCCGGTCTGGTTCTGATACTATCGTGTCCGTAGTCACCTGTGAACAAATGTCTAGAGGCAGTCCTGCTGCCTGGCCCATCCAGTCCGTTGGGCCTCTTGCCCAGATATCTGTTTCTGGCTTCGACTAAACTTGGCTCTTGAGAGTAGAGAGAGGTATGGCCGAACAAATAGGATGGGGAAAAGAGGGAGGAGCTGTAGTCTCGTCGACCGCTGTTAATGTAAGACCACATCTCCCTTGAGTCAGCTGGAAAGGGAGTCTTAAAAGAGCAGGTGGAGGGTGGGGAGGAAAGGGGCCCTTCAGCTCGAAGCCACCTGGAGTGGTGAGGCAGTGGCGTTGACAGGGGATCCTCTCTCCACGCAGGAGACCCAGAGCCCCTCCTTTCCACAACAGGCCCTGGAAAGAGTGGAAGGGGCATTGAGGGAGTGTAGTTCAAGGGCCATGGCAGGGGCAGGGCTGCTGGTGCAGGTAGGGGTGGAGGAGTGTGGAGGAGATGGGGGTTTGGGGTAATTAGCGCTCGCTGCCTTTCCCCCACTTCCCTGTCGCTCTCCCCTTGCCCTGTGTTGGTCCTACTCCGAAATGGCACGGGGGGCTTAAATTCATCCGGTGGGGGAAGGTAGTGTTCTGACGATCCCTGTCGAGACTCCCTCTTCTTGGGAGGGAGGCACTCTTTGCCGCGGTCGGGGCAGGGATTCATGGGTGGGCTCCAGCGGCAGTGGGTGCCCCCAATGTGTGGGCGTAGGCTAGGTCACATGGGCCTCACGGGAAAATGGGGGGCACAGACAGAGGCGAAGGCTGTGGCACAGCATCACTGTTAGATCACCGTGGATTTTTCACGATTGAAGATGCTCACCTACAGATCAGGACATAGATGAGATTGGTAGAGGTCACCAGAGGCCAAATGTGGACTGAAGACCAGATTTTACACAAATCTACTTGGCTGGAACAGATAGTTTGCATTCCATGGAAAAATGGTAATGGGCTGCAAGGTCATAATTTGCCAAACAATGGCCTTGATTACATCCACAAAATAAATTCAAGATTCAAGAGTTTTATTGCCAGATGCTTAGTAACACTACACAATGAAATTTATATTCTGTTCGCTTGCCTGAGCATACTCACATTCCACGCTATAATAAAGTAAGCAATTTTTTTTCATCTCATTAAAGAGCATTAGAGTACATTTGAGTTCTTGTAGATTGAAATGTAGACTTTATGTGGCAAATACAAATTGCGGTACAAAAACAGCTACTTCATAGACTGTGAGGGAAAAATATTCAAGTTATTTCTTCAATGCTATGCTTAATGTAAATGAGTCACTTTCAAGACTTTGCTTCTGTATGCGTGGCGCGGCGGAGGTTTCGTGTGCGGTCATATGACTACCTAGTTCCATTTGATTGGTGAAATGGAGTCACATTTCAGGAGTGGTTATGTTGGATTGCTGACACAGATTCATGTGACAGCGCCCCAGGCAGAAGTCTCTCTGGCAAACCAAAACAAATAGATCGCACAAGCAGAAAGAACAAATATCCTCAAGTGAAGGTAAACAGTAGGTTAACTTACATGTACTCAGACAAATACAATTTCTTCCAAACCCTACTTAAACATGAACTAACCACATTTGGAGGTCATATACACTACATATTTGAAGACGTGCAGCCTGTCAGGTGCCAGCATCAGATGTGGCGAATTTGAAAAGGTCAGAACTGTTCACGCTTAAACTCTTACTTTTGATAGCCATAGCTAATTAGTCATTACCTGAGAGCACTGTGGTGGGACTGAAACTCTCCAACTTACTCATTTCATTCAAACACATTACTCCCACATGTCAGCTAAAAATACACCTTACAGCTAATGAAGCAGATGCATTCCTTTGTGTGTTAAACGCACAGGGGCATGCATAAACACGCACAGCTGGTGTCTTCGTCTCTAACTCTATGGTGATGATTAGAATATGGAGATGCGTTTTGATATAATGTTCATGCGCCACGCCCACGACATCGCCGGCAGTTTAGAAGTGTACTCCCCCCCCCCCCACCCCCCCACCCCCCACCCCCCCACCCCCCACCCCCCCAACCCGCCACGCTCCCAACATACCCCCCGGCCCTTCACTTTCACACACAGACAGCAACAGACACACAAATACTCCCACAGCCGGCAGCGCTCGCTCCCCCAGCGACAGTCAAAGCTGGTCACCACCCACCCGAAAGCTGACAGAAACAGCACATTCGTTGTGGATAGTGAGTGTCTGTCCGTGCCAACTAAATATTTGTTAGAAGAGGGGAGAACTGTGTGACTGCATGCTGCGTTGCTCAGGATATGAGATCATGTGTGAACGTGTTTGTTTAGGTTTTCGTGTGTGTTTGTTGAGTTCGTGAACGTGTCACAGATTTTGCAGTCTTGTTTCATTCAGTGAAAAGTGTAGGGGAGCATCAAAATGAGCCCTTTTGTTTCCGTCATCCTAGCTCCATTCTCACAGTTGCAACGCTGCCTCTTGGCTCCACGCTCACCCGCAAACAACCATCTCAACATCCGCTATCCTGTCACCATGGCAACTGTGCTCCCTCATGCATCTTGTTGGAGAGGTGAGATAGGGATACTCCACAGAACGATGGGTAAACTGTTGCTCAACAAGTCATGAGGTCCAACAACAGATTCGGTGTTGGAGACAAGCAAGCTGTTTATGCATCTGAGTGGAAAGCTGAAAAATTGGCAGTTTGCTGTGCGTGTGTGAGATTCAGCTTTTCAGATTTGTAGACATGTTGTGCCAAAGTAATACAAACAAGAAATTTCATACGAATCATTTTGTTCCACTCTGTAATGCGTTTTTAGAGTACCTCTAAAATGTCTCATTATCCAAAGACGAAACATGTCATCAGAAGCAGAAATGGATAATATTACTTTACATGACATTCTAAGAGCGATGCAGTTACATTTCATGAATATTACTCATCTCTGTCATTATCTTTCAAAATATTCTTTCGAGTACCCGAAGCACTTTCAGGTTCACCCACATTCCTTACACTAAACTAATTGCTAATCTGCATTTTTTCCCTCTAGAAATGATGCTTGTCCTTTTGATAACCCCATCAAAAAAAGACATGTTCCCCAAATAAACCTGCCTGAAATCTGCCAAACGCTATGAGAAAACAAATAAAGGAATACTGTGTGTGTGTGGAGGAGTTTGCAGCGAAATGTCTTCTGAAAGAAGACTCCTACACTGCGCACACATGCATATATAGAGAAGCTCTTTCGATGCAGTAACTTTGCTGTGGGAGTGTTAAACCATAATTGATCATAGCAATGTTATGTACACTTTCACATTACACTTTGATTTTTCTGAGGGGGGTGGGGTGTAAACATCAGTGCTACTTTTGCTCAGAGGTGTTCTGTTTGTTGTTTTTTTATTGTATAAATGTTGCTAACTTGCATTCTAATTGAAAACAGCATTCAATGAGGATTACGTACACATCATCCCACCTTTCCTGCACAAGCATACCTCTGAAGGCCTGTCAATCAGCCCTCTAATGTGCGCACAAGCGCGATGTGGGCGCAGGCAGCCGGCTGAATGGAACTGTGGCGAGAGACTGACCTTAGTGCAGACTAGCAGACATCCCGGTGTAGCGTGCCATTCATATCCCAAACGTCCCAGAGGGTCATCACACACTTCAACTTCTCACTCTGTTAACACTGCCACTGTCAGCACTGAAGCGGCAACCCACCCTCCGATCTGTGTGTGAAATGATATAGGCAAGCCAGCAAAATCAAGGGAAATAACTGAGAGCCTTGTTCGTCTCTGTTGTGTGTCAGTGTGTGTGTTTGTGTGTACATGTGTGCAAACGGTAGAGGAAATGAGTAATATCTTGCAGTGAGAAACATGTCTGCTCTGCAGAGCCACACAGGCAGACCAGTTGCTGCTGCCACCCACTCGCTTTAATCACTCTGAGGGATACAAACACACGCATACGTATACTCCCCGCCATACACAAACAGCCAGCCATCATGCGCTTAATGTCGCTTGGTCACACCATTTGTTAAATTGTACAGTATATTCTATCCATTGCCTTTTGAGACCTGTGCTCAGATTCACCCCACAACCTTGTGCTGCCATCTTTCTATTCTTCTATTCACTCATTAATACTGTAACGATTTTGCTTTTTTTTTTTTTCCTCCATCACTGAGGCTGTCATATCTTGATACTGATTGCAATCAAATGATACATTCCCAATGTCCACGGTTATTCCGATGCCATTTGAACTAACACAATTCACCCCAATTACAATGATCACTCTAATTATCATGCAAAACTATCTTCAGTGTAATGATGGTACACCATGTGACTCGCTCCAAATAATGTAATTTGGTGCTTCAGTGAAAAGTACTATACATAAGTTAGGCCTGGTTCATCTATGTTCCCGCTGCACATTTAGTCAATTATAATTAGTGCAATATAAACAGCAATCAGTTTTATTTTTGTCAGGAGCGTAAACATTTACCATTTAAGATGGACAGTTGAAATGATGCAAGGCAACCTGAATGTGCTGTTTTTTTGAGTGATTAAGAAAAAGTTGCATCCTTAACTCTATTAGATTTCAGCACTGAAACTGATGTGTATTTGTACTTCGTTTTTATGGTTTACAATGATTACATTTGAGGTCTTGTGGTCTGAAGTTGCAAAGTGGCTTGGGAAAATGATATTAATCCAAAAATTTCATTAAGTGTGACCTCTGGAGAGTAAATTCTAACATAGGTAAAATCATCATCTGAGATTTGAATGCTTTTACACCTGGGGATGTTTAACTACAGATTAAATTGGGCTAAAATGGTCCTTTGGCCTCAACACCAAAACAACTTTTTCATTCAATTT
The DNA here is from genome assembly GCF_059441005.1 of Hippichthys cyanospilos. Classification (NCBI taxonomy): domain Eukaryota; kingdom Metazoa; phylum Chordata; class Actinopteri; order Syngnathiformes; family Syngnathidae; genus Hippichthys; species Hippichthys cyanospilos. The sequence goes on from NC_142370.1 coordinate 19,241,560, forward strand.
ATAATTCATTCCTGAAGCATCATCTGCCAAAGTTTGTACAAGTTACTATGTTAGTGTGTTTTTTCGAAAATGCATTTGGACACGTAAAGAAAATACATTTTGATGGCATTGTAATGGTTTAACAGTTTGATTTGGGTTTTTAAAAATCATTAACTAACACATTAGTACTGCAGAAAGGCTCTCCAAATGTGTTGCTAGCATTAATGCGCAGGGATATATGCAATGATTATGATCATCTTTTCACCTTCAGGTTTCATATTGCATTCCTTAAATTTGATTTACATTTCATCTCAGATAAACCACAATAAAAATGAAAATCTGTGGTTGTTTCTCCATCATGTCGCAGACTTATTTTGCCACCTACGTTTCTATTGACAAGACATCAAAAGTAGGTAAACATCATTAGTGTTGAAGAGTGATCAAAATATTTTATTTTTACAATGCATTATAGAATACATGATAACTCAAAAGCATATAATAATGTTCACCTTATTTATTTGTATATTTTTAAAACCATCTTTATTCTCTGGATAGTGGGGTGGAAAACTTTTCATTGTAAGCAAAGGAACATCGCAGTGACAAAAGTAGCTTTTAATACATTAAAATAACTTAATACCCTGGAACTGACGATGAATTGGATTATTTGCTGATGTTTGAATGACATGGTGATCTGCTTCAAGGTAAGGATACACATGTACAGTTACGTCACAAATTGCACGTACAGCCGAGCTGATAAAATAAAATTCACACAGCTGTAAGTCCATGTGGCTTCTGCTCGATGTCGTGCTGGAAGGTCTGATCATTGTATTTTTGGTCGCCTTATTCACATATGTAACTCATTGGTGAAATAACGTCCGAGACAAGGAACTCCGGCTTGTTTGTTGCCAGCTTCACAAGGACGCACTAGCTAGCTTCACGACTAAAAAGGTGCATGGCAACTCTGGTCACACTCTACTTTTTTCATACACTTTGATTACAATCTAAACTTTTTGCTTCCTGGGAAATGAAAGTTGAGACCTTAGATGAATTGTGTCAATCCAAAAATGGACATTTGTGACCAACGTGCATTTCTGTCAATTACTCAAAACGAATACCGCCGACATATTCCTGGTTTTGCTAAAACTCATCATATCTATAGAATTGAATCGCGTTGCGTCACCTCACTCGGTGTGCGGCAGTCTTATGGTGCGTCAACCAACTGAATTATCCTCATAAGTGACAGCAGTGGTGGACGTTTATAGTTAATTCTACGCTCATTTTTTTTTTCTCTGCTGCCTGTCACTCGAAGAAAAACTTGACATCCATGCAATTCACACTTTGGACGTTTCTCTCAAGTTTCCCTTCACTCAGAGCCTTATTTGATTCATACATTTATTTTGATACAAGCACACGCAGGCTCACGCCGTCAACAAAAATGCTGCGTGAGAGCTCTCATTGATTTTCCCCTGTGACTGAGTCGAAACAAGTGCTTAGAAATAACTGCTGTTGCCTAATGACTTACAAACTCAACTGGCGTTAATTCATCAAAAATCTAAAAGTAAGAAATAGTCAAATAATTAAGTAAACCCAAGACTGCCGGTATGAAACCTGGTCGTCCCTGAACTCATCGCCAGTCAGTACCAGTACCTACAAACACGACACTATTTACACTCCAATTCGCACTGAAACCGAGTGGTAACTGAACCATGTCTGCCTGCACTCGAGTCCAACAAGTGAACCACGACCGCTCCATTGTTTTGATTGCCTAGCTTTTGGTAGTCGACCGCATGCCACCACATGAAAAAAAAAAAAAAAAAAACTCAGCCGAAACGTCAGGCGAGATGAAAAAGACACATCGTTGTATGCATCGAATGCTGCTAATGCTAGGAGGAAAAGATGATCAAGCAGCAGGCTGTTGTCCCAACCTTGCTTCCAGGAGGACTTTCACAATAGAAGCATTCCTGCAGTTGGACAAATCTGAACACGTGAGTCACGTAGCCCAGATGTGTATTTTCATTCATGGTGTTGACAAAACTTGTGTTTACTCAATTGTAATATTATTAAAACATTGTTTAGTTATATCACAGCGAAAGAGGAGATGATAATTTAACATACATTAACATTCAGCATATTTTGGTCTATTTTCATCATTTTTATTGATTCTATGATTTTTATTCTATATCATACAGTATATTCCATTATCCATATTTATTTACTATGCAGCGATAAGATCAGTGCTCCCAATGTTGTTGTATGCCAGCTATATATTGACAACAAAGGAATTCTATTCTTTTCTATTTTATTCTATTCTAATCCATCAGGTGCTCCACTTTTTGGCTGCGCAGATTCTCCCATTAACTTAAGTGTGCCACTTACGCACCATTATGAAATGTATACACTCAGGGTGAAGTAACCTTTAAATCAATGTGTTCCCTGAGAAAGTTGTCAGTGCATGCGTTCCTCTTAGCGTGTGTTACACTTTTTGAGTCAAGTTTCACAGCTGGTGACAGTGAATGATGTCACACCTGTAAAAAAAAACAAAAAAAAAAACGAGCAAAGTATGAATTAGGACGACTGTAGAAGTTTGACTTAAGTTTGACTGTAGACTATCTTGAAGTTGACTTAAAGTGAATGCAAAGACACACGTTCCTTCCCTGCAAAACGGAGCTAAGCACATGAGACGCACACACGTCACTGATGATAACTTCCGGATCCACAACCTAATACAATCAAAGAGGAACACATTTTTAAATTGGACCTTTATGAAATTCACGTCTTAGGAAAACTCTGAATATTAGGATCACCCTCAGACTGAATCACACCCTTGTGGCGCTTGCGTGTGAATTGCCAAGTTATGTGTGGTGGGTGTGTCAGAAGCCGAGCCAGGTGGATCGAAGCAGTTTGGAAGTGTGCATCTTAGAAGTGCGCAAGAAATGCGCTTTAGGAATTGACTTAAGTGCAAGTTGGAAAAGATACCCCTGCATTATCAGGGTTTGAAGATAATACAATAAACATATACAGCAAAGTCATGAATTTATCATTCCAAACCGCAAAAACATATTCAGCCTGGTCACATTGTAGCATTGTAAAAAACAATATCCGATGTAAGCGCAACTAAAATTGTCTGCCATAGACTGATGAATGATTATATTACAACTTATAACTGCGGGCTGTCCAGTGTTTCCTTTAGGATTTTTTTAGAGGATTTTCTCGATGTGTAAAACGCTCGCTTGATGAAAATGAGCACACGCAAGTAATTTTCTGCACTCACCAATAACATAGTCATATCAGGGCTATAGCCTAGCTTTTGCACTGGTAGCACTGGGGCTACCAACCTTTTCACTTTGTTGCACCGCACAGGATTTGGTCACACACTTACAAATTGCACGGGATGTGGTAAATTGCATCAAAGCTCGAATGACTGATGAAAACAAAACAAAAAAAGTGCATACCACAGCTTTGAATATCATTCTTAGTTTGTGCTCGAGTTATTTTGTATTAAATGTTATAAGAATCATGTATACCAAATGCAAATGAGGCTTAGTTATTTGATTAGGTATTGTAAACATGTGACAAAATGGACCATACAATGTAGTCAAGTAAAATATCAAAATGATCACATCCTCATACTGGCAGACAAACTTAGTCAAGAATCTCCATGGACTATGACGTTTGCAGATGAAATTGCGATTTTTAGCGAGAGTAGGCAAAGGATGGAGGAGAGGCTAAAATGAAAGGGAAGTTGTACAAGACTCTGGTGAGACCAGTGATGTTGCTAGGCCTGGAGACAGCACCCCTGAGAAAAAGACAGGAGGCGGAACTGGAGGTATCGGAGAAGAAGATGACGAGGTTCTCTTTGGGAGTGACTAAGATGGATAGGATCCGGAAGGAATATATCGGAGGGAGGGCACATGTTAGAGTTTTGGGAGATAAAGTCAGAGGCCAGACTGAAATTGTTCGGACATGTCTAGAGACAAGATAGTGAATACTGTATATAGGTGGATTGATTGGTGGATGCTGACTTTTGAATTACCAAGCAGGAGCTCTAGAGCAAGACCAAAGAGAAGGTTAATGATGTCGTGAAAGAGAAGACGGAAGTAGTTGGAGTGGGGGATGAAGATGCAGGACACAGGCTTCAAAGGAGACAGTTGATGGTGTGGCGACCCCTGAAGGGAAAAGTCAAACGGAGTAGAAGAAGAACACAGCAAAGGTGCAGTATTTACCATATATATTCATCCAGGGCGACATGAGGACAGCTTAAGTACATTTGAACAGCGTGAAATGACAGTGGAGGAAACCAGGAAAGATTTCCTCAGGCCATGGTGACATATTTTCAGTGTAGGATGACAACCGTCTAGTCTGACATTTACGTTGAGTGTTACTTTTATTCTTCAAAATGATTGCAGCTCGAAGCTAATGTACCGTAAATCTGTGTAGGTTGCCCATGCGTGTCTGCTCTGCTTCTTATTGTGTTCATTGTGTGGTTTTCATTTCAGTATTTTATGGAGTGAGCCTTTTTCTGTAACACAGTGGGCCAATCCAGGTTATTTTGAAGCATGTTGCAGAAATCACATTCAAAATGAAAGAATATCTGCAAAAAAACACTGATCACTGATTATAATTATCATGAACAACCGTAATAATAAGAATAACAATTATAATAGTCATTAAAAAACATACTGTATTTGTATAGCACCTATAAGCAATAGGTCTGTTGCATGTGGCGTCCCTTCAGGTATTGTTTTGTTTTTTTCACTAGCCACCTTGGTGAAGTAACATTGACAAAGATCACAAAATATCATTAGAATTAGCATTAGAATTAAAGAAATACAACAACAACGATAATAATAAACAACAACAATTATTATTATTGATATTATTATTAAAACAATAATAAATAAAATGTATTTGTATAGCACCTTTCAAGCAATAGGTGTCTTGCATGTGGCATCATTTCAATTTTTTTGTTTTTTCTTTTTTCACTGGCCATCTTGGTGAAGTAGCATTCGGCTGATTACATTGGATTGCATTACACTGGATTACATGCTTCTCTTAAAATTGCGCACTCTTGCTGCATCATTGAGTGTTGTAACAATAGCGAGGGAGAAAAAAAAGTTGTTGTTTTTTTTATTCCGAGAATGCGTGATTACGTTCCAGAGCCCAAAGGTAGCAAAAAGTAACACGATCCATGGTTTGGGTTTGGGTGTGGAGGGATCACTCTGTGAGTGCAATGTGTATTTATTTACCTTTGAAATCTTATGGATGTAAGGGATGATTTTATAAAGATTACCCTTTTAGAAATATTCAAAAGTACTGCTAATGTGTAAGCCTCTTGTCTTTTGGATTCATGAGCACTAGTGGTTGAGTACAATGTTAGCCATGAACTAAGGTCTTGAAGCCAACCCAAATCACTGCCGTTTACATTACCAGTAGAACATTGTTTGCTGCTGAAAATAGAATGGAATACAAGGGGGTTGAAAACTTGAATAGGCAATACCACATCCCAGTCAGTTATCTGTTTTTAACAGTCGCCAAAGACTCAGAGGTGCATTGGTAAATGGGGGAAAAGCGCATCTTTTCAAGCGCATCACATCAAGCGCTTTAGAAGCAAGTAAAAATCTGTACCGCATATGTAATTGCACAGCCAGGGGAATTTAATGAATTTAATTAAAAAATAAGTATACTGATAATAAAAGAAGTCATAGATGCAATATACTGAGACAATAAATACAATTTAAATCATAGAATTGAGGAAAGCAAACCTAAAACAATGAATGAGTCTTTCAAAAATAGCAATAGATACTAAGACAATCAAAATAATTCAAATCATAGAGTTAAGGAAATCAAGCCCAAAACAATGAATTAGTCTTTGAAAATAGCTTAAAAGATGTTAAAGACTTACATTTTAAAGTTTCTTGGGGGGAGTCTTAATAGTCTTGAATAGGTTGAAATGGATGTGCACATCAGTGTATTAAAGCTATTTACATTTCACACGGTTTTCCATTTCTTTGGAATGGAATTTGTAAAGAATCTCACAAACGAACAAAAAAGTAATTTAACAAGCTCTTTGAAAAAACAATATTTCTTTAAATGCCAAGACCAGTAGGAATAAACATGTTTTGATATTACATGCAGAAATGGACATGGTGTATGTTTAAGGTTGAAGATAAAATCCTCCTCTGCTATGTAAGCATCATTTTTAACCGACACATTGAATAATTAGATTTTTCAGTCAAATTAAATAGGAGACAAAATCAATCAAATGACTAATCATATTTCCACCGACTCGCATAGAGTTGATGCTACATCACTGTTACAGTGAAAGAAAAGGAGACATTGAAGTTTGATTACTATTTTATATACTACTTGACAAATTTATTGAACCACGATAAAACGTTAGATCTGCTCTAGCGTTGGTAATTTAAAAATGTCTTAACAGGAAGCATGCAAATAAAGGTATGTAATAACCTCTTTGGACCTAAGCATCATGCTGGACGACATAAAATGTTTGCATGTTGTCTCAACCAATAAATAATTAAGAACGGCACGGTATAGAGCTATGTGCACTGGTTAGAGTAGACGGGAAGGTGCTATTCCATTTGACTTATCTATTAATTGCGGTCTTTTGGCATACGATTTTGGGTATTTATGCCAAAATGAACAAGAGCTGCATCGCAAGAAAAATAAAGAACCGCTTCGAGTGCATTCACGTTACACTGATGCTGCATTCACTGACCACTCACAATTCTGTCTTGCTATAGTTTTTACATTGTTGGCAAAGTGTTGGCGCGTCTTATACATGGTGACATAGAAAAAAACAGATTTTGACCCCAAAATTAAGGCAACGTCCTGTACACAGCTGCGCCTAATATGTGGGGTATTATGGTATTTAAAGCACTAATTTAATCAAACTTGAGGAAGGCTGTTTTTAATGAAAGAGAGTACGTAAGTGAGCGAAAAAAAAATGATGTGCAAATAGGCCGAGGCCTATTTGGGGACCAAATGGGTAATATTTTGAATGCAACTTAGCAGAAAACAGAAAGTGCGGGGTTGTGCATAAAAGGGTTCATAAATTGGCTTAAGGTGGTTAAATTCACCTTTTATTCTTGTCCTTTCTGAAAAGTTGATGCAATTTTGTGCTAACAATGGTCATTTTGTTTTCTTTTCATTAATCTTTACCTGCAGTTAGCATCTTTGTGATTTACCTGTTTAAATACCCTTGTAGATTAGAGAATAAATGTGCTGATTATATGAACTAGTATAAAGATGTGCAGAGTTTGATCAAAAAATATAAATCTCTAAGCTTTAAAATCGAACTCAAAACTCCTCAAATGCAGCATCCTTCTAATTAATGTCTCATTTCATAAGGTTTTTGACTACTGACCAGGTGAAATTCATCCAAAGATTCCCCTATAAGCACTCTGAGTTTAATCTAATGAATTATACTCACAATGCAAAATAATTTATTTAAAAAAAAAGAAAGAAAGAAAACCTTGACCATATTTGCACCATACCTGATTGCTTGTAGTAGAAATTCTTCCTCCAACTAATTTGCTCCACTTTCGTGCCTTTCCCTGCTGATTCGGCACACACATGCACTGGCACACCACCACACGCAGGGTCACACACATTCAAATAAGGTCAAATGAATCACACTACACCCTTCAAACAAGAACAATGGGGGTCCAAAATAGAAACAGAAATAGGTCTGAAGTACTTAGACTTGTGAGATTACATGTGCACATCCCTAGATAGTAGTTTTCATTGTCATAAAAATGACATTCTTTTTGGACGGTAGGTGGGTTGGTTTGCACATCCACCTCACAAGCTGGGCCTTTGGATCTTAGCTGTCACCCCGTCTGACCCTTGGCCTTTCTGTGTGAAGTTTGCGTCTTCTTCCTGTGGATTTTCTCACGGAACTGTAGCCTAAAAATATTAAATATTGTCATGTGCACAGTGTAGAAATATCTTTTTCGTCCAAAATATTTTGCACTACATGATATCTTGCACTGTCATCCTCTTAAGAATGACTTTTCTACCACCCTATCTACGCCATAATATGCTCAGAATGTGAGTCCATTCATTTATTAGTGCCCTTATTGCTCTATCACTGGGTTTTTTGTTTTTGTTTCTGTTTTGTTGCCTATTTTATTGTTTGCTCAATTTTGAAATGTAGTCTGCTCGGGGAGGTGAACAGAATAACAATTTCATTGCGTAGTATTACGATGCATAAGAAATTAAAACTCTTGAATCTTGTACAGTGAAATTCTTACTTTGCTGTCCACACGAATGTCGCAACCAAAAAAAGAATAATTTCCAAGTTAAGACAGAAAAACAAGGCATAAACAACACAGAGGTTGCAGAACATAACCAAGTATGAACCGTAAGTGGGTAGGTTATGTACAGATGCCTACAATAATGTGCACGTTTGGATGGTAGATAAAATAAAGTGCACGTGTGCATGGTAGGTTAGGTACAACTATTTACAAATGGCGTTCCAAGAACATGCAAGTTAGAGTCATTAAAGTGTGAAGATTAGGTATGAATGGCTGTCTATAAGCTCCGACTGAGCAGCAACCACTCAAAGCAGATGATTGATAGATTTTGCATTGCTTTCTTGCTCTCAAAGCCATATGAAGAATCTGATCCCATTTGGGCCATGCAAGGGATGGACATCTGATGCAGCAGAAATTTGTTGCTGAATGGCGAAAGCAAAGGGACAAGATAGATTTGACCCATTCTTCGACAGGAAGCCCGGCCTGTAGTCGGCTCAACTACAATGAGGATGGGCTTATGGCTCAAGAGTTACTATAAACACATTAACACACACTCGCACGCGCGTGTGCACGCACACACGCTCACACTCGTTAATCTGCATGTGCCCAGGGACATGAGCAAGATTACTGACTCATACATGTACATTCTTCTTTCTGGTATTCTGCACATTCATTTCAAACTTATTGATGCTAATAGGAGGTGCAGCAAGTAAGCAAAATAAAATGTAAAACAATACTTGGAATTTGGAATCTTACATTCAATTGTACATTCACTGGCTTTACTGGGACACCTTCTTATGTAGCCAAGTATGAATGACTTTGTGGCAGCATGTTATAAATGGTTAGGGTTAGGGTTAGGGTTACTATAACATTGATAGTGGCCGACTGTGGGCTTCCTGAGTGGAGTTTGCATATTTTTTCCGGATTTCTTCCACATTCCAAAAACATGCAGGGTAGGAAAATTGGACACTCCTGCACGTCTGCCACCCTCAAAACAAGAATCGGTCAAGATAATGGATTGATAGATAATAGTATGAACAATATTTTTGCTATTAGTTTCTTATTATTATTATACATTGGAAACTGTGTAGGTTGCTATGCTTTGTGGACCCATTTATGCAATAAATCTCAGATACTCAAGCTTAGCTTTAAGGTAGTGCAAAAGAACATCGTGGACAGAGACGGAAGTCAACTCTTCAACAAAGCAATTGTGTGTAATGCAGTCTGCTTTTTTTCCCTTACGTTTTTTTTTCAATAAATACGCAATGGCAAGCTACACGCACTGCCCTGCCTTGTATGTTATATTTTTGGTTAATTTACTTTTTTTTAATAGTAGCACCATTTTCTTGTGTGATGAATTTTTGATATTTGATATCTATCTATCTATCTATCTATCTATCTATCTATCTATCTATCTATCTATCTATCTATCTATCTATCTATCTATCTATCTATCTATCTATCTATACCTATATATATATATATATATATATATATATATATATATATATATATATATATATATATATATATATATATATATATATATATATACCTGTCAACCTCCACGGCTCCGTGCCCTTAAAAACTGTCGTATTTTCTCTTGCAAAATACAAAATAATCTTACACCATATTTTTTTTTCAAACGTGTTTATTTATGTAGTTTAACATGTTATATTGTACATGTGTTTCGTTACATCATTCTGTACATATTCTTAATAAATGATGAAATTACAAGTGTTGCTTAATTACTACAGTGTTCTCTATTGTATGCCACTGTTGCCTTCTCTGCTGACATGAGCATATCTTTTGATGGTTGAAGGTCACAACAATTGCCAGGGTAATTCATCTTCACCTGCACGTAGGCAACAAGTGTGTCTTCTGACATGCTCTTTCTGTATTCTGTGTTGATTTTCCTCACAAGTTTCCAGACTTCTACGTTTTTGGCGCGGCTCTTTGTATCAAAATGCGTCTTTAAATCATAGAAACCGGAGGCGGCTACTTTCACGTCTTTTTTGCAAGCAACACAATACGAATGTTCCACACCTTTCTTCGAAGCTTGTATCAATCCCTCGTATCGTCCTGACATTTGCTCCCGCTCTTTGTGATGCTTGCCTCTTCCATTTAACTTACGGCGTTTTAATTCAGGTTCGGCCATTGCGACTTGATGATTGTATCCAAAGAAAATTCAAAACTATGTTGTAATGTAGGCCTGCTGCTCTGCTTTCGCTTTGTTCACGTGTGATCGGAACGATGCGATGGGAAATCCCCAGGCGGCAGACGCAGTAGCATCAAACCGCTCGCTTCGTTTGCAACGAAAAAAACGATACCGAGATAGAGGCTACCGCGGCGAACTCGTTTGACTTGATTGATTTGCCGTTTCGTGATAGTCGGTGTATACCGGATGGTACCCATAATTGACAAATTTGCGTTTTTCCGTACAGATTTTCTTGTACGTTGTACACGTCTTAAAATGCATAATAAACGTACTTTGTACGGCAAAAACGTACGGGTTGACAGGTATGTAAGATATTTGTTTTAGTTCAGTCATTTTAAGATGTGAAGTAGGCCATGGTATTTATTCATGATGTTTCAAAGACAAATCCTGAAGATGTTATTCAGTTTAAAATTATTACACAATTTTTGAGAACAACACTTTTTTTGCTTAGTGCAATTGAGACCTTTGAATACACTTGAACGTTAAAGTCAAAATCCGTTGCATGTTCAAAATGTAATGTAGGTACTGATTAGGTTTCACATCTTCCTGCGGATTACGCCAGTTTATCCCATTTTAATCATCTGCAACCTGTTCAAAATAAGCATATTTTTGTACCAAAACAAAAAATCTTGAAAGGCAACATATATATTTACATAATATTAGTTTTCTTACGGTCACATTGCCCGAATGTGATAAAATGATACTAACTATACTTAATTATCAGATGTACGACAACATCAACCGACAAATAATATATAGAGTTTTTTCCTTTGCATTAGTTTTATAAGCATAACCAGAGGTGAAACGTACATCAGGTAATCAAATACATTTACTCATGAGCAACAAATGTACATTGCTCAAATTACAAAATGAAAAAAAAAAAAAAATCAAGTGGCTCTTTTTGCAGGGCTCACAAACAAATGGCATGTAAAATAATAGCAAAGGTCTTCTGATGAAGTGGTCAATGAATGTGAGGTGCAGTGCAAGCGGGGACAATTTTGAGTGATGCAGAGGAGAGAGTGAATCTTGTAATGTATAGCTGGGTTAATCCTAGACAATCCAAAGAGGTACAGCCTATAGCAGGCTTAGAGTAGTTCTGGGAGAAAATCCCACCTTGTGGTGGTGACGGCTTGTATCCCCTAGGTTATAAATAGGGTCACGATGACTCTTTAAGCTGGTTTTTACGCAGAATCAGTTAAATATGACTCATGTAATTGTACTGGGGTCATCCAGCACAAAGAAGCAGGAAAAACAAATTTACAAGACAACAGTGCTCTTTGTGAGTGGCCCTACGAATTCATCCAAACATGCAGGCACATGCACAGGTTCTTGCAGAGGTTAACAACGAGTATTCTAGAAACCTGTGACATTTTCCCAAGTGGGCGCAACAGCTTGCTGTCATTTAAATGTCTGCCGAGGGTAGTTCCATTCTTGCGCTTTCCACTGGTGATTTGTTCAGCCATAAAGCGCTGGTGCAGGCCAAATATTAAAAACAATTCTTTTTTTTTTTTTGATGGTCACTTTTGTTTTTTAACCATCTTTTTTTCACAATTTTGGAAAGCACACATTCTTAGCCAGCGTCCTGCCACTAGCTTGTGACATGACTAACACAACTCCCAGGCACTGATATGAGTACTTTCAGATCACTGGCTTACACGAAGGGGGTGGGGGGGAAGTTTACAGCTTGTACGAAAAAATATAAGCGTCTCTATGAACGTGTGCGTGTATGTACATCTGTTTCCATTCTCAATATTTGTTTCTTTAGCACCGTCCTGTGGAAAAAGTCAGTCAAAGTGGGCAGGCGTTTCTTTTATGATTTAGCAGCAAAATGTCAGCACGCAGTCAGCGAGAATAGCGATGATAAGGCCACGCAGGGACCATAGCCGGGTCTCTTGTTGGGAGCTTGAGTGCCATTCACTGACAGAAAATCTGTCTAGACTGTCTGCACAGAGGCTGTCTGGAATGCCTTCGTCGCTTCTTATATTCATTGCCAGTTCTACAATGGACAACCCTGAACATTAAATCAGACGTGTGTGCGCGTGTGTGTTCAAGTAATTTCATTACAGTCGCAATATTGAAACATTTGATCATTTGTGCTGATGGTCACGCAGTAAAAGCCGAAAGACTGATCTGTATCAAAGGCAAAAAAAGTGTTTGTGTGTGAATGTACTGTATTAGCCAGTTGAATAAATAAAAAGAATGTGAAAGAAATTGAAAAGCATTTCAAGGGTATCAAAGGCAAGCGCATCTATTATTGACGCAATAGGGGATACAGGATGTCTCGGATGTTACTTCTTGTGTACAGTGACACCAACGCCAATACTGCAATATATAGTGACATGTAGGTCTGCGTTGTATGTATAAGGCCACAGATTCTGAACACTACACAACGCTGCGGTACATATACGGTGTGTCCTCACAGTGTAGGTGTGGGCTGTGGGTGGCTGGGTTGAAAGGCTATTGAACCCCTATTGTAGATGACACGCAGAGGACGAATGGAGTTGCTTGTTTGCCGCATATGGGTGAGGGAAGCAAGGTCAAAGAATCCGTATAATGTCCGTCATCCGTATAATGCATATAGAAACTTTTGCTTCGTGATCACGGCTGCCCATTTGTGTCTTCTCTGAGGGGCAGCTGTATTTGTCACCTTTTAGTCCAACCAATTCTTCAAAATCTTTCCATCTTGAAGAGCGCCAACAAGGGAACAATGGCCATGTAGCTAACCTTCACACTTCCCATTCCCCTTACACATGCGATGACACATTTCTAGCTTCATTTTCAACCTCTGAAATTCTAATTATATATACTGTTTGAAATGGTGTTCGAAGAGGGGACATACAGCATATTCGTTTTTCTATTTGAAACGGGATACTTTACCTTTTTGGCCGTTTTTTGTAAGTTTGTCTAATAATTCATTTGATAGTAAAATAATTTTTCCGGTACAATTTTATAGACACATTTTCTACTGAACATTACATCACGAGCTTTTCAATGACAATATCGATGGGCAAAACGTGGTTCTAAATATAGCAATTGTACATTACGAAAGATTTAGCAATAAAATGTGTTATAGACCAAACGCGAACATTTAAAAAAAAAGAAGCTAAGATTGGCTGAATTAGAGCTATCCTCCTCATATAGTGGGAGAGGATCCCCTGGCCTGAGATGATGCCCGAGGGTGCGCGGATGACCCCGAGGAACAGGGTTAAAAGTTAACTTTTAGGCTTTGAAGTTAACATTTCTTGAAAGTGTATCTACTGTATAATGCTTTTTTTTTGTTACTGTAAAATAGGATATAATTTTAGGTATACTTTTACATTATGTTAATGTTCAATCAATCAATAACGAGAGACTGGAGAAAAGGCAAAACTCTATGTCAAAAACAATCTTTTGCAAAAGGGAGAGAGAGCACCAGGGTCTTCCGGTGTTCTGGGGCTCTCCTTGTTTTATTCCAAAGATTACAAAGAAGGCGGTTACAAGTTTCAAAATAATACCATATAAGGAGTTGTTTATGTCTGTAGTGTGAGTGTGTGTGTATGTGTATATTTGTGTTAGTGTGTGTGTGTGAGTGAGTGGGTTAAGAGGTGTGCAAGCAAAGTGTTTTTATATGATAACATAAATACATATATACAATTATTCCATCAGTTAAATACCGGTAATCTTATTTACAGTCACAGCCGCAAGTGGAAGAGGAGGGTGCGACATGGATTTGAATGGATTGGGTCTAGAGTGTGATTGTAAAACAAATCCATTAACTTCAAAGGGGATTCATGTAAAAAAAAATAAAATGTCTTCACAGTCATTAGTGAAATAAGCGGCAAAATCAATCCTTTTGTTTTTTGTTTTAAAATCTCATGATTTTGCTTTTTTCCGTCAAGTGAAAATGGCTCGACAGTTGCCCAGCACTAAGGTAACAACTAGTACTTTTTGCATTTTATAAAAATTCTTTAACTTGACCAAAAAATGTGTGTGTGTCTTATATATGAATGTCTAACTAAAGTTGAGCGAGGTTATAACCTGGAGTGCCTATAACCAAGGGTGCGCATATTTTTTTTCATGAGTTACTCAGAGGAGTACCAGGACGTAGGGTTTGGTACTCACCCTTTATTTCATTAAAAGATCTTCCACAATGTCATTGTCAGTGTCACTCCCAAATGAAATGCACTGTCTGTATGCACACACCGACGTCACAATCTTCAAACCCGTGTCCTCAAAAAGTATCATAAGTCCATCAGTTATGGTTTGCGCGGTTTCTTTGGGACCTGGTTTATTAAGTGCAAGGAAGTCAGAGGTAAATTCTGCATCACTGTAGAGTGACAAAATAAGCAATTTCATTCACACCCTCACAAGAATGAAATGCGACCCCAACAGGCAGTCTGGACCACTTCCATAAACAAATATCCTCAGAATAGGAAGACGTGGGACATGCATGCTTAGCTTTATGAAAGGCTGGGGAGAAAACTGTACCCGTGGATTCAACATTCTACGTGCATGTTAATGAATGATGAATGGTTCCGCATCTGCGTATTCGCTGAGCTGCGCTGCGTCGTGGCTGTGTCGTTGCACCATGTCCACCAACATGTCCACGCAACTTTACTTGTGAGATCTGTTCTCCAGCCATGGTCAATTCCACAGTTCGGAAAGCACCAAGCAGGAAAAAGAACAGGATCTACATCGAAATTTACAAAGAAAAAGCTCCCAACATGACACGATTGTCTTTTACTTTGCTGATTGAGTGGATGAACCCCGGATGAACTCTGTGCCATTGTCATCAAGACAAAAAGAACAAACACATTCGTCTTGTTAATCACCAATGTAACGTGTACAAATACATATTACTGTTTGTGTCACAATTTGATCAATTCACTTCAAAGTTTAAATGAATAATCTACGTACTCACCCATTGTAAATGAAGCATGCAATTAAGTGTTACTGCAAATTCTTCACAAATGGAGCGAGTTTTGTTTTCAAAAGTTTAGACGCTTTTTGTTTATTCATTTATTTTAATCACGCAAGTTGGTAGTCCCCGCACAAGCGCAACTGTTGTGGCACGCAACTTAGAGGAGACCAACTCAGTGGCCGGGGGTGTATGGCCTCGTTGCTCTGCACAGCGTGGCGGGGCGGACACGCAGTACTGTACTGTACTTGAAATCCGCGGTGCATTTTCGTGGATTCCACGGGTTACACAGAGCTTGCGTTGTTACAATTAGCCATTGCTTCTAGGTTAGCTTGTTTGTTGGCCACAAGTTGCACTACATTCATGTGCTCTTTTCAGAAAAGATCGACCTTGTATCAAATGCAACTGTTCCGTCTGCCGAGGACATGAGTGGTAAATCTTGCACCCCATTTAAGTGTGCTTCAAAGCAGGCACAGTTGTGAAAGTAGGGAGGGTACGCAAATGCGCGAATTGAAGCACGCGACGATACGCATCAGTGATTTCTGCCTCGCATGCGTACCTGCGTACCGCTCATGTGCATGCCTGCTTATAACCTGGTATGCCCTACACATGGAAGATTACCCAAATTATACCTGTTCATTGAGACTGCCCCTTTTAATCCAGTGCAATTTATAGTCCAAAAAATACGTCAATCGCCAGTGTTCTTAGTTTGGTCACGATATGTACGTAAAGTGAGATGTGATTGATTTTGATGCCATATTATATCAACAGCCAGTGGCAAAATGCCCCCCCCCCCCCCTTCAGGTCGATAAAAACAGTTCTACTTCGCTGATACTTTGCTGATCCACAAACGCATCGTTAATCCAAAAAAACTGCGTGTTGTGTCGTGAACAGCACTTTTTCATTTTACTTGACTTCCCCTTTAATGCAGCTGTCAAAATGAAGCATAATGAAGAGCAATGTCAACATGAGCCCAATTACAAACTGCAAAGTGCGTTTGCACAGATTCATCAATGTTTGGCTTCTTTTTCACCTTCTTCCGTTCTCGCTCATCTGCCAGGCTGCAGGAAAATGCCCTATCAAAGTGGGGGAGAGTCCTCGAGTAGAGCAAATGAGTGTGAACATAAGGTGTAGTGTGTGTGTGTCCGCAAGTGAGGTAGGTAGGTGGCACAGCACAGCAGGGCATGAAGGAGCCCTGTGATAATGACAGGCCACGCATTATATAACATGCAGATTGCATAAGGAGACGATTATTTTAAGTTCACATATCGACAATGTGTAAGTATTTTTGGACGTGGGCGTCCGGCACTGTAAGCACCTCTAAGTGTATGAAATATTCCGATGGATGGTGTGGGTGTGCGTAAACTAGGGTGAATTATGAATTTTTAAGAAGGGGGCATGGGTGTTTCAGATTTCTTTTGATGCTATCGCAAACTATGTGGGAATGTTGGCACACTTGTGCGCCGTGCACATCCGGGTGTGTTTTTATCTCAGGCTCCCACTCATTATCACTTTTAGGCTTCAGAGAGATCCGCTTGAAAAGGGGCTGACTCTCCTTGTCAGATGCAGAACCTGTAGCTTTGACGTTTGATCATGTTCCTGTTTGAGCTTGTGCTGAGAGAGCACATGCTCAGACTTTCATCACTCACTCTCGGCAGTAACCTAAGTCATAAGGTTATGGCCCGCCGGGTAGTATGGTGTGGAGTAGACACAAGTGAGGCTTGCAGCCCATACACTACGATCTCTGTGCCGCGGCCTCCCGCTTCGTGTGTGCCTCTGCAAAAATAGACTTCTTAAAGGGCCAGCAGCCACTCAACCCCATTAGTTTCATCGGCAGACGCATCTAAGCAAACAATCATTCGGTGTATTCATTCTTGGGAAAACTGCCTTTCCACCACTCCATCCAACACTCTTTTAACGCATCTTTACAAATATTCCTCTGCACTATAAGGCGCAGCCATGCAAAAATGCTCATAATTGGGACGTTTGAATTACGTCAGCAAGGACGCATGAAAAGAACATTTGAGACGTCCCCTTTGACCCTGTGAAACATTCTTCTGAATAGAAAACAAGGGCGTCAGGCACATGGATGCTGGAAGGTCAAACATTTATACAGATAAATATTCCTTGCACGGTCATTTCAATTTCAATGTATGATCCCAAGTTCTTAGAAACCCTTTGAACTTCACGAGTAAACTGATGCACCTGCACATGCTGGCACAAGATCCCTCAAACAGCAACTGAACTTACAACTTTTTTTCCCTCTCTTTCACCTTTTTCTCAAATCACTCCTGACTTGCTTGCAAATTGTCCCACTCTGACCAATCTCCTCTGTACTTTCCCAGTTTAAATGCAGGTCCTCTTGGGCTCCTTGCTATCTCTGGACCAGGGCTATTTAAGCCCACTGCTCTAATTCTGAAAGTCCTGATCAGACTGAGTGATGCACCTCCACCTCCCTCTCTGTCGCTCTTTCACACTCACCAGCTTGTTCACACTCTCTTGGTTATTCCCCACCACGCACACCCACACACACTTGCATATGCACGCATATGCATGCACGCGCACACACACACACACACACACACACGCAGGTGCTGACTTACGTTACTGAAACGCTCTCTCACACACACACACACACACTAATGCCATCTTACTCAAATGAATAGTGAACATTCATCCTCTCTCTCTCTCACACACACACGAAAACAAAATTTGGAGATATTTGTACTTCTGTGTACATACTTCAGCCTCACTACATGCAAGAGTGTGTCTGTCTCATTGAAAGTTCCTGACACAGTTTCACTCGCCCAGTACTTGACAAACACACATATAAGAGGAAGTGGTGCGGTGACATACCTCGCCGGGTGCCTGAGTGTATCTGCTACTAGAGAGTCCACTCATTGGATCAGGTGGGCGACAACGGCGGCGACAGCAGCAGCAGCAGGCATATGGAAATATCCACTTTGTGTCTTCTTCCTTGCTACCGCTCAGCCTTTCCTCTATTCATCCCGTCCCTGCCTCTCCTTCTTTTCACTCTCTAAACGCCTCTCTGCTCCCTCCCTCCTTCGCTCCCGCTCCCTTGCTCACTTTCAAGCTCTCTGTCAGAGTATTCTCTCTCCCCGGCTCGCTTGATCTGACCACCCCTCCCCTCAACTCACTCTTTTCTTCTTCCTTTACAAGTGTCCGTGTGCCCTGACACTTGCAAACTTTTATTTCCCCTACCTGCAGTTGAGTGTATAATTAGATAGAGCTCAGTGGTAATACAGTCAGGCTCATTGTGAGAGCTTTGGCACTGACGCTCGCTCATGTTTGGCCGACAGCCCGGTGGCTTGGCTCATTAACCTCCCTTTAGCAGAATGCAGAATGGACCGGCCCTGTGGCTCTTGCTATTTGTTGCAACATCTCAGCCTCTTAGCTTCAACGGCCAATCAGATGCCTGGAGGGATGAAGTCAAAGGTGCGCCTGCTTAGACCAGGGCACACTGTACTGGTATGTGGAAAAGCACTGAGAACTCGCAGCAGGTGCAATGCACTGCCAGCTGTAGTCATCTCTTAAGATTCATCACATGACATCAAATGTTATAACAGAGGCAATTTTAGAGGGCAAATTGCTGGCACCGCGTGCTTCTCTTCGAAATAGAGGTCATCTACACGTTTTGTTGTGAAACAAACAAAAAAAATCCTATTTACCAAAGGGAAAAAAAAACATGAGCACTTCATGGTTCCCATTGTGCATGAGTACAATCCTTTTCGTAAAATGAAAACACACGAAAATTAAACATAATTAAATTAAATTTCCTGTCTAATTTTCCAATTGATTAATAGGAGATAATTGGCAAATGTCTTTTTTAATCAGTGCAGGAAGTGAGTTGACAGTCCAGTTCAGGTCAGGTCAGGTCACATGAGAAGTTTACAGTCCAAGACTCGGCTCCACCAACAATTCAATTAGACAAATGACATCCAACAATATGTACTCGCTCGGCAAGTAAAAGTAACGTGAGATTTTATGTGAAACATTACAGATGGCTTGCGCCATTGTCTATTCAAATAAAAGATTTTCCCTATAGTTCGTATTAAATCAATAATATATAGTTAGAACTATAGAATGCTATAATTAGAGGTACACAGATTAATTGTGGTCAATTCATTACATTTTAATCTCTAATCATGCTTGGGAGATCAGTGTTTATGCATCAGGCCTCACGTGCTTGTTGGGGGTTGAAAAACAATTGTCAATCACACTGAAGTGGACAATAATTGGCAGGCATTGTACTTGGCATAACATGAGCGATTCCTGTTGACCATGGGAGGGCAAGTTCAGGAGGAGAAGGAAGATGTGAAAACGGAAGATCATTTTCCGAATGAAAGCAGTTTCAGAATTGTCGGTCCCATGAATGTTAAAACTGATTAATGTAGTGTAGCAGTGATGTGAATTCCTTGTAAGAAGGAGCTTGCTTATTACAGAAACAGCTCAAGTTCCGCCTATCACATAAATCCAAAGCCCCCAGTTGCAACTGCAGCCACAATTAACGATAGCAACAAAGACGCAATCTATAGCCAAATTAAATTCGAAAACACTGCGCAGTAAGGATGGATGGATGATGTTTTGTTCTCATGTTACCTCTTATTATGGAGCTAATATGTATATAAAAACACACCACCATTCTTCGAAATTGTTGAAACTGAAGGTTGCAGACAACACTTGGGAGTAGTCGAAAATAACAGCACGAGGTAAAATGTTACATTTGCATCTGTTAAAGTGCTTCTGTTCAAGAGAATAATAATAATTTTTGTTATTGTAGATCAAGTTTTTAATCTGCCACAATAACTCTATCTAAATTAAGAACATAAACTATGGTTGAAGGATTTTCTTTTATCAGAAAATTCAGATAAATTCAAATAACACGTTGGGGGTGTTTAGGGTAAGAAATCAACTTTGGAACATGGTCAAAAAGCTCCAAAAAGTTGATTCTTCATGATAGGGCCCCTTCAAATGATTGCTGTTAGCAGAGTCTACGTGGACAGTTTTGGTGTGACTTTTTAGGGTGTTGAGCAAGAATTGTTGCACAATTAGCTCATGAGATGATGTACAGTAGCTGTTTTTAAATGTGATTTCCTCCAAAATTAGGACTACTGCATCAAAAAACAAATGTGTAAATTCAAACATAGACAATTCATTTATCGTTGATTTCTTAGCCCAAGATGGCCTGACGCAAAGTAGACAATGACAGTGTGACGAGTCCTTCAAATGGGTTTAAATAATCACCCATGTCTTGAAATATGGGGGACAATATAGTTGCCATGGTGACCGGAAATCTGCTTTGGTTAGCCGCAATATTGGTGGATTAACTAGGTCACCTCATGTTTATGGTCCTCAGAGTTGAGGACTGCGTTTAGAAAAACTTTGACACTGTAGACAAAACACAGACTAATTAGTTGGACTATGAGCAAAAAAAAAAAAGGAAACTGCTGTGGTGTTCAAAAATTGCAGTTTAACATTTATAATTTAAGTTTTACATATTGCACAACATTAGATGGTTTGAGGGAATCACCGTTTCGCATTTTTATCCAGGCAACATTATTGCATTGTTGTGACTATTTAACATATGTAACTAAAAACTATTTAATATTTCCTAATGCTCACCATGCAAACCCATGTGAATAACAATATTTGAATAAGCTTCATCTTGTGAAGATAGCTCCTTGAGTGAGTTGGATTGGAGAGAAAGAAGGCGAATGTGATCAAACAAGAGAGTGGGAGGGTGTGACTACAGCACTCATCGACTGATCACATGGTGTGTTGTTTTTGAGATTGTGTGTGCGCGCGCGAGTGTGTGAGTTCACATGTGCTCTCGTGATGATTAGGCACCTCATCGGACAAACGTTTTGGTATCATTTCCTCTGTCCTTCTTTCTCTCCCATTTTCACTTCTGCAATAATGCCACAACGCCCTAATTTAGAGATATGGAGACGTGAACTGAAGTGGGAAAACGCCTTTTTGCCTACACCTTTCTTAATTGAATAAGAGAGGGCTGGGCTCCAAAGACAGAAGAAAAAAAAAAGAAAAAGGAAAACAAAACCCTTTGGTTAGGCTAAATATGAGCAAACCTATTAGACCCCTCTAAATCGCTATTTCGCTAATGAATAGCTCATTATGCTCATAATAAAATTGATCATGTCAATAAAATTGATCATGCCACATATTCAAGGACACTTGCTGCGATAGACTCATTTTGTGGAGGGTTTCTCTGGATTACATAGAAGAAAAATGAAAAATGTAAGAATGTTAAAGGGTTTGAAAAACATTTCTGCAATGCCTGTTAACAGTCCAGATTCAACGGTAAGGGCACAATAAGCAGTATGCGCTATTATTTTGACATTAGTTTTGCTCTTGTTTTTGATTGTCAGATAACACATTAATATGCTTTTTGAATCAATGTAAAGCGTGACCGGAACAAGCAGGTGGCGTAAACACGAGCGGACTGTGACAAACAGGCAGCGTAAACGCATTGTGGACTGATGGCTTTGACGGGCACATGATGACAGCGGGAGTGTAATAAGAGGAGAATACAACACTCCTTGGTGAGTCCAATGGAGTTGGCCCTCGTTTACAAACTCTCACCATTAATAAAAAAATAAACAAACAAAAAAACCCAAAACAAAACTATGGGGAGTAGGTCCAAAATGCTTGGTGAGAATACTGTCTCTCCTCAAGCCAAAAAAATGGGTCTTGTTTGTTGGTATAAACAGAATGACAAAGTGAGAAACCCTACAGAGCCAAAATCTGAAAACAGAAGCCCAAACACACACTCAGCCGTGACGGCGACCGTCTCACGATGCCGCCATATACAGCAAATCTCTCAGGATGATACAGTGCAATTCTACATCTGTACAAACTACATACAACCACTATAATAAACAATACCTCTGATAGCACCAAATCTGAACATTGCTCCCTTATTGTTATTGGCATTGTAAAGGCAATATTGGACAAGGTGCATTTCATTAGATTGTGAAAGCATCGCACCTAATCAAGTATCTGGAGAAATGTACACCGCCTGCTTGTGTGTGTGTGTGAGACTCAGCCCGTGTCAGTTACTCCTCTGCTGAAGTGTCCTTTCCTTTTTTACTTCACACCTCTCTAGTTTGCTATTTTGGCTGTGTGTTTGCAGAACTAGTAGTATTCAGTACCACACACACAGTCCTTCGTTGCAACATGCAAAGCCCATTGGGACCGTTGTGGCAGCGCTCAGGGCAACTTGCATTTTTTATGGAGTGCTGGTAAAATGGCTGATTGGAGAAAGTGCAAAGGAAGAGCCAGGGTTACTCGCAAAGTGAAAAATATCATATTGCATAAGACAGTGAAAGGAACTGACCATGTAAATGCAACAGAAGCTTTCTACCACTAAAGATATATGCACGCACGCACGCACGCACAAATGCACGCGCACCCACACACACACACACACACATGCAGTGATGTCCTAATAGTGTCGGGCAAGGGTAGAGAAACTGGAGCTGAGGCAGAATGCTGACTCAGGAAACCCACCAGAGTGTGTATGTGTGTGAGCCATGTGTGTGTTTCTCTGAGAGAAAGAAATAAAGATAGATAGAGAGAGAGATAGAAAGAGTGAGAGAGAGAGAGAGAGATAGAAAGAGAGAGACAGCGAGAGGGCGAGAGAGGATGAGAGAGAGAGAGAGAGAGAGAGAGAGAAAAGTTTCTGAGGCCTCATGACTTTTGTAAGCAAAGTGGAGCGTCCTTACCACCACTCTGGGCATTTTATATCCCCTTTACACAATAATAGGACTAAAAATGTCTTACTGGAAATAATTCACTTGAAAAAATGGAGTAAGTTTTTTTTTTTGAGGCTACTGGTTTGTGGGCAAATACTCCCTGATGATCTAAACTTACATTTACTTTTACACCAAGGTATCTGAATTAATAGACATTGCAATATTGCAGGCTATAAGGAATATAGCTCTACATTTGAAAAAAATCTGAACCACCTGCAGTTGACACATGGATACATTCCATGAGACGAATCACATTTTGATTATTTGACAATGTTTGAATGACATGATAATCTCCCTGCCATGAGGCGAATGAAGAGCAGCATGTTTGTAGTTTGCTTTTTGTACAGCAGGTGTCACCAACCTGGTGACCGCGAGCACCAGGTAGTCCCAAAGAATCACATGCGTAGGACACAGACCTTTTCTGCATATTCCTTCCCATGCACCCTTGAGGATCCTGGTGAGGGTGAAGAGCCGGTCCACTGTTCCACGGCCAGGACGAAAAACACACTGCTTCTCCTGAATCCGAGGTGTGACATCCTGAGGGATTTGTTTAATCCTAGGGGACACCGAAATATAAAAATTCTCAATGATATAATACATAGCAATACTCCTCTTAAACAATATAAGCAATCACTACCGGTCGTTTTAGTTTTCAACAGTTATACTGATACAAAGGTCAAGCAATTAACCATATACTGTATAAGGATTAAGAACGAAAACTATTTTTGTAACGTGTCCTTTAAAACTGGCATTCAATCATTGAAAACGTCATTCCAATCTATAAAAGTGGAGGCAAACATCTATTTACAAACTACAGGCATATACAATTGATTCCACAGCCCTCCAAAATTATAACCAATAACCAACTTTTTATCGACAATAAATAAGATGTTCTATATCCCAAACAGTTGCTGTTATGATTAAAGTGCCTTTTAAAAATGTTTAATATGAACAAACATTTATGGAACAACTCTGAAATAGAACTGAAAAAATGTGAATCAATGGCTGTGTCCTAAAGGAGTTTTAAACATATAGTATTAAAAAAATATAACATTTACGAGGCTGAATGAGATACTGTATACCATTTTATAAGTCACGCGTGTAAACTTGATAGCTATAGGGATGTATGAATGAATAAATGTCTGTATATATTATGTGTGGATCTATATATAGTGGATCTATATATACAGGCAATATATATCAGGCATGTCCAAACTGGGTCCTCGAGGGCCGCTATCCTGCATGTTTTTGAGGTTTCTGTCCTTCCAGTACACCTGAATCAAGTGATCAGATCTAGCAAGCTCAGCAGAAGCCTGATGACAAGCCTGATCATTAGAATCGTCGGAAACATCAAACACATGCAGGATAACGGCCCTCGAGGGCGGGGTTTGGACATGCCTGCAGTACTGTATAAGAAGTCTTTTATGAGTATATACACATTTTATTTTTACATCTGAAAGAAGAGGAGCATGTATTGTTTGTGTTTTCTTTTAGGATATGAATAACCATGACTGTATAAACGACGTGAGTCAAGTAGAGAAAACTGGAGGTAGTCAAATTTAAATATGTAAACCACACCGAACTGTTATTTCTATTGAAGATTTCTTTTTTTTCATTTTTGCTTGCTTTGCTTTTCTTTCTATTTGCCCTAAACTCTTGCAACATGTGGAAATGTTCAAGAAAATCGATTAATCAGTCAATCAATCAACCTTTTTCTGCTAGAAAATCAAAGTCAAGCCCATGAGGACGTTGTGTGTGTGTGTGTGTGTGTGTGTGTGTTTGTGTGTTTGTGTGATGCGTTTTCCCCAAATCAGGCTTATGTCTCCTGATCACATAATTATGTCCTGATTATACGTTCCAAGAACAAAACAAATATTTGTGGCTCTAAAAACAAACAAACAAAAAACACACACATGATTCTCAAAAGTATTTGTGGGAACATCAATGCCGTAGCGTAGCTAGTCGTCTGGATGCCCAAGTCCTGTCTCTCATTTTTGACAAAATGTGAGTTATGTAATATAGTCCAGTTTTTGCTACGTTTCAAATCTGTTAGTCATTGTAAATTTACGTTTGTTCATAACAAAAGACTTACAATATTCATGTTTAGCATCAAATCTAAAGAGTCTTAACATTTCTTTTTAGTGACGCATCAGAACACTTTTGCAGTAATTAACAATAACATTATGCAACATCTAACTTAGTTGAGTTTTTAACCAATTTTATCTGAACATATTGTTGATGAAAAGCATCATTTAAGTCACTCCTCACTTCATAAATTTGGTATCAAAAAAAGCAGATAAGAAAGCTATAAATTATTTTCAAATTATTGTCACAAACATCCTATTTACTTACATTGATTTCTGGGTGATTCAATCCAATTCGCAAGATAAACTGTGACGCAAAGTCTTTAATCCCTAACTGATTGTTTCAGACTCTGGCTCATGTTACTTTTTGTACAAATCTGTATCTAGTGTGTTTTGATATGCATTATATAGGTAGGATTTTCTGTAACATACCTACATCTTTTAACTTATTATGATCTTGTGTTTGAGACAGATCTTATACCGGTTTGGCAAAGGCACAAAAGAGACCTTGACGACATCAGTTTCACCGTTTAAGTTCACGCTCCTGTTGAGGGACGTCTAAATTGTGTACGTTTGTGTTATACATGAGGATCCAGGGAGCAAACAAAGTGTCAGATGTGAGAGTAGTCTCCATGTGATGAAAGTGAGAGGTTAGCGGATGTTTGTAAACTACGGTAGTGTAAGTATCGATGATTGCAAAAGAGGGGAATATCAAGTCAGCAAGACTGAAGTGCTTTGGCTTAAATTTCCGCTTCTTCCTCTCGCTTCCTTTTGTCGCAACGTCTTTCCTTCATCATCGCCCCTATGTGTCATCTCAGGCTAAAATTACTTGCTGCTCTTTCTTTATAACAAATCACCTCGGTGACAATCTGCGGCAGCAACGGTCAACACTTGGCAAACATGCACACACACAAGCCATACACCTCAGATAATAACTTTAGCATAAGATAAGCATTTATCATTGTAAGCAAACACATCAAGTGCGTTAGCGTGTTTGTTAGCCAAACAGATGCAGCCATTCCAAGCTGGCAAAGCTGCTGGAAGAAATGTAGAAATGTATGCGGCACACATTACGCAAGCGTTCTGTACAATATAGCGGCTATTTTTTTTCTCCAAAACTCCATGCTGTTCTGAAGACAAAAGAAAGATTCTACAACATGAATATGTGTGAAATGCCTTTGTGGGAAAGTGGGAGTTAGATAAATAGAGGGGGGACAGGGCACTCTGGTGTCTGGTCTGGAAATGAAATAAACAACAACATCTCACTCTTGCTTTCACACTTGATGTTCCTCTCAACTGAGTCTCCCAGTGACAGCATAAGGTGTCACTGTTTGATGGGTCTGAGTTTTTTTTTTTGTTTTTTTTAACCTTTCTGTTCCCATGGTTACAGTGACCGGGAAAGACTGGAGGTGAAGTCATTTAGCACAGGTAAGTAATGTAATGCTATGTGCAGTAGTAGTGTTGATTGGTTTGCTGGATCGAGCGTTGTTTTGAGGTCAAAATGTATAAAGACAAACATATACATGTAAAATGTAATGCTTTAAATGTTCAATTCTAACGTACACAGGATATGTTCACGAAGAGGTGTGGTGCATTTATGGAAGGAAATATTTATCACTTCAAAAGCCTTTTCTTTCCGTTACTTTATTCTCCGCAGGTTCTTGCTTTGTTTTATTTATTTTTTTTAAATAATTGTGATGGTTTTTGTCTTTTGATGACGTATTGATTGGAGGAGTGTAGCTTGAGCAACCAACGTGAACTTGCATATCCATTTGATATCTGCACAGTGGTGGGTTCTGAGGACCAGCAATGCCTTCTCGGCCAGCCTAAGCATACATATAACATGCAATGTAATCCATCCCAGCAGGGAAAAGCTTTTGTCCATCATTTTCATAAAGGCAACTGTGAGCATTACCCGTGGCTAACAGAGAAACACAGCATATTATATTACTGGGTATATCATCTGGGCACTTTCAAAAACGTTTAGGGGCACCTTTTGAATGCTCCTTCTCCGCATTGAAGCGTCCTAAAACATGCCAGAAACGTGACCGGACAGCCACCAATTTCATCTCTAACCTCCATGTACATGCCGACCACCGCGGCTGACGTCTCTGGTTTGCGCTCCCGTGCCAGACAATCTTTTGAATAGGAAAAAAAAAAAAAAAACTTGTTGATTAACCTTAAATGGACAGATCAATTGCTGAACAGAGCTGTTGATGTTTTCTGGAAAAAACAAAGAAGGATGGATTTTATTTTCAAATTACAAGGCACTATGCAGATCCACATTAGCGAGTACAAATATTTTATTTGTATTTTTTATGCTTTTGTCATCTTAAATCATTTTTAACCAACGGTGACAACATTAAAAGTCAGAAATACTAAAAATAATTTCATTTAAATTCTCTGGAAATCAAATGTTGCTTGATTAGTGTATTTTAAGTGTAACGTAACCTAGATAGTATGTGGATCGATGTTGTTAATTCAGTTACAAATACATACGATGTCACCGAAAGCCCAGGGTTGAATCGCAAAGCTTGCCACGGGTATATCTACATATGAGGAGGACCGGGTCACAATTGAAAAAAAATTATATGGAATTGTACTGCCTACACCGACGTTAAAATAATTAAAAAAAAAAAAAAAAAAACATCCCCATTGTCGCCCTTGACAAACCAGCCAAAGATGTGAAAGAAAGCAAAGTCTGTTTGTGTCCTCCTGCAACCTGCAGAAATTGAAGGAGTAAAGTGGACAGTTTGGGAAATTGGCAGAGAAAAGGCAAGTACATGCACAAGGAAGGAGTACGGAGGAGTCACGGAGGAAGAAAACTGATGGATGACAAGGATGAAAAGTCAAAAGATGAAAGGGGAGAATGCTTGTGGACGTAAGGAGAGGAAAATGCGAGACGTTTCATCTTACATCGTTGAAATATGCTCAATTTAGGTAAGTTGTGTTCCAAGAAAACTTTTTTTTAAAGGCCACTTAACTGAAACTGATATGCTAAAGAATTTTGTGAAGCTATCTTGTTTGGGTGTTTTTATGGTGGGCAACACCCTTAAAAAGAGAGTACCAGTCACAAGTTTGAAATATACTGTATATCAGATTTCAAAATGCTTTCTTCACAAGGTACAAATAATAGAGACTAAAACCGATCTGAAATCAAAGTAAAGTCGATTCTCCAGTTTTGAAATGACTTCCGTCAAAGTTCAAATACAATTTTTCAAAACGGGAACTCAAAAGAAAGTCCGTTTTTTACTTTTTTCTTTCCTCAGTGTTTCGTGTCTGTTCCTCAGCTCCGCGGTCCTCTATTTCAACTCAGCCAGGCCTGTTTTTTTAAGTGTCTTAAGCAGCCACACCTGTTGAGTTTGTCGTTTGTTAGGCATGCTGGGTGATGTAGTGATGTAGAATTAATTTTTCATAAAGCTAACTGATGGGTTGTCCTGGCTACTGAACCAACACTGCTGTACTATATAGCCTACCAAAGGAGGGAATTAGGATCAGTATGGCCATGACATCCAACATTATTATGGAAGGGTGGGGATGCCTAAGTGGAGTTAACGTTTTAACAAGTCGTTTGAACATACATGCAAATACGTTCATATTGTATGTATTCACAAGTACATTCAAATGTGTGTTATCAAATACCTTTAATTGCACTTTCAAATAAGTTTGAACATATAGTACTTGTGAAAACATTTGAACATACAGTACTTGCAAATATATCGGAAGGCGTAGTACTTTTAGGCTAATGGCTAAAACAAATAGCATTTGTTCCCATAATGCCATGGGATGTAAGGAACATGCCCCATAGCTTTATGGGGGAAAATAGTGATGTTTTAGCATTTGACTTCAAAAGTATATTCTAATGTTTGAATGTATTTACATGCATGGAATTTGCAAGTTTGTTTGAATGCATTTGCAAATATATTTGCATTTACATTTGAACCTATTCCCAGGGTGTCCCAGTTTTGAGCATTGAGCACATCGCAGCGGGTACATGGAAACATTTTATTGTTTATTTGACAAGCCAAATGAACAGAACCCCCTCATGTAAACTTTAGTTGCAGTCAGGGAGTGCCCATTTTACTCCATTGGCAGAACAGCGAGACGGAGCAAAACAGGTTGGCTAATGCTGACTTGTTGAGCGCTGTTGAACTCATCCAAGATAGCATTTATCATTAGCTAAAGTGCTAACACAACCACCAGTCATTATATTTAGCGGTTACGTTATTAAGTTTTCCTTGTGAGAATGCTTTGCACCTTTAAGTTCTCAGGGAAAATACAAGAGTTTTTCCCGTTTTTAAACTTTGAAAAACCGGGCACCCTAAGTTCCATACTTTCACCGATTACAAACAACTGTAGATTCCAAAATGGCTGTGTCATTGGTCATCTGTGGACAAAATGTTATTTATTGTTTCTATAAGAGAAATAAGGGAGAACGTTGTTCGACTCGAGTGCCGCACATTACTATAACGGCAAAAATGCCAATGATTTTGCCGGGCTTTCAAATATCCTCACAGGAATTTCCATGCATTCCCTGCGTGTGTGCGCGTGAGTTTCTATACTTCCTGCGCGCGCAATGTAGTCCCACTACCTGTATTTTCTGTCGTCTCATTATCAGAGTGACATTTGTGCAGTCCTGCCGAGCCATCTGGATGCATCCCACATATGTGAGAGAAACCAGCCTGGGTTTAGATCTGACTCACATCAAACAGCCTCTCTGCCCACACACGACTGCATGCACGGACACGTGCACGAGCAAACGCGTAAACATCTAATACAGATGGCCCAGAAAGAGTTCTTTCCAATATCTGACATTTAAAAAAAACAAGCAGGCGACAAAGAGATCGAGACAAAGATGCTGACGCACGCTATACTTTCCAATCAAACGATGGCAGCTGATGGAAACCAGCCCACGTATCTTGCGGTGACCTCGCATCGAAACATATTGAAATATTGTGTTTGTTGGGGAAAGTCCCCATAATGGAGAATGAGTTGAAAAGCATTATTTAGGTCTAGGTGACAGATTCAATGAATGTACACGCCATAGTGAATAACTTCGGATGCATCTTCCTGAACCTCAAAAGTGATGATTTTTTTTTAGGGGAGGCATATTCAATATGAATCGTGGAGCAGCCCGCCAAACAAAAAACCTCTGCCGTCTGGGACCATTTTAATCTTATTTTAATCAAGGTATTTGTTTTCATTTCTTTGTTACATCCCGTTTGACTGACAGTATGCATTTGGCTGGCTCAATTAAAAAAACATTTCGAAGTGACTCACTCAAGGTTTAATATTCATATTTTTTTGCTTTGTTTGTTTTGCAGGTTAAATGTCATTTTGCAACAAAAGCAGCTCCTCAATGCTGTGGCATTACGCGGCATGGCATGGGGAGAAAGCCCAATACACCTACTATAAACTTTTTTATAAACAATTTTCCCACAGTTGGTGTATTGAGATCGATTCTTTTTCTCTTTTATTTCATTCTTAACCATTGTCGTACCAGGAAACAGATGCTTGATGGAGCTCTGATTGTTTTGATCCTGAAGGACTGCCAGTCACTCACCATGTGGAGAGTGAAGGTTTCAGGGAAAGCGCATCAGAGTGAATGTCGAAACAGATGAAAAACCAAATTTTTTGAATTACAAATTGTAATTAAAATCAAGTCCCTGCCCACAAGCATTCACATCATCATTCACAAGTTCTCTCAAAATGTCCCGTTAATATTTACAATAATTGTTCAATGCATCTAACAAGATTAACTATATTTTTAATTTAAATGCAGAAATGAAATTAAATAATGGGGAATACAAGACTCAGTGTATACTGGATTATCAAATCACCGTCAGTAGAGTCTGTCAAATAGTAAAGAATAAACAACGGACTAAAGATTGCAAATTTCGGCTTGAAAAAAATAACGGACCAAGGATGACGGAAGGAGTGGCGAGGCACTGACGACGGACGGGCAATGCGAAAAAATGTAAAATTCCCACCTCTGCCAGTAACCCCATTAAAAAGTAAAAAAAAACGAAAAACGATAGGAACCTATAAGATTTTGCTAAAGCATCCACGACAATTGCTTCCGGGAGGAACTTCAAAATAAAAGTGGACTGAGGCCGTTTGATTCGTACATTACTTGATATCCTACATTTTGTCTTGAAACTTTGGTTGGCTTCCTCAAATGTTTTTCCTGTTTTATGATAACATACAGCGGGATTACAGGCAGCACGTTCTCCCTAAATCTCGTTAGATTTCTGGGCCAACATCTAGCCAGCTGTCTTATCAGACAAAATTCTAAATGCATAGACGTATGTATAAAATACTTATAGGGTACTAGTTCAGAACATCTTGGAAAAACACAAAACTTTTTTTACTGTGATCATTCTTAGAAACTGTTGTCGCGTGTGTCGAATGTAGCCACTTAAGCTACAACTAGACAGAAGGCCTGTGTGAGTCAAACAGAAGAGAATTGAAGTGTATTCTCAAACACTGCATCTGAAACAGTATTCCGGTTTCAGAGCGAGCAGTAACATCCTGAGGGGATGCTCTAAATGCCTCTCGACATTTGTGAGGAGACCAAAATACAGTTTCGCTATGAGTGAGTCAGCGCACTCAGCCATGGATGGAAAAAAAAATAAAATAAATAACATAAGCGTGCATACACGCAGGGGAACTGAGGGCCTGCAAATTTACCGTGCTGAATAAATGCCGCTGGTGCGGTACATGATGCATGCCCGCTGACGGTGTCAATGCTTCACCCTCGGCTGAGAAGTTTGGCCCTTAGAGTCAGACCAACAAGTCCCCACTTTCATGCAGGTAGCTGAATGTCGCTGCCGCATTTACTGACATGCTAAAGTTCTGCTGCATGCAAGGTGAGCTTCTCTTTATTCCTCTTCATCTCGCTCTCACTCCCCCCACCACCTTCTCTCATCTATATTTGATTGCTCCCACTGTACCAACTTCATTTGCTTCATGTGAATTATGAATGAGGCACGGAGTGGAGGCGCTTTTTCCTCTCCGCCGGTTTGATCCCCGATTAGCAGCGAATAGAGTTATCTGCGCTATATGTGAGCAGGTCTTTTGCTTCAGATGTGTGCCACCCAATGAAGAAACTATGCCAACATGTGCTCTGCCTCTCTAAGACCATGTATGGCAGCTTGGGATTCAGTTGCATTCTTTAAGCAAAGAGAGTCCTTGTCTGCAAAGGAGATGGGCTCAAGCAACATGTTACATTGTTACATTGATGTAGACCTGTGTGTGCACAATTTATGTCATCTACGTCCCCTCACAAGGGTCCATATTTTGTACCTTGTACACAATCTCAAATCCTACAGGAACTGCCAATGTGGACTAAACTCGACTGGCAAATACGTTCAAACAAACCTGCAAAAAGGTGGGCGCATTTGAGAGCATGTTCGAATGTAAGCAAATTCAAACTCGAAGAAGCACATTCAAACATACTGTATTTGCTAAGAGATTCAAATGTAAAGTTCCATTAGAAAGTGTTTTTTGTTTTTGGTTACTTGATTTAAAAAGATTCTATTTAAGGGGGTGAAAATACAAACCTACTGTATCTGACTCTATGTGAAAAGGTAATTGCCACCAACCCCCTTATCATATCATTCAACAACAGTGAGTAACCACAGGTTTGGCAAAGCTGACTTCCATTCAGCAGGCCACAGTCAAACCAAGAAATCCCATTTTTTTATATCCTTGGGTTGTCTCAGAGTGATATTAAAATTGTATTGCTGAAATGAAACCTTTGCGAGTAACAAATGTGCAAAAAACACAGAACTCAGGAAGGGGACAAGTACTTTTTCATACCACTGTACATTTGAACGCACATCTTCAAAAACATCGAAATGTATTTGCAAGTTCTATTAGTCAGTCAAAATATTTAGTCCACATTGGGAGTTCACACTCCTGTAGGATTTGATAACATGAATGAGATACAATATATGGACTCTTGTGTTTCTGGATACATACAGTAGATTACATAAATTGTACACTTACACAGGTCATCAGGTTCACAACATAATTTTACCTAAGCCTGTTTCTTGTTTCTATCTCATCAAGGACTCTCTTTGCTTAGTTAAAGAATGCCATTGAATCCACTTAAAATGTAAATACATAGTTTTTTTTGTTTTTTTTTTTCCCATAACGCCACTGGTTATTTTCTTGCACATGCGAAAAAGAACATTTGACCTACATTATACCAATGTGTTCAAAAATTAGGTGAGTAAATATGATTTATTCGTAATTGTTTAGTATTACGACTGCAGAGCATGGTTTTTATTAGGTATTTCTTTCAGGTAGTTCTTTTCTCGCAGTGCCACGGGGCACTGTCTTGTGCAGCCTGTGCACAACCTGGAAATCATGCACCTCACACAACAATAATTCATTGGGTTGGATGTGTACCACCACCACGTATCCACATCCAGCTGATACCTGGCCTTTATTTCAAAGTACTGTATCTGTACTCGAGGTGGCAGCCCATTCTAGCATTGGCTGCTCTCTTGGAGCAGTCTTACCACCGCAAAGTGGAAATTACAAATTGAAAGGCCCGACATTTGTCATTTATTTCATGAAATGCAGAGGCAAAGGCTATACTGGGAGACATTTTTGTTTGACTTGTGCAGTTCAATTTACCGTGGTGTTATGGCAAAAAAAAAAAAAAAAATACTAATGGTTGAGCATTTTGCAAACAAGTACTTGACATGAGTTTGCAAGTTTGCATGTTTGAACATATTTTAATCCATTCAAAAGTCTTTTCTTGTCTACATGCGCAGACCTGCTCTTTACCAGGGCTGAATGCACTTTATGAGATGCATCGCATGTGATGCACATGAACTCCTCTACACAGCTCAATGGATTTTCAAGCCAACACGCACACTTGCTCACACTTAGCCAAGATTATTAATAGCGTGTTGCAGTCCCACAATGCACCTGAGAAGAGCAAGGCAAGCAGTTCAAAACTCAAAGAATGACTACCGTTTTTTGGGGAGCGGGTAGGGTTACATCATGAGTTATGTCACAATTCCTGGAAGAACAAAGATGTCTCGCCCTCGTCCTTGTTTACTATGCCACTGATGTACACACACATGCAAGTGCACGCACACACGCACACACACACACGCAAGCATGTTTCTCCATTCATGAAAACCTTGAGATTCGTTGACACAAACAAGCACAAAGACAAAAGAGACACATTGTTACCAGTCTGCCTTTGGACAATGTTGCAACTAACAGAAGGGTCTCGGTGTGAGCAACAGAGTGCTGATAACACAAAAGCTGTTCAACTTTTCAATGCCTGATGCCAGTGTGTATATGTTTGCGTGCAAGCGCGTGTGCGTGCACGTGTGTGTTTATTTAGAAGGACCGTCATGGCTTTGGCAAGCATGCTACTGAAAATTTGGAGGCTATGAAGTGAGGATGACGTCTCCGACTGGATCGCAGGTGTGAAAAGCACCGACATCCTCTTTCTTTTCTCTCTCCTTCCTGCCACCTCCTCTCGTCTGTCTCTTTTGCTGGCCTCATCTAACAGCTAAACGAGACAGTTCTAAAGCAGAGACTCCCTGAGTATCAAAATTGTTCATGTTGTGTACTACTGTCTGAGTCAGAACAAAACTGGAATTGCAGAGGTAGATACACAGGGGCATGGTTCGAAAGATCGCAATGCAGGGGGGTGGGAGGAAATACTTAGAACACAAGAGAGCGTGAGTGCATGTGAATGAGTGATGTACAGCAGGGAGTTGGATGGAGATGGAGAAAAGCGCAGAGAACAGACGAGCACGGAAGAGAGAGAGTGTATGAGAAATAGAGAGGGAGGGTTGAATAGGGGAGGGGTAGGGTGTAAATAGCGAAGGGTTCGTTGAGTTCAGTATGCGGTAGCTCTGAGAGATGGAGAAATGGTTGTATGGTTGTGCGTGACTCACATACATTCACATACACTCCATATGCATGCATCTGCGCCGCCATGAGAGCAATTTCGACACCGCTGCCTCTCAAACATGAACCATTAAACATATTTGTCAGTAGAATTGCACTTACTTGGACAATGTGACACGTCTATATTTTGTCTTACCACCATTACACACATTATTTCTAGCTTTGAAAAGACATTAAATCACAGTTCTTCTCAAATACGAAAAGAAAAATATACAGTGATTACCAGAAAATCATCCCTTGCACCAAATAGTAACCTGTACAAAAGCTGCATCAATTACTCCATCTTTCCAAAGATAGTCAGGTTCAAAAAGCTAATATACACAGGACCCACAAAAATGATGTGTGTTTTTATATGACGTATTTTTCGGACTATAAACCACAACTTTTTCATTATGATTTGAGCCCTGCAACTTATAGTCCAGCGTGGCTTATCTGCTAGTGTTTCCCACCGGTCAAGCAAATGTGTGTTCAAGGAGTCAGTTTATGGAACGACTATGAAATAGAACTGAAAAGATGTGAATCAATGGCTGTGCTCCAATAGAGTTTTAAAATACTGTATAATATTAAAAATATTTTAAATAAAGGTCTAAATTGAATAAAATCTTGTATAAAAGTTTGTGACATGTAAATTTGATATACGGTATACAGTATATATGATTGTATTTATAAATTTATGATTGTATATAATATTTGGAGTGTGTGCAATCTTCACTAAAAGAATCTATCAATTAAACATCAGGAGACAGAATGCTATCGAAATATTAATTTAGAGTTTGACCTCTGCTGTATTCTGTTAGTAATACGCCACGATATTTCTCGCTCCGGCATGCCACAAGATTAATTTCCTTTTCACCTTTTTTGAGAGTACAGTTTATTGAGCCAGAAGTGCAATGGAGAACAACTTCTGTATATAGGCTGATGGATAGGCTTGAGTTTGACTCTCTCGTACAGTAGGGGGCGGGATGCATCTAACCGTTGTTTGCAATGGTACATCAGTTGAAAGGACAAGGAGTTCAACAGAGTACACAGGAGAAATACATGACGGCCTGATAACTTTTAAATCATTCACGTGGCAACATTTCGGTTTTTCGACTGAGGAAGAGGATAGTGACGCATTGAAAAAAAAAGCCATACACCGCTGCTAACGTGAACTGTATGCAAAGGTATATGGACTACTACCACTAAAACCTGAAGCTAGCCAGCTCTTCAAAAACACCTTTTAACAAGCAAGCAACAATAAAGCACTGTTGCATCGCCACTGGACTCATCAAGTGCGAGAGCTACCAGACAACATGGGATGTTGGAATGTACAGTGTGCTCAAAATGAAGCCATTTTTGAAAGTGGAAGGCAGTGGCTTTCGGCGACTAATTTAGGACCTTGACCACGGTATGAGATCCTGTCACGACATCAATTTTGTTGCACAGCAGTTC
This sequence comes from Hippichthys cyanospilos, assembly GCF_059441005.1. Classification (NCBI taxonomy): domain Eukaryota; kingdom Metazoa; phylum Chordata; class Actinopteri; order Syngnathiformes; family Syngnathidae; genus Hippichthys; species Hippichthys cyanospilos. The sequence continues at coordinate 19,278,183 of NC_142370.1, forward strand.
CAACACTTTACAAGAAAACCAAAGTGGAGGTCATTGACGCCATGAAGTAATTTCGCCATCACAACTGATGCCCTTTGCTTGCTGCTATTTCAAGAGTGCACCTTTCCTTCCCAGTGACATCGGTTGGCAGTCTTTTTCATGTATTTTTCACAGCAGGTGGTATGGTTATCGCCCATTGACCACCTTAACCCAGGTTGGACCCTGACAATGTGGACATGCTGCCTAATATACATATATATATATACATATATATATATATATATATATATATATACATATATATATATATATACACACATATATATATATATATATATATATATATATATATATATATATATATATATATATATATATATATATATACGAAAACACTGCTCTTCTACATCCTGTCACGTTGGGGCATGGCGGGTTGAGGAGGTGCGGGATGTTGGAAAGGCGGAACCAAAAAATGCAGGGCTGACTGGGGTAGGTTCGAGTAAGGTGATTTAATAACACAGGCAGGGTTGAAGGAATCGAAAAATACAAAGTGCAAACCAAAACGTTGAACTGAAGCTGACTGGGGGCGACAAGGAACGGGGGGCGACAATGAACGGGAGGCAGCACGGGAAGGAGGGCAACGCGAGGCAAGACGGCGAGGGGAAGACGTACAAGGAGCGTGAGACGAGGCAGCGGGGGGACGACGAACAATGACCCGACAAGGGACGCGGCAAAACACTGGGGCTTAAGTACTAACCGAACTAATTAAGACGCAAGACACCTGGGGACAACAATGGGCGGGGAAACTTACTGGAGGGAACACGCGGGCGACAGGTGAGGTTAATTAGTGATGACACGAGGGGAACACAGAGGACCTATAACTGAAACTACACAACCCAAAAACCCACAACGAAAAACAGATCATGACACATCCATCACTATGTAAGGTTTTTTTTTTGTTTTTTGGCAAGTAATCTGCATGACTGACGTAGCCTGAGAGCACACAGGGAATAGAATATGGGCAGAGAACAATATGAATGTGAAGTATTAATGTGTCACAATAATTTGTGACTTTTGTTGTTGATTTTCAGAAGATAACAAATTCACTGTTGTGATGAGTCCAAGTGATACTAATCACTCAGTTGAAGCAGCCTGCTCTCTCCACATGAGTCACTTCATCAAATCATTGAGCTACAGAAAAACGCACTTGCGTAAAAGACATGCCAAATACAAGTCATAGAAATTGTCCCTCAGGGACAGTATTGTCCCTCGGAGTACAGTATCACTTACTGTATATTACATATTGTCACCACCCTGCAGGCAAGGTCAAACAATATGCTGAATTCCTTCAAAGGAGCTGTCAGGACTTATGAAGAAATATAAAAATAATATATAAAGAAAAAAAAGGAGTTTATATCAGGACTACAGCCAACAACACAAAACGCCAGATAGTTTCCTCTATATCACAATGTATAATTAACACCTTGCCATTGCGGAGTGCTGTTCTTTTGGGTAACAAAGGGTAACTGTTGTCTCTCTGCCTTGCCACATTTAGCAAAAAATGCCAAGATGCTGTGTGAGAGTAGTCTCAGCAGCACACACTGGAAAACTTTCAGGCAGATGTGTGTGTTGTCACATTTGACACTGGGCTGTCTGTTGCCATGGTGATCCCAGACTATCCCTATACAACAGTGATATCTTTTTAATAAAGTCTGAGAGATTGTCAGGAGTGTGTCTCCAAGTGTGTCTGCGGGGGTTCATCAGAGACATAATTACGGAATACCTTTGACATTTTATTTTTCTTGCACATATACAGTATACCAATTACCCATACATACACACACACGCACGCACACACACACTAGTAATATGCTCCTATAGTCACAATTGAAAAGCCCATATATACAAATATTGCTCTCATTCACATAGCTTTTCATTATATGAGCGTTTTTCAGTATGAAATGAAAGAATTTCAGTCTTTCACTTGTCTCTATATGACATTTTCACTTGTGTTCTCATGAAATTACTTTTTGGTTGAAAATAGGCATGGGACAATATCAGATTCTAACAGTACAATAACCTTGAGCAATAATATCACGGCATCAAGGGATTGAAATTACAGCTCGCGAAACATAATTTTAAAATGTTTTTGAGTAAATTGCCATTTTTTTACATTATAAAACAGTTTTATTTAAGAAAAAATATATATGTAACACATTTTTAAAAATAACAAACATTTACCATGCTAAATTAAAACAAATATATATTCAAATAATATTGAAAGAAACCTTAAGTGAGCAACACGGGTTTTGCTTACCAATAAATATATACAGTAATTGATTCTTTCTGATTTAACTTACCCAAATTTAACTGAAATATGGGCACTTGAGTTGAATAAAATAACAATATTGTAAAAAAATAAATAACCATTCAACTATTATGTGTATCAATTAATAGTACAATGTGGATTCTATGTTTTTACGCCCCCCCAACACACACACACACACACACACACACACACGCACACACGCACGCACACACGTACACACATTCGGTCTTCCTGTCACTCGGGAATCTTCCGGTCACTTGGGCTCTTGCCCGCTTCCGCACTACTACTGCAAGCGGAAGAGATCATACAACACCAAAATCTGTGTTCGTTTTGAGTTACGCCGCCCGGCATTTGAAATACTGCGTTTTGCGACCCGTAATGTCCAAGATGGCTTCCGAAACACCGCTTTGGACAGCTAGTGCGGACCAATGTTCATGATGAAATAAACCGGACAAGCCGTTTGGAACAGCGCTTTTTATTTTGGACGCCGACTGGCGTTGCTAATGGTGTTGGCTAATGTTAATACTGTACTCCTAATGGCGTCTGGCATATTAAAAACACACACACACATTTGTCGCTGCTAGGCATATAGAGTGGCGTTTTAGACGCTGTCTCCGATCCCGCGTAAAAAGCGGTGTAAAAATGGCATTCTAAAGGCGTGCGGTACAACTCGAAACAAACGTGAATTAGCATCGTTTTATCGTGGGGTATGCGCAACATACCCACAGAACTGATGTTGAGAAGAGGAGTTCCAGAGTAAAAGTCAGTCTGAAGGGATTGAATGAGCAGTGAGGCATGCTTTCAAGTTTACTTCTTTGACGTGTGTGTCCTTTGCCGGTTTTGAGATTCGAGTTGGAATGTCAATAAAAACACCCTTGCCATCTCCACTGACTCCTCCTCGAATTCTGGCTGCGACAGTATGATCTCATTCGCTCGCCATAGATCTGTGCGTGCGTGAGTGCATTTGTGTGTGCGTGTGCGTGTGTGTGGTAGTCATGGTGAAGTGATTGAATCCACAATACTGTATACCATTAATTGATAAGCTTTACCAGCGGTAATTTTACGTCGCCGACAAAAGAAAAAAAATGGAACTGCTGCAGCTGCGGAGGACATCTGTATGATACACAACGAGAGCTACATTTGTATGGCCGTTATATTTGTGCCACAATGACGAGCGCGCAAAAAAAAAAAAAAAAAAAAATGGAGGGGAGAAAATAAAAGTGAGCGAGCAAAAACAGATTTGGAGCGCAGAAAAAAAAAGTTATTGAAATATCGCCAATCCGCCATTCAGACGCACCCCACGGAACAATATAATCCTAATGTACCTACTGACATGTCATGTCATGATGGGCCATTTTTTTCTTAATTCAAGTTTTACATGTAAAATACTCCAATTCATGAAGCTTGGAAGATTGCAATTGTACTTCTCCGAAGTTACAACCCAATCTCACAATGATGTATCGTGCGAGGCAGAGAATAAGAAACTTTTCTCTCATCAATGGAAGCATTTTTTTTTACATCTCATTCTCATTTTAATACAATACCAGTATAATTCGTGGATCTGTCAAAGGAAGTTGCGACAATGTATTTTATTTTATTTTTTTAGATGCACCAAGTTTTCTCAGTATATGCCCAATAGAACAGTTTATGCAAATGGTGAATCTTAACTTGAGTTCGCTGAAAGTGAGTCACAAGGCTCAGTCGTAGAACTGATGATAATTCCAAATGATCTTTGTAAAAGTTGTTACTGATGTAACACGTTGTAATAACGTATGGCGACCCATCCAACGGACTTGTTTGCGATGGGATCTCATTTAATCCAACATCTCCTATTCTAAATGTGATTGAAATAGCTATTCCACCGTGAAAGTGAGGTAAGAGTTTTGTTTCGTTATGTGTGTAACATGTAATTCTAAATTATGTCCCTGGCAGATCCTCAAAAAGATCGTCTGTGTGTCAACACGCATCTTGAAGCAGAAGTCTAAATATGTTTTGCTCACAAGCCAAATGATCACACTTGAGTGAAGGCAAAATAAGCACACCATGGAACGCGCGCGTTTCGTGCATGCGCATGTGTGTTTTAATCAGATTGACTCACAAGCCGCATCAGAGACGACACTACAAAAAGCTGCCACAACAATATTTCATAGAGGAAGTCAGTAGTAAGACACATGCACACAGCAAGAGATACCGTAGGCTACTGTCTAAATAAACTGTGATTCAGAAATATGGTTTTGCATTTTGTATCAGTTCCTACAAATAGTTAGTTTGTTTGTTTGTTAAAATAAATGTGAGCCTATTTTATTGCGAGGATACGCGTTTGGAAGATAGGATAAATACATGTTCAGGTACCACATAACCTTTGAAGGACCGTTAGAATAAATTCGCCAGCAGATGTCACTGTTGTCTCACACAGTCTTAATGAGCAAACGTGCGCATGTGTCGTTAAAACAATTTGTTTTTGTTTGGTTGTTTTTTGTGCTTATTGTTAGGTTTCCGTTTCCAAATCATAAATCAATAAAATATGATTATTATTGCTGTGATCAATGTTTCCGCTGTGTTCCTATGGTGCAGTCTCTTTAGGATAGGATTAAGGGGGTACGTGAGTAGACAACTATCACAAAGACCAGATAAAATGCTTGCTGTTAATCCTTGGTTTATTGTGTTGTTTTTATTTTTACTAATGTTCGAATGCAGTTGTTCTCAAAGTAGGGAGTCCATGAAATAGTTTGGGTTATAAATAATTTTTAAATATTATTAATGATGAATGAAATGTTAATTTAATTTTATTTTATATCAACTTTTGAATAATATTCTTGACGTCAATTAAGTAATCAATTCAACCAGTTCAATATATTTTTTAACATTTTAATAATTTAGAATTTTGTCCAAATAACCCACGTAATCCAGGTCATCATCATAGAGGTTGCTTATTTAATCACAAAATATTTTTCAGCAACCTGTTCGGGGAAATTGACCCACTTTCTTATGAGGAGCTGTGCATTCCTGCATGTCAAAGACTCAGAACATGACATGCCATCTGTAAATGGCTTATTCCACTGCCAATCTTTGGCATCATTAGTGCCCCCAATAGGGTGCCTGAGAAGCAGTTAAAGTGGGCCTCCCGAATGCCTCTTCGCTATGCATTGTAATGCATGTTGATTGTATGGCAGAACTACAATTATTATATGGCACAAGAAACACCTTGCAGGAATAGAGTTACAAGTGTCATTATATCAATCAGGTAAATTGGAAAAAATTAGTTAATATAGTAATCATATTTGAATTTTGAATAGCTACATAAAGAGAGTGCCAATGAGGTCAGGCCATCTTGTGCACAAAAGGCCTTCAGATGAGGGTGCTGCAGTGCTGTGCAGAGCTACAGCATCTTGGAACTGTGTCATGCTGTGTATGTTGCATTGTCTCTTTCCCCGTATCTTATTGGTAAAAGTGAAAATGAAAACGTAATTTCCATCTTTCCATGATCGAGAGCCGCTTACCCTCACAAGGGTCGCAGGCTTACTGGTGCCTATTCCACCTGGCTTCGGGCAGTTGGCGGAGGACACCCTGAACTGGTTTCTAGCCTAATACAGGGCACACAGACAAGAACAACCATTTATGCACCCGATTACACCTAAGGACAATTTAGTATGCCCAATTCACCTGCTGGATATGGAAGGAACCACCTTCTGTAACGGTTAGATTTTGCATCAGGGTGGATTCAGCCTGCCATTGAAGCTGCTCTGCTGAAACACCTCCAGGGTGTGAAGTGGATGGCTGTCAATGTTCATGTGCTTGTTCGTTTTTCTTAGCGTTCTTATTATATCCTCATTGTGATTCCTCAGCTTCTTTGCAAAATCAAATCCCTCTGCATTGGATCTCAATAGGTTGTCCATGTTTTCTGGCTGGTGATTGTAAAAAAAAAAAAAAATATATATATATATATATATATATATATATATATATATATATATATATATATATATATATATATATATATATATATATATATATATATATATATATATATATATGTATGTATATATGAAAATATTTATTTTCTGATCCAATTGTGAACATAATAGGGCCAAAATCAAATGGTACCAGAAGGTACCAGTCCTTGGTACGTTCCTGTGTCTTACGTAAAAGCCCCCTGATCCTATGACCCCCTCATTATTACCAGTTGGTACAGACCACAATGTCTACTATCACTCACCCTGTCTCTAAGCTGCACAGTGTGCAAGTCTGTGTGCGACAGAAAAAGGGGGAGAGGCGGTGTGGGGCAATGAGGATGCAAGTGTGAAGCAGCGTGAGAGGATCCTAGAAAGAACGACTGGAGAGATCACTAAGGGGAGAGGGAGTCAGCAATAGCAAAAAAAAAAAAAAACGTGTCGTTGAATTAGCCTGGTGCAAAATTGTAGAGATGCAATGACTAGATGATCTGCTCCGACGTGCACGAGCATCCCGGCAGGAGGTGACGAGACAAACTGACACACTGCTACATCACTGCATCATGTCATCTGCAGGGTCAACCAAACATAACAAACGTCTGGCGTGTAAGTAACCAACTCATTATTCAATTTGAACGGGGGATTATGATGCACAATTTGAGCTGTATTTGATTTCTGATGCTTCATATAGCTTTTTCTTCCCATTTTTTAGCAAATGCTTCTCACCATTTATGTGTGGCTATATGGTGTTTTTTATTCTAAATGAGCAGATATATACGGCTCTTATTTAGGTTCTCTTAAAGTGTTTATAACTCTGCTTGTTCCCAACATAAATTATAATAAACAATTATCCCTATGAAAAGACAAACTCCGTGGAAATGAGTACAATTGAGACTGGGCGTAGTTTATGTACGGCTCTACTGTTTTAGATATTTTTTTTTTTTCCAAAGTAAATTAATATAAAATTAATGTAGTTACTGTATGTTATATACTGTATCATACAAAGTCTGTCTTGACAGAAGCTAGAAACAAAAGAGGTATGACCACAGTCTTGCTTTCTGAATAACATAGGGTTAAAAGGTCAACTGAACTCTAGCCTCTTGAAAGAATTTTCTCTGTATGTTTATTGATTATAAATAAAATGGCAGGTGAAGACACAACATAAACATAGTGGCGTTTTGTTCAGAATGAAAGCAATGTCAAATTAAAGACATGTTTTTTGCATTTAGCTGGTGTGACGATCCATAATGGCTTTGGAAATGTGGATGCGTATGGTATGATCACAAGGCTGAAGATGCACTCATAGCTTGGGGGTTGCAAGGATGAAGACATTGGAAGCAACGAGCAATGGAAGTAGTGGTATACAGGTTATTGTTGTTTATTGTCATGGTGCTTTACTGATATCCTTTGTGTGAAATCCCATCGGACGACACCATCGAAGGGAGACTTTGCATATCAAGAGCAGAGTGGTATTTTGCGTTTTCTACACAACGTGTGTTTACAACCAGGAGTGTGTGGAAATGGGGGTCAGGTGGTATCATGGCATGAGTGGTGACCGCTGTGGTGCAGTGATCTCACACATAAATGATTTAGGCTTGATGGCTGCTCGGCCAACAGAGGAGAGCGATTGGCTAATAGCAGCAATACCTAAAGATGAGCGCTGAGTCTCACCCTCACTAATCCCTTAGGGAGAAATAGAAGCTGCTGGTGATCTCGGCAGTAAAGAGCTGTCAAATGTGACTGCTCTTGGAATGAACAAACTAAAATCATAGATACTTCAAGGCAAATAAGGCGATCATGGGATTTCCTCCCTCTCGTCACAAGGGCTTTGAAAGCCTTACCATGTGACTATTTAGTTCAATAGGGACATTTGTTCTATGCTTCCAGTGCAGTTCTTTGGTCTCTTGATCTATGACTGCACCATTAACCCTTGTGCATTCATTTTAAAAAGCCCACACTTGCGGTTTTTGGACCAACGTGCTACCTGCTTTTGAGGGCTGGATAACTAACATTTTTGATGAATTATTTTTTTCTTTAAACCACTCAATGTCATTGGCATGAGCTCTATCCATACATATGTAGTTTTTTTTATGAAATACAAGGCAAAGGCAAGGCATTCCTTTGCTTCATATGCAATAATATTAACATTACCGTAGTCATATTTATAAAATGCTTAATATTCCCCTGAATGAGACTTATTCAAGCACACCCAGTGAAGTATTTAATATATAATAAAATTGGAAGAGGACAGGTTAAACAAAGCTCCAGATAATTGTCTTGTCAATTTCTTTCTCTTCCGACAGACGTGCAAGTAGAAGACAGTGGGCCTTGCGCTGTGATGCACTGTGTGCAGCTAAAGAACTGTACGAGCATTACATAAGCGCTAGCCTAAGGCTATTATGATTCACTGTGGGCTTAGACAGAGAAAGAATTAAGGAAGCCTTTGGTCTTGTCTCAGATTACAAACGTCATGGCATTTCTGCATCCTTTAAAACAGATAAATACTCTAGTACAACATTACATTTGCACAATTGTAACTTGTACATTTTGAAATGCTATATTCGTATTTGTGTGAAATTATGTACAGGGTGGCAAGGGGTGGTACCTGACACTCTTACCACTTTTCAACTCACATGCCTCCTCACATGCCTACCCTTTTGTCCGTCAGCCCATCCATCCGTCCATCCATGTAGCCTATAACCTGTAACCTATAATATATTTATGGTGTTCTGGTGCTTAAAATTTTAAATACATTGTTTCTTCTAATCTTTAAAGGTTATATTTTGTTGTTTCTGGTTAGCCATTATTACCACAATTCTTTTTTTTTTTTTTTATTTACTCATCTCAGCCTCAACAATCATATAGGAGTCTAGTGACCTGCATAAAGAATGACAGGGAGTGCAGAAAAAATAACCTGAATTAGAGTGTGAGTGTCTATATTATGAAGCAGGGGTGTCAAACTAATTTTTATTGTGGACCATATTGCAGTGATAGTTTCTGTCAGAGGGCTGGAATGACTGTCAATCAAATACATTTTCAGCGTGTTCGTCACACACCTACTTAGTTTTGAAATCAAAGTCTGGTAAAAACTGTTCGAAAGATAGATAGTGAAGGAAAAAAAGTTGGGGTTTTTTCTTTATATTTTAAAAGTTGAAGACAACTTGCAAGTTTGGTATTTCAGCTGGTAAACTGAAGTCAAAACATCATTTGACATAAAATGATGTAGCGGGCCGGATCTGGCCCACAGGCCTTGAGTTTGACTCTTGTGTTGTAAACCTATTGTAATACAAGTGAAATTGCGACATTTAAAACAAATAAAAACGGAGGACATGAGCGCTCATGTAGGCAATGACAATGAGACCTAGAGAGGCGTGACTGGGAGGCACGCCCCCCGAATCCTAGCGGTGCTTTGTTATTGGACTTCTCTGCTCATCTTAGATTGTCCATAACAAACACTATGTTCAAACATACCATGTTCCGCCGCTCCATATGCTTAATGCATATAACAGTTGACCGAAGTCCAAATACTCCACACCTTTTCGGAGTCATGTCTTTCACTATGCAGAGGAACTTAGCCTACACATTAGACTTACAGCAGCCATACCAGCTGTCCTCTGTTCCTTGACCCTAACGCAGCAAATCCCTTCCATGTGACCTGTGTTTCACAGTCCGGATCGGGATAAAGCAGCAGCCTAAGGAATGAAGTTCAGAAAGCCTCAAAGTGCATTCCAAGGCAATAAGTCTTTTTGTTCAAATTCATTTTTTAAATAGAAATATTCTTTGAGAATATCCCTTCAAAGGGCATCAGATATTGCATAATTTACAGTGACTGTAAATCTGAAACCATTGCATGCATTGTATTTAAATTTGGTGAGTGCAAACAAACCAAATAAGTGAGCTGAATAATAAACAGAGTACATTAAAAAAAAAAAAAAAAAACATTCATATTATGAAGTTGAAAAACAGTTTAAAGTAGGATTCCGTTTGGAAAACATTGAATGACATTTTAACAGAGTAACTGACAGCCTCTGAGGAAAGGTGGTGTGATACTTAAATATAAATTTGCATTGCATTATAGGTGTTGATCGATTATGATTGCTACGTGTAGGTTGATACATAGGTGAGAAAACCTACATGTAAATCAGTCACGAAGCAATCAAATGAACGTGCACTAGCGCAGACACTCGGACGTGACAGAAGCGAACACGCTCATGCACAAACGACTAAGAGCGCTGCCATGGTGACATGAGTCAAAGTGTCAGCCCGTGCAAGCCGGTGGGGGAAGGCCTAGTGTGTCGAGAAGAATTTAGCACAGTTACACAACCAAATCTGTTCACTTTGGCAAAGCATCATACAAAAGGTGGACATTAGAAAAGATGTTAATCTATAAAAAAAAAGTCTACACACCGCTGTTCAAACACCAGGTTTGTGATATGAAAACGTAGGGACATTTAGATTTGAAAATAATTTCAAAGCCCTTTTCTGATGTCAAGGTGACCAATGACCTCTACAGCACAAACAGAAATAAAATATGGTTGCACAAATGTGCACAGTGTATAATAACTGGCTATCTTCAAAATTAGCCATTTCTATGCTAACAGTTGTTATAGGGCTACTTCACTTATTTAGCTTTTTTCAACAGTAATATTATTGTCTCTAATGAATTTTACAAACATATTTTGTCATGTACAATCAATACCATTAGAAGCGCAATTTACCACTTGCTGAAAACGACATCGCACATTGAAAAAATGGGGAGCCCTGACTGTGCATGGGATGATAAAGAATGAGGCATGATGTATGGGCACTCCAGTAAGTAGCAGTTAGCCATGTTGATACCATGCCATGTTGATGTTGGCCACCCCTCAAAATATTTTCTGACTATGCTGCTGGGCTTAGGCAACGACAAATCACATTTCAGCTGTTTTCTGAGTTTGGTCATGTGCTGTTAACAAATTGAATCATGACTTGTTGTTGCCAGTGTCATTTTTAGTCAACCTTAAGTGGCAAAATGCGTTTTTAAAGGCATGATTTGTAAATGAAGAACAATGAAATGATTTATTATTATGAGTTATGATTTGAACAACTATCTGGGATGAGCATCATCAAACATTACAAAGTCACTCAAACATCAAGTAAAGATATAGCCGAAAGATTAGAATCCACATCACCACATAAGATAGACTGCTATTTGTTGGTGTCACGGCTTGACTTGTTGTCATTCAGCGGAGACAGACAACTCCCAGAGAGTGCTGGACAACAATTCTACACAGCATCTAAAGCTGAGGGAGAGACAACGCTTTTTTGAGGAGGTCTACCAACAAGATGTGGATAACTACCTCCCCTCAGCTCACCTGCAGATCGACAGTCGGAAGCGTAAGTGTCAGCCGCCACCTTGGCTTTGCTTTAAGAGGAAACTGTACTTATATACATACTTAAAACGTGTCCATTTATACCGCATTGCCTCTCTTTCAAAGTTAACGCTTGATTCACGCAATTTGTGTTTACAGCCCCCATGGGAAGTATCTCATCCATGGAGGTGAATGTGGATGTGCTGGAGCAAATGGACCTGATGGACATTTCTGACCAAGAGGCCCTTGACGTCTTCCTCAACTCTGGATCAGGAGGAGATGAGGGAGACATCGCATCTCCTCTACCAGGTGCACACTTAGTTGTCATGATTGGATTAAAAAAACACAACAAGAATGTCAAGCATTCCCATAGAAAAAAATCAAGTTGACAATGAATTAAGGTTCATCTTGAAATCTCATTTTAATAATAAATCCCTCCTAAATTTTGGTTAGAGTAATTGCATTCATCTACTGTACTTAATTTTTGTATTTTACTAACCCTAGATGATTTTTTATTTTATTGCCCATGCAGACATTGGAGAGCATGTTTGTTGTAAAATAAATTTCAGTTGAAATAGTCTAATTTGTATTGTAATGAAGACTACTGAACAGAAACAAGACCCGACAGCCATTTTGAACAGCCTTTTGTTTACAGACGGGGAGGACGAAGATGAAGAGGCCGAGGTTGTTTACAGGGTGTGTCCACCAATGCAACGGCAAAATGAAGTCCACAATGTGTCCAAGTCTCGCATTTCATCCACTTCATCGGGCTCCAGCGATACTAGTGGGGGTGGAGCAGACACACCCGTAATCCAGTCGGACGACGAGGAAATCCATGCTGACACCCAACTGCTGAATTCCGTTCCCCATACAGGGGATGAAGAAACAGAGGACGAGGATGAGGAGCGGAGGTGCCTTCTGAATAAATCTCCACAAAGACAGAATTAGATCCAAGCAGGCAGAGCAGAGTCTGACATGTCTCAGTACATTTTCAAAGAAACCCGAGCATGATTCACCTGCTGTGATTTGTCCTTTGAATATTTGTATGTATTTCTGCAAAAGCTTATTTTGTGCAACGTAAACACTCACACTCACCCACATATATAAATGCCTAACCCTATACATATATATATATATATATATATATATATATATATATATATATATATATATATATATATATATATATATATATATATATATATATATATATAATATGTGTGTGTGTGTGTGTGTGTGTGTGTGTGTGTGTGTGTGTGTGTGTCTTTTTTAAAACTTTGTTAGTAGGAAAAAAAAAAACTGTCATTTCAAGTTTGTGTATTCAACGCCCACACACTTAAATGTTCTGGCTGTTTGCTGCCTAAAGAGAACCTCCCTCCTGCCGACTTTGACTTCAAAGCAGGTAACTAGCAGCCACGGTAAACAAGAAAGCTGTATGAAAGTGCAAAATCACAGTCACTTTGGAGAGATAAAAAAAAGCGTTGAAAGAATTAAGCCATTGAAAATTATACATCCATGGATGATATTTTAGTTATTTTGACATGCCTAACCTAAATAACTCAAAACTGACTTCGATGACAAATACTTTGCAAGGTGTACTGACTGAAACGATTTCAAAGCAGTAAAAGTTAACAACTTTATTCTCGCGCCTCAAAGCAGGTTTGATGCATATCCAGTGTGTGTCCAAGTTTGGTAACGCCCTCTACTAATCCATTGTTTTTTTTGTTTTTTTGTTTTTGTTTTTTTATATTTGTAAAGTTCCTGCATTGCAAATTAACAGTTGTGAAAAGTATTCCAAAGTGTATAAAGTTCTGAAGAAATACTGATGTTGATAATGTGGGAAACAAACAAAAAAAAGCTAATCGAAGCAAAATATGCCTTTTTATTTAAGATGTTATCTTGACAGAAGTTTCCTAGTATGTGACCTCAGAGGCAACTTCTGCCAAGATAACAGTTTTACACATAATAGTCATTTCTCAGTCAGCTAGTTTTGGTAGTCTTTTTAATTTTGTTTCACTTAGTTTGCTAGGAGTTATTTTTCTAAATGCTTCAAAAGCATTGTATGAATTTCTGGTTACCATTATTATATACATTAGATTTTTTACGTTAGATTTTCTTCAACAAAGATCATAGTGAAACACAACATTTAAATCACTGCTACCAGAGTTGGCCAATGTTAGTTAACCTCGTAAAGGTAGCTTTTGGAACTTGGTGTTTGAATTTACACAAATTGTTAAATATCAACAAAGGAATGCTGATAATTAATTTAGTAAAACAAAAGAAATGACAGAAATCAAATACAGTCAATACTGTCAAAGTCAAATCATGTACTGTTAACTTGATAGAGTGCATTTGAGGCTCAACAGTTTTTTTTTCTTTTTTTTTTCAAAGACGGTAGTAGGTGCACCATGTTATATGAGTGTGTGTGTGTGTGTCCTTTTTTATTTTACTGTGATGTGCAAATGTTGTGGATTTGTTCAACGTATTAAAACAAGCAGAAACAATCTCCTGAAACAGGGCAAGTACCCATCATGTTTTATTGACTGGTAAAACCTGATGTTGTGTGCATGAGCAATCTGTTTACACTATCATACATAAGCCAACGTTTTCAATGCATGGCATTTTGGGACTCTATCTCTTTCTTTTGTGCAAAATGATTATGTCGCCCTTCTCCTTTTTGTGAAATGACTTTTTGAACAACAATGACGCCAGAGATTGCAAAGTGTGTACGGTTTAAATGGGTTTGTGAGAAGATGGAAGTGTGGCTCCTCGTTCCAACCTTGCCACTCATCGAAATAATGAAGAAAATGTGACTTTCTTGACTACCTTGAGAATGTATGGTACATCTCAAGCATTTATTGAGGGCAGTCTTGATATCATACCCCAGTAACTATGGCAAAGTGTCTACAGTTTAAATGGGTTTGTGAGAAGATGGAAGTATGGCTCCTCGTTCCAACCTTGCCACCCATCGAAATAATGAAGAAAATGTGACTTTCTTGACTACCTTGATAATGTATGGTGCATCTCGTGCATTTATTGAGGGTAGTCTTGATATCATACCCCAGTAACGATGGACTACAAGCATGTGGTTTTGCATTTAAAGATGCGTAAAGGATAGTCAACTTAACAAGTTCGGCCACTTCCCGTTTTGCTCTCATATAAAGAAAAATAACTGAAATTAAAAAAAGCTAACACAAATACGACACTTTGCTATGACTATTATTACTATTATTTATTGCCTTGTTGCTGATGTTTTCTTTTTTTTTCTGTTCTGCTGCGATTTACTTGTATCCATCCATCTATTTTTATAGCTGCTTATCCTCACATGAGTGCAGGCTTCGGGGAGTGGACGAAGGACACCCTAAACTGGTTGCCAGTCAATCCCATGGCACACAGAGATGAACAACCATTCATGCACACAATCGCACATACGTAAGAACGGTTTAATACGTGCAATTCACCTACCATGCATGGTTTTGAAGTGTCGGAAGAAGCCGGAGTGCCCGGAGAGAACCCACGCGGGCTTGGGGAGAACATGCAAACTTCCACACAGGAAGGATGGAGTAAGGTGGATTTGAACTCGGGCCCCTTTAACTGTGAGGCCGGCGTGCTAGTCATCGTGCTGCCTGCTTTACTGATGGATTTACTGATGGACATTATATTAAAATATTTTCCTGATGCAGAGAGTCTCTTCTCTTATGGACACGGTAGACCTGGTACAAAGCTATCTTAGTACAATCATAAAACTCAAAAAAATAGAGGCATCAAATGCTTTCCTTGAAATTACATTTCAAATAAAATCTACACGGCAGCTACGTGTGTCATTCCGACTTGAAAAGGTACGTAGAAGAAAATACAGGTGAAAGTTACATGTAAAAAAAGATCATGTAGTAAGGGCCAAATGCTGGCTATCAAACGTCATTTTATATACTTTGGTGTCCAGTTGTTCAGGTTTTACAAGTTTGTAAAGCTATAGTTTTATGATCGTTTGTCAACAACAGGATTATGAGCGCCACTGCAACCTTTCTAAGGGTTGTTTTCATTCCATAGCGGCATGAGGTGGATGTACCAAGCTTGATTGTCAGAATGGAGAAGAACTCCAGGACATTTTGCATCCCAACCGTCAAATTTGAAATAATCCACATATAGAATGTGATAACATGCAGTTAAGAGAAGGGAATGCTTGAAAATACCAGTTGTTTTATTTTGACCAAATATGTCTGAAGTATCTTCAAATACATCCATTTTCCTCTTATTCCCGCCTCCCCGATTAGCTGAATTGAATCTCAAATAGTACAGTTAAAAGGACATTTTTATTTGATTTCATTATTTGCTTTTGGCGGGCCGGATTTGGCCCCCAGGCCTTGAGTTTGACACATGTACTGTAAGGAGAACACTGTGCTCTAGATGGGTAGGTGCAGTTTGTTTTCACGGACAGGGTTGTTTAAAATGTACATAAGCTTAACAAAATATTTTACAATGGATACCAACCTTTGGCAAAGGATAGGGTCTGCTGATTGCTCAGAGGGTGGGAGGGAGAGAGAGAGAGAGAGAGAGCGAGAGAGAGAGAATATTATCTCTTTATTTATTGTATCAATCAAAATTGAGCAGAATATTCCAGATCCCGTCTCTTTTTTCTTTCTAAGTCGAGGCTAGATGGCATCTCAGTCTTATTGGGGGTCAGTGATGAGGGGTTGCTTCCTGAGTGCAGTGTCACATAGGAAAAACTAATTACACAGTAAATACAGTTAATTGCAAGAGCTGCATGCAGCTGTTGGCTCTGTAGTTTCCCTCCTGTGTATTCTTCCGAGACTCTTGGACCACTTACAACAGAAAAGACAGTCTTGCAATTAAAAGGGGTGTATTTGAGTTCAAACTAAACTCTATGTAAGGTCATTGTGAAAACAATCAACATTGTGATTGTGCACTCTGTTCAGATTTTTATTCACAAGCATGATAAACAATTTACTTTTGCATGTTTGGAGGCCTGAACTTGATACAGCCGAGCCATAAAAAGAAGTCACCTGAGTTGACCTGACGACGGTACGGTTGAGCCGAGAGAGTAATTTTATTCAAAATACAAGTACATAATAGCAGAGTCGACACTAAAATTACCCCATTGAACATTTTCTCAAATATGAACAATACAAACATACATATCCAAAATCCAAATCCAACTAAATGCGCATACGCGCTCCCACAATATCAACTGTGCATGTGAACAAACACTCCTTTGTCAGTGGAATGAAGTAACCGGCTGCCTGCAGGCATCGTGTGCTCTGTGTATCAACACTGATAATAAGACAACCGCAGAAGACATCAAGCAAGGAGGATCAGGATGACGAACTTTTTCATGCTTGTGCTGGTAGGTATGAACTTTAAAACTTCAGTTCTGCAAACCTTTTCCTTGTTGAATTATTTGTCATTTACATGTATTTATTCATGAATTCATTCATATGGCTGTTCTTCATTGTGTGTATATATGTATATATATATATATATATATATATATATATATATATATATATATATATATATATATATATATATATATATATATATATATATATATATATATGGGCGGGCGGGCGTGTGTGTGTGTCACAAATCTTTTAGATGCATTCTGATACAGAGCATTCAAGAAATAGTCTTTGAAGTTCGGTTTGTCGAAGAATCGAGTTTTATGTGTGTGTTTCATGTATAGTAAAGTGGAAAGGGACGATTAATCAAGAAGTTACTAAGCATTCAAAACACATTTGACGTTGTCACAATAACTTGTATACTATTGAATACTGTGAACCGCAAAATGTAAATAAAAAAATGTGAATTGCAAAATGCTCAAAAAGCTGTCTTTGAACGTTCCAAATTAAAAAAATTAAAAAAATCCTTACAGCTCACCGTAGTGTGAATTCAGTTTTGCACATCATTATTAATTTATTGCAGGACAAAGACATATATCTTTTTCGGAAAATATGTGCTTCTGTAATATGTTGAAATTTGGGTACTTGCTTTCTTCTTTGTGTCCTCAACACTAGTCCTGTTCTGTCACAATGTTATTAAACTGTTCCTCAAAAAGCCAAAGTGGTTATGAAGACTTGATCTGTTCACTGAGCTGAAGCTCAAGTTATATAAAAGTCTCAAGATTTGCAGCGGCCATGTGTGAAGGTGTTTCAACCTTTAAAGTGGCAAACATTTAGTATTGTTATTAATAATTTACAAAATTATTTATACACACTTCTATAATATTAATATCTTTGCAATAAAATAATTCAAAATAATAAGTTAGCAGCATATTTCGGTTACAAATTTAAATCCACATTTAGAAACTGCATTTCACATGTACTTGGGTTGTATTTGTTTTGCGCATCAGCATTATTAATACATTAATAAATTAAATCAATCAATCAATAAATTATTATTATTAATAAAATAATAATCTGTATATTTTAGCATCTGAAATTATTTTGAACAAAGACCAAAACTCAGTCCTGTTTTTGCACTTTTGTTAATATTATTATTTTATGTTTTTATGTATATATATATATTTTTTTTTACAAACAACTCCTAAATTCAGTGTTAGTTGTTTTAAGTAATACTGGGCTAATGATTTATGACACAGAAATCTCCACCATTGTTGAACTCATACAATTATAGTTCTTGATGAAATAATTTGATGGACCTGTCATTAAAAAGAGGAAATATTAGTTTTTTTAAATCCTTGCTGAGTTTTGCAATGTAATGTGATCTGCATATCATTATTTTAATCAAAAACTATTTTCACAGTTAATGTTAATGAGGGCAAATACAATATCCAGTCCAACGATGATAATGCAAAAAATCAAATGACAATGAGCGGTTTTTATAACCTATGATAATTAAATTAAATACAGTACTAAAATATTTCTTCTTTTATCCACTTGCTTTGTTGTGTACAGTAATGATTTCAGTTCATGAAACAATGACTCAGAAAGGCAGCACAAACATTGATATCACCAGCTGGAATAAGTTATTATTGTGAACAGTGTTGGGTAAGTTATTTCAAAACTCAATGACCAGACCCTAAGAGCAGTGAAATTGGATACTTTTTGGGGAATCACTGCACTAGTATGATCTTCATGCTTCTTTTAATTTACTGTACAGTAGTCTTGCTTTGAACAGTCAAATATTACTTGTGGTCTGTCTTGTCAATTTATTTACTACTTATTGCTGTCATTTCAAAGAAATTAGTTTCATCACAATATTACTGTATTTGAAACGTAATGCATTACACCACTACTACTGTATTGATTTTATATTACTCTCAACAACAGAACTGGAAATATGGATTTGCCACTGTTAATGTAGCTCATTACACAGCAAGTGGAAGGTTGGCTTATGCCAAAAAACAGTACAAACTATGTCATCTGTATCATATTGTAAACCTTTGAAGACAAGATACAAAATCTTCTTTTTTGTGCTTTAATCCCTTTACTTTGCTTCACAACACAGTGATGCATTATTTATGGTTTAGGAAAAAACAGTTAGGGCATTCCACAATTTCAATGTTAATTTTCATTCCAAGTTCAGTCAGCTAGGTTAGGGACAGACATTTCAAAAATAGATGGTTTCGCTGAGGGCAACATTAGCAGTTTCCCTACATCACGATGATTTTGTTTAAAATATTGTTGTTTTGTATGTTTTATCCTGACATTGACCAGAACTATTTATAGACGATTATTAATAGCAATTGTGCAGTGAAAATTAGCGTAAGCTTACCTTGTCATTATTGCTAGTTGTGACAGGGATCTTGCTGACAAGGTTTCCAAATGCTTGTGAATCCACTGTGGAAAACTCACCATGTCTTCTTTCTATGCTCGACATACTCTGCCACGAGTCTCCTAACTTCTTGAGGAGGAAGTGGCATCCCTGAGTGAGAGAACATGAATTTTGCCTGCTTTATTTTATCCCCACTCTCAATCCTCCGCGTGTTTTCTTTTCGCTAACTTCACGTTAATATGGCACCGCTCTAAATGGTTTGTCAAATGACTAGTGCTTTTTCGCAAAGTGGACAGCTCTTTAGGGGTTGAGCATAAAGTGCTCACTGTGATATTGTTCTTGTCTTTATTGCTGACGAACTGAAAGAAATGGGCGTATGTCCATCTTGTGTACGTATTGTCCATATTCAACCTGTCGTCTGCTGCTGCCACATTCATCACTGCTGTAGTAGATACTAACAACAGCAAGTAAACATTTTGCCTCAGACATTTCTCCTCCAATCTTGGCAAATTTAGGGAAAGAAAACAGCACTTTTAGGCTAAAGTGCATGGTAATGCATTGTGTTACTCTCATTTGTGAGTAAAAATGTGAGTCAAATATTACTCTTACTTTGTGTGTAATATATTACACTACTTCAGTACAGCAAAAAGTAATGCATTAGAGTGATTACATTACTTTTGTCACGCATTACTCCCAACACTGATTGTAAAAGACAAGTAGAAAAGGGCAACGGAAGCAGGCATTGCAACAAACAACCAGGCAAACCATTTGGTTTGTAACCCAGCATCTTGGGATTTCCAGTTTGATGGGCATATTGTGGAAGGGTCATTCCCCATGCAGTAAACGGACACCCTTTCCGACATTCTTATGCCATGGTTTATGTGAGCATTGGATCCATCCATAGAACCGGAACCTGTATTTCTTCCTGTCAGCAAAGGGCATTAGCCTAAAAAAAAAAAAAAAAACAGGTATTCATTTCGGCCTCAAGTCATCCCTACCGAAAGAGCAAGCAACGAACATTAGCAAAGAACAGTATGATTAAAAGTGTTATTGCCTGAAAAAAAATAAGAAAAAGGGACAAAGGGAACAAAGCGGTAACATTTTCAAGCGCTTGAATAATTTCCAAGGTGAAAAATAATTTAGTCTCAGCTGAGGTCAGTGACATCTGGGTTCTCTTGTTTCTGTAGGCTTTTGCCACATCTGCAGCAGCCACTAAGGGAGGACACAACCTCCAGCAAAAAGTACGTACTGCTTTGAATATGAATCCATGACCATTTGATTGTTTATCTTAAATGTATCACCGACAGGAAATTTTGGTACGCTCCAAAAGAAGGTGGGTTTTGACAACAATTGAATTAGTTGAAGAAGACCCAGGGCCTTACCCCAAACTCGTATCTCAGGTGAGAACAAGATTTTGAGAACAAAATCTTTTCGGCATGAGGCAAAAACAGCATCTAAGGGCACAGCATTGTGTCTTTTTCTCTGTTTCGCTTAGATATTCAACGACAGAACGTTTGAATACGCTAATCACAAATATGTCATAAGAGGGATGGGTGTGGATGAAGAGCCACTGGGCGTATTCTCTCTTGACGGAGAAAGCGGGAACATCTACGCCCACAAAGCTATCGACAGAGAAAAATACAACTTTTTCCATGTGAGCGCAAACTGCATTATAAATTTACTTCGGTATTGCATTCATGGGTGCAGCACATATTTATTCACAGATCAAGTTTGACATTTTGGACAAGCAAACGGGCAGAGCAATCGACAGAGAACTGGCATTTGATGTCGAAATAAAAGACATCAACGATAACGCGCCGCAATTTCATATTCCGCAAACGAGCGTTGATATCCGGGAGGATACAGTCGAGGGTGAGTTTCTACTTCCAGTTGAAAAGTTATTCTACGCTAATTATACCTAGATTTTAATTATCTACTTTATTCTGTGTCATCCCTGAAATCCCATACCAAGGCTACCTGCCAGTTCGGATAGAGGTCCATGACCCTGATCAAGAAAACACCCCGAACTCCATCGTTACCCTGAGTGTGATATCACAATCCCCACAAGTTCCGAAAATTGACTTAGACCAGATTGATCCCCGAATGGCTCAGCTTACATTGAAAGGGTGTTTTGACTATGACGTAAGTGTCGCCGACTTTTTCTACTCGTGAATGTTAAGATACCACTCAGTGATGTGTCCATGTGACCTTATTATTAATTGTGTTATCAACTGTCAGAAATTCAAGAAATATGAAATAGTGCTTCAAGCGAAAGACCATGGAAAACCCTCCGTGTCCTCCACCGCTGTTGTCACTCTCAATATAATAGACACCAACAGCCATCCACCGGTGTTCAAGGAAATGAAGGCAAGGATTTTTGTTAACGGCTAATCAAGATACCCTTTTTTCTCTGCTCCCTCCCTGTCATATCTATCCCCAGCTTGGTGATACATTTTTATAATAATGGAGCTCTGGTGTCCTGAGGTGTTTATTTTTTTCCCAAACCTCACACTTTGGCCCCCGAAAAATGAATTTTGAATATGAATTTAATGGATATAAGACTGAATTTCCATTTTTGTGCTCCAGTATCACGGTGAGATTCCTGAACTGGTCACAAAGGAAAATGTTTTAAGAATTGCAGTAGAAGACAAGGACACTGCGAAAACCCCCGGCTGGCGGGCCAAATACTTCTTCATCGGAGGAAATGAGGAAAACAATTACAAAATTGAAACCGACCCTGACACTAATGAGGGTATCCTGAGTGTTATCAAGGTAATTTTTCCCCCTCAGACTTTACAATTTTGTATTCAAAGGTGAATTCAGATGTGACTGCATTTGTGTGTGCTAGGGGAAAGACTTTGAAAAATCAGCTATAACAAACCTGCAGATTGGAGTTGAGAACGAGGAGCCTATATTTGTGTGTAAAGATGCAGCACGCATGAGTAAAGGCAACTGGGATTCAGTTAACGTCACAATGAAAGTGATTGACGTGAACGACCCACCGCAGTTTGAGAAAGATTCCGTCCACATCTATGAGAAGGAAGAAGAGGAGCCGGGAAAGTTGCTCCACACTCCGAAGGTTCATGATGTCGATTCGGATGCATCCAAAATTAGGTTTGTGTTTATAATCAGCATGCATTAGCAAGCACTCATCACATTCTATAAAATGATCATGCTGAGTAATGACTATCATAAACACAAAGGTATATATAGCCCTTTGTTTGATCAGGACATGTTATTGCAAGAACATCACAGGGAAAAGCCAAGCAAAAGGCTATCGCTCCCAATATGGCCGTATCACATTTCAAAAATCGTTTTTACACTGATAATCTACAGTTATCACTTGATTTAGTGCAGAGTAGACACATTGTTAAGCATCCGCTCGCTCGCAAAGCAGGATCTGGGAGAGATTTTCTGCTTTTTACTGTTCATTATTCATATATTGTTTTAAAATATGTTGTTGAGTAAATTCTCTCCCCCCAGGTTTATCTTGTTAGATGATCCCGCTGACTGGGTTACCATCGATCAAAAATCTGGGCGAATCACAACCACTAAGAAGATGGATAGAGAGTCCCCCTTGGTCCATAATGACGTTTATAATATAGTTATTGCTGCAATAGACGATGGTATGAAGGAAACACAAACCACCATTATTTGGTCTTTTGTATTAACAAAAAACAATGAATCAAGTATGTTTTTTTGTTTGATTGTTTTATAAATCAAGGTGAGCCCCCAGCCACAAGCACTAGCAGCATCATGGTGCATCTGCTGGATATCAATGATAATAAGCCAAAGCTGAGAAATAATAGTGCCACAATGTGTGGAAACAAAGTCATGCTTTATGCAAAAGATCTGGACTCGCATCCTTACAGTGGGCCCTTCACCGTCTCTCTAAAGAGTAACGATGTAACCCAGTCACAGAGATGGAAAGTGGAACCTGCCACGGGTAAAAATATTGCCTCATATTGTCTTATTCAAACCAAACACAATCATTTTCACAAATTTCCGCATGCTTTGCTTTACATCCTGCGCCAGGTGAGGAAGTTGGGCTAGTTAGCCTGAAGACACTTGCTTATGGCAATTACTCAGTGCCCCTTACAATCGAAGACCAACAGGGTATAACGGGAGAGGATACTGTCGTCGTAACTGTGTGTGACTGCGAAGGAGGTGTTGTGTGTCGCCAAAAACAGCCACTCTCAACAGGTTTGAGCCCAGCTGGCATCGGACTCATCTTTGCGGCACTCCTCTTGTTTTTGTGTGAGTATTTACGTAGTCAGCTACACAGCGCTACCAAGTGCAAAAAAAATAAATAATAATAAATCAGTCATTCAGGTGGATTTCAGTAATCACTAAGCAGAGAATGACCTTAAAAGTTTGATTATTTAATTAGTTTTCCATAATAAAATGAACCCTGGTTCCATGAATCCAGCCCCACGCTCCACTAGGGGAAAAAAACAAAAAAAAAAAAACCCACTCCGATTTGAATGTTCAGAACCCGGCATTTAGAACAAGTGTAATTAAACTAAAAAGAACTCGGGGTTAAGCCCGGGTTGACTGTTCACAATGCAATTTGTTCAGCAATAAGTCCTTTTGTTTTCATCTTAAATCTTGGTGTCAAACTCAAGGCCCGGGGGCCAGATCTGGTCCGCCACATCATTTTGTATGACCCGTGAAATGTTGATTTGACTTTAGGTTTCTGGCTAAAATACCAAACTTGCAAGTTGTCTAAAATTTTTAAAAACATTTTTGGGGGGAAACGAGCATTTTTCCTTCATTCCCAGTCTTTCTTTTGAACAGTTATTGTCAGTCTCAGATTTCAAAACTAGGTAAGTGTGAGTCAAACACATTTAACATTTATTTGACTTGATAGTCATAGCGGCCCTCTGACAGAAATCATAACTACAATGTGGCCAATGATAAAAACATGACACGACTGTCTTAAATCAATGTGCTAAAACTGCATTGAAGACTGTTGCAAGCTATTTTTTTTTCCCACTGCAGCGTATCTGAAGCTCTTTCGTAATTAAATCATTCACTGGCATTGACGGCTATATTTTTTCAAAGATGCATTGGTACTGGGCCGGAAGTATATTGGTTGGCATTTTGATGTCTTATTTGAAAAATTGTGAAGTTTTAAGTCAAGTTTTTTTTGTTTTGTTTTTGGACTCCATACGTTACTTTATTGGATGCACCTCTCACCCACTCAATCCATAAAACAGACAGCATATTGGAAAAACTTGTTGAAAGAATAATTCAATTGAATTCAATTTGATTTGATGTCTTAACGCTATACATTTTTGAGGAAAGGTTTGAGGTAGGCCTTTTTTTTTCTTCTAGCACGACTGCTCCTTCATGCACAAAATGGGAAATAAATGCTTGGGAAAAACATTGGGAAGAAATTACAGGAGGGACGGGTTCTCTTGACAAACAACCGAGACAGCTGACCTCATAATGGTTCCTCTGAATGATTACATAACGAATACTACAGACACACGCTTGTGTTCTGTTCTGTTGAGCTCTTTTCTATCTACATATGAATTTGCAATACAAGTTATGTAAATTAAATAATTTGGGTTATGCCCGTCAGCGATGTTAGCCTTCTGGCAAAACTCGCTCAGAAAAGACATCATTGATGATACCAGGGTTCCTCACAGGGTCTTAGTATTGCAGAGTGGCAAGTTTTGAGAATAGATAAAATGCAGATATTGTTTTTTGCGTTTGCAGTAATCTTCATTTTGGCGTGTGAGTGCGGAAAACAGTTGAAGCACGTATCCGAGATACAACAAGATGAGGGTCACCAGACCTTAATCAAGTACAATCAAGAAGGTGGTGGTGCAGAATGCAAGGTGTGTTGACTTGGCCATATACAGTATTTACACACATTGGAGGACAACATTTGTATTTACTAGCAGTGTTATGAGTCATCTACTGTGGGTCGTGGTAAAGTTCCACAGACGTGAAGCGTTCATTGCGTTGATTGAACGTTTTGTAGACAGCTATTGCATTCTGTTTCCTGTGAACGCATACTATTTGTGGTAACTCATAATGTATTTTATGATGCGTCTCTGCTAGACTGCACCGACTTTGCTGCTGACACAATCAAAGGATTTATCGATGAGAATAACAAAAGGACTACAGTCGAGAACTATGCAGGTATTCGATTATGTCAGTCGATTATAGAACATCATGTCTCTCAAAAGATGACCGGCATCTCATCCCCCAATTCTTAAGGCAGGATTGATGGCTAAGTTTGATCAGTTTTGTATTCTAGTGAATTCTGATCTCAACTACCTCAATTATTTTATGGTAATCTCCTTCATGCTTATATGCACACCATTTCTACATGATAGTTGACAATGTTTACTAGTACGTTCAAATGTTTTGCATGTGTCTCCTGCTTGCATTGACGACTTGCATTTTTCACCTAGTCGACTAAAATGGATCCAGTAACGATCGAAGACTTGGATCTTTACAACTTAGGGATGGTGAGTAACAAGGCAAGACTACTGTGTCATTCTAGGAAACAGCATCACAAGAATATTACAATTAATGTCCTAAGAATATTGTCCTAATTGTGATGAGTTTTCCTCAACAGATTAACTCTGACATGGCATCTTTGGGCCAGCGATATCACAGAGAATCTTTCCAGGGCAACAAGGGGCATAACATGGTGAGTATATTTGAAGCCAGATTGCTAATGGTAGCATTGTTTTTCATTCATATATATATATATATATATATATATATATATATATATATATATATATATATATATATATATATATATATATATATATATATATTATATAATTTCCATGTACCTTCTTTATGTGTTAATATCTTATGTTATTACCAGCGGCTTATAGTCCAGTGTGGCTTATCCGTGACAAAAATCAATTTTTTGCTCATATTTTGCTGCTGCGGCTTATATACATGTGCGGCTTATAGAGGGATTGATGTAATCTAACTCTACACTCAATTCCCTCAAAACTGGAAGCTAAATAAATGACAGTCACTACAATTTGAATGTGCGAGAAGTGTAAGAAATACACTTAGAAAAGAGGGCTTTCACTACATTAGATGCTCATTTTCAGAGCAGGTTTGTGAAGACTTTTAATTACTGTTAATTCACTTTATTTCAGTATTCTACATGGTCCAGAAACAACAATTCATACCAGGTGAATCTAAATCCATCTCACTTATGTACAAGACATATAAAACATGTAAAACATATTTGATTGTGGATTTTGTCCAATTTGGGCAAAAAAAAAAAAAAAAAAGAAATGAAAAGCTCTCAATATATTATTTTAAAGGCTACATTTTATTGTGCTTACAATACAGTATATGATATGTTCTGTACGTATATTTTTAATCTTCTATTATGAGTAGGGCAGCTCATTGCGGCATCAGCGGGCAAGCAGTTTGCTGACCAATCATAACGTTTTGGATCATCTCAACAGGGTAAGAGAAATGCTTACATCACAACAGATGCACAAAACAGCTTAGGAGCGCAGCAAAAATGGCACAACTATTTTATTTTGTTTTTTGGTGCCCTCACAGAGAATATGCATGATTGATGGAAACCCAGTGGACCACCCAGAATACCAACCGCATGAATATGTCTATGAGGGAGAAGATAGCAAGTGTCAGTCACTGGATGAACTGTCCTTCAGCATCCGTGGAGAAGACTTTCAGTTTCTGAATGAATTGGGACCAAAGTTTAAGCCCTTGGTGACTCTCTGCAACCAGATTTTAAGGGAAAAAGGCATAAATATTGAAAATGGGCAACACTAGCCAATTACTGGTTTTAATTATGAGAGTTTCTGGGAACCAGTCTCGTCTCACTGCAGTGGGATGCCAAGCACTGTTGCTGCCTGGGGCCCCACATACAGTACATGGATGATGTCTCTTGATGATGCCAGGTGGTGTTGGGATGGGGACGCAGATGGGAGACAGTTGCCCGTCGCAGTCGATATACATTCGCCATCCGTCATACTGCACGTCCGTCCCCAAAAAGTGTTTTTGATAAGTATTTTACAGGTGATTAGGGTTAAGGTTAGGGTTATAGTGGTCAGTTGATACACATGCATCAGTTTTATTTCCTGGCAAAAGGCATTTCGTAGCTCCTTAAAATGTATTTCTCCTTGGGGGACTGTAGGGGCCCACTCTCAGGGGGAGTACCAGTACCACTGCCCTTTTGGTCCCCTTTCACCCTTGTCTCACAGCAGATATGGTGGTATGGCAAAACATTTAAATATAATTTACAAGAAAAGATGGCGTTACTCTCTCTAATTGCATGTTTCCTATACAATTACCTTTTTTTTCTACACAAAGTGGTTAGGTTGTTTCAGTTTGTTTGCTTAAGCTTTGCTTTGAAATATTGAATTCATCATTAAAATTATTTATCTCACTTTTTGTGTGTATTTCTACTGGAATTATATGAGAACAGTTTGAAATTCTGATTTGATTTCTCAGGACAGTATTATTTTAAAACACGTATATAATTGATAATGAAGTAACATTGAACTTGGAAATGTAGTACGGTGGGCTCCCGTGTTACGGGATTAATCCGTTCCGCAGTTGGGCTCGTAAGTGGAATTCACCGTATGGCGGGCAATCCAAACCTATGTTAAATAGCTAATGCGTTTAGAACCCCAGGTAAAAACATCAAAATTGTACATCCATATTAAAAATTGGTACCAAAATAATATAGTAAGTTCTACGTACATCTAACATATATGTATACAATCAGAAAACATCATAAATAAAAAATATAGAAAGGATTGATTTACCGTTGAGTGGCGCTTGTTATGCCTATATTCCCTAAGAAGGGTAGCCTAGGCTAGGCAAGCTTCGTATTTCCTGATTCTCTCCAGCATCGTTTCCATATAACTCATCTTCTTACTTCTCTCTTTAACATCACTAGCAATCTTGGGACCCATGGCTAACCCATTCATGTTTGAAATTAAGCAGTAAAATGCACTATAAATACGGTTGTGTAACCACTCAGGATAGAACAAAGCTTTACTGTTCCACCATTTCGAAATGAGTGAGATCGACCAATAGCAGGCCACCATCTCCGTGAGGAGATGCCGACCAATAGCAGACCGGCATTGTAGTGACACGTTGCAGGGAGGCATTGACGGCAACAGAAAATAAGTGCGATTACCTAAAAACGCCTGCAAACAACAGAAATACAACCATGACAGGTCATGACAGTTGTTTTTGTCGCAAAACCGGGAAAATAGCATAAAGAGGGGACAAAACCTCAGTATTCCACGTCGCAACATGAAAAAAATGTAAGCCAGGGAGGCTGTAACACGGCGGTCCACTGTATTTTATTTTACATCACTACGATTGTCATGGAGATCAGCTCTGGGTTTCCCTCGCTTTTCATCGGAATAGGCTCGATGACTCCTGTGACCCTTGGGCGCATCGGATGGATAATTAACATCATGACCGCTATCAAACTCGTGGTAGTCATAATTTAATATAACCTTTGAATAACCTCATGACGCTGTTGTTCGGTATCTAACAGCACACACCTGTCGGTGGCGGTTGTAGGTTTATGATTACTTAACATAAACTTTTATCATATAAAAACTCTTTTTTATGGATGCTAATTCCTTTTGACGTTGGCATGCAACATGCCCAACCGAAGGATTATGATATGAGTCGCAAATTTGGGCGAGGTCCTGAAAGATGCACAGGTTCAATCATAAGCATTGTCATGGTAGAAGGAGTAAAGGTTGACTTGGTGTTATCTCATCTCACTCTAATAACTAAATACATTCAGTGCACCTGACCCAAATCATAAACGCTTACAAAAAAAAAAATACTTCAACATCTGTTGGTCTATGGTGAAGGTGTAAAAGAAACATGTCAAAATGATGTCTGTGTCATACCATGTATGCATGCCGGAACAAAACTTTAGAAGAGTGCGTTTTACCTTCACTAATCCTTATCTAAGCTCTTTGAATAGTGTTGTTGGAGAGGTCCAACATCTTTGTGTTTTTAATCAAAAACTAACAAGAGGGCACATTATATTTAATCTGCTTTTTCATGAGCGTAAATATTCATCATATTGGTATGAATATGTCACAATGTGAACAGAATACCAATTTAAATTGAAGAAAACATCAGGTGTCAAATACTGTTAGAAAACAAGTTGAGCAAACACCGCTGAAACACCAAACAGTTTGGCATGCATTCTCAAAGGAATGGAGGTCTAGTAAAGCTCACGTGTATAGGAGATTTTAGGTGCACCCTGAAATGTTAATTTTGCTCCAAGTTTTTGTGAGCAGGTTATGTTGGTTTAGGTCATATACAAGGGATTTAATTTCAGTGTACTTTGAGTTATCATTTGTGGCTATGGCCATAAAATACCCTCACAGTATTCAAAACGTAACAAAATTAGACATATGTAAATTCACCAAACGTCTATTCAGCTGACTCTCCATTGCAGTGTGTAATCAACGACTCCCATACTCCCTCTCACAGGCTCCGCACAGACCAAACCTGCCTGACATGCCGCTCATGTAGCTTTGTTGACCTAAGGGCCTATTCTCAAAAGGATTCATTTCTACAGCAATTCTATACCTGGACATATTATGGAGATATTCACGCTCACTATTTTAATAATGCTGGTAAGAATAATTTTGGGAGTTATATAGATACTGTACATAGCTCATATACGTACGCATATATATATATATATATATATATATATATATATATATATATATATATATATATATATATATGAATATATATAGAGGGAGAGTGGTGTTGATATATTATAATTCTATACACAATTCCTTCAAAAATTGGAAGCTAGAACATTGACGGTTACAGCAATTTGAATGTTACAAACTGAAATGCCTAGTTGTTCTCACAACGCATATTCACTTTCAGTGGCGCAAATCATCTGCAAACCCTTCAATTACAGTTTGAATTTTTTGGCTGCCAGATTATTAAGGAGGTTGCTTTAGTAGAAATCCCAAATATCTTTTATTTTTGTAATCATCTCAAAACTAATCTCAATGACATTAGCCTGGTTTGGTGAAGTTGCACACAATGTGTATATATATATATATATATATATATATATATATATATATATATATATATATATATATATATATATATATATATATATATATATATATATACGGGCGTGTGTGTGTCACAAATCTTTTAGATGCATTCTGATACAGAGCATTCAAGAAATAGTCTTTGAAGTTCGGTTTGTCGAAGAATCGAGTTTTATGTGTGTGTTTCATGTATAGTAAAGTGGAAAGGGAAAGTTTGGCATCCTGTTAGTTGTTGGAGTTTTGTTTGTTTTTTTCCAGTGCTTGAGAAGATCCTGGATTGCTGCAGAAAATTTGCAGCGACATAAAAGAAACTGGATCATTGATTCTTTTACTATTGATGAAGGCTACGAAGGACTGTTTCCATATTCCTTGGGCAAAGTGAGTACGCTGTCCAACAGTGAACATGTTTTCAAATTACACCTATTCAACCACATACGCTGTTGTTGATTACTGCTATGTCCTGTCATATTTGACTTTGCAAAGGTGAAGGTGGATAGAAAATCAGTCCTTTTTAAGATACACGGGGAAGGTATTGATTCGGAACCAAGAGACATCATACAAATTGATGAAAACACTGGAGAGCTGACAGTGCATGGCCCCGTTGACTTTGAGGAACACAAATCATTGAAGGTTCGAGATGCAGAGCAGTTGCGCCATTCAGGAACGGGTTACGATGCAAGGTGACTGTTTGACATTATTTGGCCTTTGCATTACAGCTGATATTTCAGGCCATAGACAGGATCACAAAGGCAGTTTACACCCAACTGGGAATTGACATCCAGATTATTGATTCAAATGACCACTCGCCACAGTTTGAGCGTGAAATATACGAGATTATGGTAAAAGAGTCGACGCTGCAAGGTAGTTTCTTTATTTAGTCTTTTCAATGCTTTTATTAGCTTGTATTACCAACATACCAACACACTTGAAGACAGGCAAAAATTAACATGTTCTCATTTTGACAGGCACTGGGCTGATTACCGTCCGGGCGGTAGATGCCGACACCGATGAAAATAAAATAATTGATTTCCAAATCCTCTCTGTAACACCCAAACCACATGACCTGGAGTTCTACCTTAAGACAACTGATTCTCAAACTGGAACCATTTCCTTTAAAGGGTGTCTGGATTATGAAGTAAGTAAGATTATTCCGGGTTTCCAATGATCACTTTTCCTAATATTGATAAACTAATCCGTGTTCTGCAAAAGAGCTCGCTTGTTTACTCTTAAAGTGCTTCGGGATTATTATTAGCTACTGTATATTTTTTCTCTCATGTTCTTTCTGAACTTCTGCATCCAAAGTCCCAGAATGTTTTTCTCTGGTTCAATTGTTATTTCCATCCAATGACTGGCAAGTCATATCTTACCAGTCAGTCAGATGGCTTAAACTTGAGAACCTTGCAACCAGAAACACCACAGGATGCACATCATAGACACTGAATACATAATGACTATTGCCTGTGGCCATGTTCTGTATATCAGGGGGGTAACAATTGTACTTTTCAGACTATAAGACTCTCCGTATTATAAAAAACAACAGCAAAAATTAAGAAAGAAAAACAATTTTTGTCATGTATAGGCTTAATCGCATGTAAAGGCCTGCATGTTTAGAAAAAAGAGCAACACCAATTTATTTTCAGAATAACACCAACATACTAGAAATGACATAACATACTAGAATACTAGAAACACAAAAAGTAACACGCCTTACTACTAGACTTCCATAGCATCGTCTTCTGTCCCCTTTTATTTACCGGGAGATGTCCCGGTGGCTGATTTAAAAAAATTCCAAGAGTGAGAAAAAAAGTATAGATATATAGCCTGAAATTTGCTGTACATGTTTTAAAACACACTTCTGTTTTTTCCTCCAGAAATCAAAGAAATACAGCATTTTGGTTGAGGCCAAAGATCAAGGGAAACCAAGCCAGCTCTCCAGCTCCTGCACCGTCATAGTCAATGTCGAAGATGAAAATAATCACCTTCCTGTCATCATAGGGCATACTGTGAGCTGTTTCTGTTTGTTTTGAATTTAGTCCTGTTATTATACAGTAAGCCAAATTTCTAATTTTTCTAACTCCAGGGTTCGAGAACAGTGATGGAAGGGCTGAAAAATGTTCTCATTTCGCGTCTTCAAGTCAGTGATAAAGATAGAAGAGGTACAGCAGCCTGGAGGGTGAAATATAGGATCCATGGAGGAATTAATAACTTCAGAATCACTACTGATTCCAAGACGAATGAAGGTTTGCTGTACGTAGAAAAGGTACTGTATTTTCCTCTGTTCCCATGTGTGTGTGTGTGTG
The DNA here is from genome assembly GCF_059441005.1 of Hippichthys cyanospilos. Lineage (NCBI taxonomy): Eukaryota > Metazoa > Chordata > Actinopteri > Syngnathiformes > Syngnathidae > Hippichthys > Hippichthys cyanospilos. The sequence continues at coordinate 19,310,940 of NC_142370.1, forward strand.
TACAGACAGACAGACAGACAGACAGACAGACAGACAGACAGATAGATAGATAGATAGATAGATAGATAGATAGATAGATAGATAGATAGATAGATAGATAGATAGATAGATAGATATGGCTAATGAAAAGTATTACAGTATTTTGTGTTGTGTGTGTCATTATTTTCGTTATAGCCTCTGGATTATGAGACAGGTTCTTTGAAGACTTTGACCATCGCAGCACACAATGAGATGCCATATTTTTCATGCACTGTGGTGAGACGCAGTGCCACTAGTCTTTGGACATTAAAGACTCAGAGAGGCGCCTTGACTTCTGGTCAGTCCACATACAATGTGAACGTGATCGTGGAAGATGTCAACGAAGCACCCGTTTTTGATGAGCCCCACAAGCAAGTTGCGATTGGTGAGAATGTCGCTGCGGGACTGTATCTAGAGACTTTCTCAGCAACAGATCCTGATTTCAAGAAGCCCAACTCGTTTGTGTAAGTCTTCAGGTATTCACCTGAATGGTCAACAGCAAATCAAACAGTAAAAATGTTTACTCCACATGGCAGCTCCAGATTTCCATTGAAAAGTGATTTCAAAATGAACACACATACTGTACTGTGTATTTCAGCTACATAAAAGGGGATGATCCAGCTAACTGGGTTACAGTGGACCCTTTGACAGGAGCCATAACCACATCTAAGATTCTAGACAGAGAATCACCTTATGTGAAGGAAAATATCTACAAGGCCACCATATTTGCTATCGACGACGGTATGAGTTTTATATAATGTATCACCGAGGTGCTTTTTTTTTTTTTTTTTTAAACTGTGTGTGGTATTTGTTCATCAGGTGTACCTCCAATGACAGGTACTGCAACTCTCAACATCATTCTAAGCGACGACAATGATAATACACCATCCCTAGCTGAAAACAACATAGAGATATGCCAGTCCGAGGGTCACGCTCAAGCCACTATAACAGCTTCAGACCCTGATGAAAACCCATACGGTGGACCATTCCACTTCAGACTGCATGGAGATACTGTGGGCGAGTGGAAGATCGACCCTACCGTAGGTAAGGACCGGTTCATACTTTTTTTGGAGTGCTCCACTATGTGCAAAGTAACAACTTTGCTCATGTTAGCTTCCCATGTAATTTACGAACATATTCCCATATAACAAGTACCCTCACTTCACTCCAGGGTTCTCAGTTTACCTGATAAAAGAGAATGTCGTACCGTCCGGATTGCATCTGTTGCTTCTGGAAGTGTCAGACCTTCAGGGATACACTGCTGTTCACAACCTGTCAGTTACTGTATGCAACTGCTTAGAAATGGAAAGGCCAAATTGTCGCCGAGGCAAAGCTTCTCGCCCCACAGTGGGAAAAACAGTTGGAATCGTTTCTTCTTGCTTAGTACCGCTTACAGGTGACCTCCATTATATGTAATCATATCCTATATGTAATGATACACTTGTCCTTAGGTAAAGCTACAGTATGTGCGCTCTTTGCTTTCAGGTATTCCATTAACAGCATTTCTGAGGTCACGTAAAAAAAAAGGAAAAGCAGTGACCTCGAAGGTTTTGTCGATACCCGATAGTTCGGGCCATTTGATGCAATGCCATGCAGAGAACGTCGGACGTGATTGCAAAGTATGTAATGCAGTGCAGGAATTTAGCAATATGAACGCCATTTTATGAATGCAAAAATGTACTGCCCATTTCAAGGTAAAAACGTAACGCAAACTTTTCCACGTCATGCATTTTGAACCAACGACATTGATTAAAATTAACTCACGTTAATATCGGTCCAATATATGTGCAATGATTTGTTGACTAGCTACATAAAGGGTGAGTTTAATAATGATTGACTAAAATAATATCACAAACGTTTTCAACAGGTCCCTCTTGAAACGTTACACCATGAGCAATATATTAAAGAACCATTGAAAGGAATTTTGCCAGTACCAACAGAAGAGGTAAGATTTGTTTGGGGAACTGACATACCACAATACTGTACAAGCGATGCCACATACTGCTATGCCTTCAATAAAATCTCTAAAAAATAGATGTCCAAATCTCAGTGGGGTCCTAAAGTCTGTCAAAGATCACATTTTGTTAATTTTTCACATTTTGTTGTTTGCCAAGTGGCAGAGTAAATTTGCAGTTTTGTTGACCATTAAACTAAGACAACTTCTCCTAAAGCAATTTCTGCACTAAATCAATCTTCTCCTAAAATAATGTTTGTACAAAATCAATTAAATTCATGTTCTTGTTACATGCAGTTTATGTCACTGAAAGAAGGTGCTGCTCTAATCAACTTATTAGGGCAAATCACATATTTTGTATCTGAGACTGACATAGTGACAAACGTGCATAGGTCTTGAGCCAGTGACATGCATTTACAGTGGTAAATAATTCTTCACAACATGACATGATGTGTAAATAATAAGTAAGATGTCTATTTCCTTTTCAAAGAAACTGCAACAACAGAGACCTGCAGAACTGTCCCACTTCATAAATGAGGTAATGTCCACAGTTATTTCATCAATGAACCTGATCTAGTGTCTATTTTGTAATTTGATATTGGTTAAACAATGCTCCTTCGTGGGCTGTAGATGCTGAACTCTCTTCAGACAGGAGAGGAACTGGGTGACGACGATGTACTTCGGGTATATGCTGAGGAGGGAGACCAAGACAGTAGTACTGAGCTTGAAGGCATTTCGATTCCTGAAATTCCCTTTGATCCGGACTGGGACATGGATTTCACACAACGATCGCCGGACTCACTCCAAACGTCAAACACGAGCATGACATACGACATAACTATGTCTCATGAAAACAATCAAAATATTCCGATACCTGCAGCCATAATCAATATGCCGAAAATGGGCAGAAATAGGGATTACAGGAGATCTCCATTATATCTGTAAATGAATGCAGGATAGGGGAAGTTATGAGAAGGTCAACTAAGAATCTGCTACAACAGAGACCTGCAGAACTCTCCCACTTTATAAATGAGGTAATGTCCACAGTCATTTCATCAATGAACCCGATCTAGAGTCTATTTTGCTTATTTTGTAATTAAAAACAATGCAAGGTGAGTTTTACCATGTACAATCATGGCCCCTGTATCCATTATACCCCGTGGAGCTTAGGGGAGCGTTTGGCAACAAATAAAATCATGGTGGCAGAGCTTTTGACTGCAGTTACCCATTTGCTTGAAGGGCGGAAAAACGGTATCTTTTGTGTTAAAAGTCCAGGAACCTCTCTCACAAACCTTACACCATTCTTTTTACCATCTGGTGGGTTTGACCTCTTCTGTGCTACCGCCTGCACGCAAATAGCCATCATACAGCTCCCTGAGGTGAAGGATGAGTTCTTCTGTGTTGTGCCCGGTGAGAGCTGACAAAGGAATGACTCTCTGAGTAACATGGCTCCTCAAAGTCTGCAAGTTCTCCCGAGCTTGAGGGAGGTCTATTTTGTTGGCCACGATTGCATGAGGCCGCTCGGACAGACCAGGCTCATACTTCTCTAGTTCATAGCGTAGGTGCTGGAGTTGAGTCCAGGGCTCTGCACAGGACACGTCCAGAACAAAGAGCAAGAATCGGCAACGCTCAATGTGACGCAGGAAAGAGATGCCAAGGCCTCGATTTAGATGTGCTCCTTGAATGATGCCGGGGATGTCAGCAACTATATCAGGAGACACATTTGAGAATTGAAGTCATTATAGGGCGCCGTGTTTAGAACAGAGGAGGAATTTGAATCCTATTGGAATACAGCTGTTACATTATGTGGAAAAGGTTTACAGATGTACTGTTTATCACCATATATTAAGATTGAAATAATGATCTGCTAGCTCGTCTACCTGCAACTTGCTCATGATCCCTGTACTTGACAATTCCGACATGTGGGTTGAGTGTTGTGAAAGGGTAAGCAGCGACGGCAGGCTTGGCATTGGAGATGGCTCGCAAAAGAGAAGACTTGCCGGCATTTGGAAAACCAACCTGATGGAAGAAATGCTTTGAAGTTCAACTGCGCAGACTTTGCCAAAGATGAACGACACGCATTTTCGAAAAAAACAAGAGACTTTTACTTACAAGTCCCGCGTGGGCCATAGTGCGCAACTCTAGATGAAGAACTCTCTCCTGGCCCTCAGTTCCAAGGGTTGCTGTCATTGGGGCGCGATTCTCATTCGAGAGAAAAAACCTGTTGCCTTTACCCCCGGATCCTCCATATGCAGCCAGATAAACTTGGCCATGCTCGGTGAGATCCACGAGCGTCCTGCCGGGCTCTTTCACCACAGTGCCAATTGGAACCTTCAAAGAATGCAATTCCTTCCAGTAAATTTACAATGACAAAGCAGGTTTCTGACCTGCAAGAAATGTGGCAAATATAATCTGGGCTCACACTAATAAAGGTTGGCCGACCGTTCCGACCATAACAGTTCTTGCTGCCCCCCGACTGCCCATTTTCTCCCATGTATACCGGAACTATTTGTGCCAAAGACTTGACCAACCGATCAGCTGAAATGAAAGCAATTCCAAATTTAGCTCAAATACGTATAGGTCATGCAAGTTTTGGATACACATTTGCCTCACATTATATTCTCACCCTTGAAGAAGATGCTTCCTCCATCGCCCCCGTTACCTCCATCCGGTCCTCCCCATTCTTTTCGAGGCTCACTGTGAAAAGTGCAAGCACCTTTTCCGCCCGTGCCGGCCACCAGTCGCACACATCGGTGATCCACAAAGTGACGAGTCTGTGGTTAACATTTGCGACAATGCTCACCCAACAGAATACGACCGCAACAAACTATTATTTGAATAATCAATTAAATTTGGACAATTTCAAATTAAAACAACGTCACAACAATTAATTCAACAATTGATTAAGTGCAGAATAATCATAGCACCTTTAAAACAGGAAAACATTTTACAAATGAAGGTTTGAATTGGCGAGAACACAAGTCTCCACAGAGCGAAGGTAAGCTACTATTTGCCTAGGATCACATTTTGCCTTTTTTTCCAATCAGTATGTTAAAAGTTAAAGTTGCAGGATTGTATTTTGCTTTCATTTGTTTAAATACGCCTTAAGTCGCAGGTTGAATTGATGAAACTAGGTTTTTTTTTTCCCCACTTCATTTCACCTGGTATGACTTGTAGGATTTAAATGCTCTATTTTTCCTGTGCAAGTGGTAATAAATTCTTGTGTGTAATTGCAAGAAAACAGGATGTATTTGTTTTTGCTGGGGTCGAATCAGAACACTAAAGCAGCAAGTGCGACGGGATTGTCAGACAGCTCCTTTAGTAGTGATTGAAGCTCTACGGCTCTACGGTGCCTTCAACACCATACAGCCTCTGCTGCTCAGTGGTAAACTGACAGAGATGGGAGTAGGCTCACACCTTGTGGCATGGATTACGGACTACCTGACAGGCAGACCCCAGTACGTGAGACTGGGGGGCTGTACGTCCGACACTGTTGTCAGCAGCACAGGAGCGCCACAGGGGACCGTGCTGTCTCCTGTCCTGTTCACCCTGTATACGTCAGACTTCCAGTACAACTCTGAGTCCTGCCACGTGCAGAAGTTTGCAGATGACACTGCTATCGTGGGATGTATCAGGAGTGGGCAGGAGGGGGAGTACAGGAAACTGATCCAGGACTTTGTCTCATGGAGCGACGCTAACCATCTGCACCTGAACACCACCAAGACCAGGGAGATGGTGGTGGACTTCAGGAGGCCTAAACCCCATCCGGAACCAGTAACCATCAAAGGAGAATGTGTAGAGTTTGTCCAGACCTACAAATACCTGGGTGTGCAGCTGGACAATAAACTGGATTGGACTACCAACACAGAAGCTCTGTGCAGGAAAGGACAGAGCCGACTGTACTTCCTCAGAAGGCTGGCGTCCTTCAACATCTGCAAAAAGCTCCTGCAGATGTTCTACCAGACTGTTGTGGCGAGCGCCCTCCTCTACGCAGTAGTGTGCTGGGGAGGCAGCACCAAGAAGAAGGACGCCTCGCGTCTGGATAAACTGGTGAGGAAGGCGGGCTCGGTTGTGGGCACAGAGCTGGACAGTCTGACAACTGTGGCTGAGCGACGAGCGCTAAACAAGCTGCTATCAATCATGGACAATCCAACACATCCACTACACAGCATCATCCACAGACAGAGGAGCTGCTTCAGTGACAGATTGCTGTCACTGTCCTGCTCCACGGACAGGCTGAGGAGATCATTCCTCCCCCATGCCATGAGGCTCTTCAACTCCACCCGGGGCAGTAAAAGCTCACATTAAACTCTAAACCTCATACTCTGCACTGCACTATTCACTTTATATAAGCACCTTAATTATACTTGCACTAGACTCCAACGATTCACACTATTCTGTTTACACTGTTAACAAGCACCTTAAGTATACTTCTGTACTGGACTTATGTGTATCTTGTGTATTTTATTTCTCATATTTTATATCTCGACTTGAGGATACTGCTGGAAATGTGAATTTCCCTACGGGGATGAATAAAGTATCTATCTATCTATCTATCTATCTTTTATAGGTGTCAACATTGAATTTGGCGCATAAAAGCATTAATTTGAACTAACGCAATTACGATTCGATCATGACCCCGACAAATTGCCTCCCAGGAGCCAGTTAAGGTGGTTGTACATAAACTGAGCACCAGATTAACTTGTGCCCCAGCCGATGGATCTGTTTAGCTTTACAGGTATTATTTTTGGTATGATGATACCCAGTACAACAGAGTAGTGTAGTGCTAATGCGTCCGCAGAAGCTGTGTTTCTTCTTCATTCCTTCGTGTCACGAGTTAAAGTCCCGCAATACTTGCTTTCATTCACGTTTTGCAAAACTTTGCTTACAAAACTGAACATTAGAAAAACCAAACTTGGGGTAAGATAACCACTGCGTAACAGTAATTTCTAAAGACAGGTTAGCGTGGAAGAGAGACAGACTTACCAGCTTCTTTTCGGAAATGTCTCTTTTCTTTTGTTTAGCCCGAACTTTAGCCTGAAGAGATGTGGAGGAGCTGATAACTCTGCCTAAGAATCTCCACGTTGCGGGAAATAAACAGCGAACGGCCAACGTGAGTTTCTTCTTTGCTAAAAGGCATGCGATTCCTTCAGGTCTGTTTGTCTGAAGCCAAAGGACACTTCGAAATTTAGATAATGTCGCTAGCATTTCAGAGTTTTGTTCTTCAATACTTGCATCACCACGTTTATTCTTACTACTACAAATCGCTTTATCCGCTAGTGAAAGTAACCATTTTTCAGCAACCCCACGGGCTTGAAAATGAATGCCTAACAATGTCACTTATAAGCATACATATAAGTGAAGACATCGGTAGCCACATTACGTTGCCACTCGCGGTTTTTTTTTTTTTAATTTATTTATTTTTTTACTTTCATTGATTACATTGATTATTACGTGATAATAAAACGTTATGCGGTCTTCGGCGTGACAATGCCACAGTTCGTGGCGTATGGAAGAGTGTGAAGTACAGATGATTTTTTTTTTCCCTAACATGGAAGAGGGGGTGAGGTAACGTGTTCGTGGCAACGTAAGAAGGCTGCCAGGTGACTTCAGAGAAGTAAATAGGACTACGGAAAGCACAGCAAAACAATTTTATCTTTGGCAACGCTTACATTATCGCCACCTATCGGCTTGGAATTTGAACCAAAAAGGCCCTACTGCCCTTTTTTTTTTTTTTTTTAACTTTCGGACAAATACCTGACTGTACCAATAAACTGTACTGTACTTACTAGGAACACTTATTCCCCGATTTATAGTCTCCGTATCTTTAGGAAATGGAACAAAAACTTTGACGTTTCCCGTTTTTTTCTGCCATGCAATTTGCAAATACCCAGTCTTCCATTTCTCCCTGCTTTTTATATCGTTTCCCCCATTAATGTCTATTTAATTATTCCGTTCAATTCTCTTACTGCTACCATTTACATTTTTGCAATTTTTTTTGTCGTTTCCATCTACACTCTCATACCCTTGCTTCCAATATTAACTACTGTATTACCCAAAACAAAACCCACAAGTAATATTCCAGACACAATTTGTTGAATTTGCTCTACCCCTAGTCTGCTAGATGTTTCTCTCAAAAGTGGCTCAGTTATAAACAATGTGTTTTATGCTAAAATGCTTATCTGGTTAGATTGTTATTCAGACATCACTTCCTGTTGTTGATGAATGCTCACGCTAACTTGTTTGCATTTACTGCATCTCCATGTGCTAAATGTCAATTAAAGCAATGTAGACATGATTCTTGTTTTATTTACATAAATTACACATGGCTTCAAAAGACAAAAAAAAGTTCATAAGCCTCAGTTAGGTTAGCATATTAGAGGCTTGCAAAAACATGACCAAAAAATGTGAATTAGAATTGAATTACAAGTTAAAGAAAACCCACAGTTACAAAAAAAAAAAAAACCCTCAAGCAATCAAATGGGAAAAAAGCATTTTTAGCCACAAATGCACTAATTAGCCATGCAGTCACAGGCACACTGTGACAAATTAAAACAGCTAGTAATATGGGAAAACCATATGCTTTAAACAGTCAAAAATAGCACCCCCCCCCAAAAAAAAAAACAAACCTGCATACAACTACTGTCTTAGATATCAGAAAATCAGACTTCAAACATATAATCCGGGGGTACACATCAACCCTGACCTTCACAGCTGTCCATTACCGTTTCTGTTTGATATTTGTGTAAAAGTCGCGCCTCGGCCTCGCCTTCCAGCTTGTCCCCCTCTGAAGGGTTGGCCCCTGCGGAACCATCCAGGGACCCCAAATGTCTCCAGATTACGCTTACGCTCCTCTGCCCAAGTGAGTCTGAATTGAGCAGACACAAAAACAACTTATAGAATATAGATTGGGCTGGATATTATGGAACTTATATTACCTGAGTTTATTATTAGAAGAGATATTGTCAAAGAAGGACTTTGTTTTGTCATAGTAGCACTTTGGTCCAAAATAATCCTCTTGTGTGTTCAGCTCTGCTGCAGGTCTTTGTTTTTCTCCATTATCATTTCCATCTGCAGACAAAGTAGAGATCCAAGATACTTGACAAAATAGTCTCAAATTTCAAAGTCGCTTAGTTGTGACGACAATACATGCACTACTAAAACTAACCTTGTCATGATTAAAGTGGGGGACAATTGGTGTTGAACGAACCAACCTTTTATATTCAACCTTTCCTGCAACTCCCGCTCCAACTCCTCCTTATTGAACTGCGCATTTGAGTAGTCAAAATCAAAATCAGTGTCAAATTTCAGCGTGGCTGAAGGAACCTTAGCCACAATCCGCTGGCTCCTACTATGGCCCCTGCGTCTTCTTGTACCTACAACTCAGTCATGAGCAATCAATCATTTATTCATTGCCCTTGTCTTCCATGTAATGCCTTTGTACCTTGGTGTGCGGTAGCAGGCCTGTTTTCATTCTGGTGCTGAGATGATTCTTGAGGGAAAAGCACATCCGGGGCTGACCTCCCTTTTAAAAGACCGGCAATTTGAGAACATTCATATAACAACAACACATTGGGGGTCTCTACATTCATGCCCATTCCAAAATAAAACAGCTCTCCAATTTAGAAGGAAATACACGTCAGACTCACTGTCAGAGCCCATGCCCTTTCTGGTAGTTCCTCCTCTCATCCCAAAGGGCCTCTTCCCCCAGCGCTGACTTTGTTTCTGGGGAGCTGTCAAAACTCTCGTATTTCCAAACTCTTCCACATGTAGAGTTTGAACTGCTTTTTCGACCGTGGGACCTTTTCCGACGTGCGAGCCTGGAATGATGGACGAGTTTAGTCAGCGTCAAATTTACGTAGGTGACTTTCGTCAATGGCTTACCAAGACCGAAAGCTGCAGCATACTGGTGGTTGAGAAGTGGATTGGTAGCAAGCTGGCTGTAGGCAGGTATCTGAAGTGGACTGAATGGTCCAAGAGGTGGGAAGACTCCTGATGGCCCTACGCTTGATGACTTTGGGTCGGGAGGGTTATGGAGGGTCTCATGAATGTCAATATATTTGTTCTAAAATTCTCTATTTGTATAGTCGATGATCAACATGGAAAAAAATCTGGAAGTGTGAACTATTACTTGCACTATCGCAGGATCTGGAGGTAAGCCATGGTACTGCGGTGCTTCACACAAGGTGATGTCTTTGATATCACTTCCCCGGAAGGTGATGTACTCATAAATATCCTCTTTGGGAGGTGTAGGTCTGTCGGTAGGTCGTCCTTCTGTTCCGAAACACTTCACTATTTTGAAGAGAGCAATTAATCAGGCGTTAGTGTTCTGGAAAGCAAAGCGCTACTAAAACGTGTACTCCGTTTACCATTTAGAGCACAGGTGTCAAAGTCTAGGTGCGGGGGCCAGATCCGGCCCGCCACCTCACTTTTTGTGGCCCGTCAATTTATTTGACTTCAAGTTTGACTAAATTTCCAAAATTGCAAGTTGTCTAACTTTTTTAAAATTTAGGAGAAGAAAAACAACATTTTCTTATTCCCCAAATCTCTTGAACAGTTTTTGCCGGCTTCTGATATCAAATCTTGGTAAATGTGTGACCAACACATTTAATATTTATTTGAATTCACAGTCACATTCCGGCCCTCTGACAGAAGCTGTAACTACAATGCAGCCCAAAATAAAAATTTGTTTGACGCCACTGATTTGGAGCATAGGTGTCAAACTCCAGTCCTCGACTGTTCGTATCCTACATGTTTTGCATGCTTCTTTCTCAAACGCACCTCATTCAAATGATTAGGGTCATTTTCAAGTTCCTAATTTCCCGAATCATTTGAATGAGGTGTTTTGGGGAGAGACACCTGGAAAACATGCAGGACAGCGGCCTTCGAGGACAGGTGTTTGACACCTGCCATTTAGAGCATTTCAGATAGCTGCCACTTACCTTTCGCCAGCACAACTGTGGAGTTCACTTTGTCAATAGTATACAAAATCCCCTCATAGCGATTTTGGGCTCTTGAAAGCAGTCCTATTTTGCAGCCGATGTATGGCTTTGTAGAACTCATGACTGTTTTTCAAACAGTTGTTTTTCAATGATGTTTCACAGACTCAACCCGCAGTGCAAGCAACAATTTGAAAAAGTCTGCTACCAGCTAAACAGAAGCCACGCCCGCTGTTGTTTCATCACACCTGGCCGCGATGAGGAATCGATTGAGCTTTTCACCCACAAATACAATTGGCTGTATGTGAGTCATTCAATGACCAGTTGCAACAGTATGTTAAATGACAATAATTGAATCATTCAAATCACCTACTAAATTCAAGTTGTTTGACACGCAGCCATTTGTCACCCACACCCTTGTTGACCCTTACTGGTCCCCATCACTCGTAAAATTCTCAGAACGACTTAAAAAACCCATGCAGGGCATAATGTCAGACAGATCATCCGACAGTGAAGTTGCCATTTTCTTCCCACGCTAGCATGACTTTTGTCTGAGCATTTGAGCTTCCTTGCCCCAGGTTGGGGCAGGATATGAATAAATATGTACACTGTACGTTGTACAGAAAAAAATACTACAGTAAAAAGTAGAATAATTGATTCACCTCCTTTACTGCACTAAAATTAAAACGTTACATATTCATTCACAATATTCATTCGTTACATATTCATTGGTAAGAGCATTTGGAGTAAAACGTCAGCCAAACATTGAATCACTGAGGGGACACCCGATGAGAAAGGTTCCATACCAGGAGAAATCTCACTGGATGCGGTGTCAAATGTTTACCAATAGAGGGCACTAATAGGCTTCGGAATGGCCATGCGTCGTTTCTATGTTTCAATGACGTGCCATCTTTAAAACAGGTTGCTTCGGCCAATCACCCCACAACTATTGGATGGAATAAGACAGAATGTCTTGCCGTTAGTTCCGAATTATTCAACTTTGGAACTACATTTGTAGTGGTACCTTTATCCCGAGGCATATTTTATTCAGCCACTCCAGACGAGACGCTAGATCTGTGGTGTCAAACATACCGTCCGCGGGTGACCCAAAAAGGACACTCCACCCGAAATTCAGTCAGTAGCGAAATTAATTGAAAAATAGTTTCGTGAAGTCACCATTTTGAAGAACCTTTTTGTATTCAAGCCTTGGTATTATGTCCAATCCTTTGATCTTTAATCAAAAGGTATTTCACGTCAAAGTGAAAGCATTGCAAGAAGACACTATAGGCAGCTGAATTTTCACCCAGATGGTGACAACTTGTATCGCAGTTGAACATGGCGCGACCACTTAGTTATCACACTACCAGGTGTGCGCCATTGCTGGGCTAAAATACTGTGAGAATAATGTGGAAGAGAATGACCTCAAGATAGTTAAAACACTGCAAAAGGGTTTCGTTTGCTTTTTTAAAACACTGCAAAAGGGTTTCATTTGCTTTTTTACAGGGCACGTGTGCATCACTGCTTGCTTCTGCTGTTACCCCTACCACAATTATCAAACAAGCTTCAGCCGCCCAGACAACTGTGGCAACTGCTTCCACACCCCAGAGACCCCCGGTGCTGCAGGTATTTTCGACATGCATCCAAATGTCTACAGGCCAGCTCTAAAACCTCTGGTGTACCCAGTTCTGGATTTACTTGGAGTCAGAACCACAAACTGCCACAGTGGCACCTAAATCACTTCCTTTCCTCCATATGTTTGATTTTCTCGTCATAAAGCATGCCGAGAGAGTTTAATTGAGTCTGGTTCTCGGTAACCATACAAGCCATTTACTGCAGTTGCTGTCTCGAGCTCTTTTACCATGAGCACAGCATTTGCCAGCTACTATGACAGGTCAATTTCCTTGTCTCTCTGCTTTCAATAGATCCGCGTAGAACACTGTCATGTTGTGAGGAAACGTCACCGCCATGGGACAGTTGCAAGGAATACCCACAACTGTTCAGCCAGCTTCTGCAGTTCCGTCAGGAACACAAGAGCAGTAAAATATGCTCGTACAGATGTCAATAAACTGATTAAAATGATGAATTTGGTCTTTCTAGGTAACACTGGGGACTGTGATACTGTGCAGAAACTCTGTCAATGCTGATGAAAATGACATCCATTCAAAAGCACTTCTTACAACATAACCAAGGTCAAAGAGTTGATCTGAGATCTGCACTTTTGCTGTTTATTTATCCACCTAGTCACATACATATATATATATATATATATATATATATATATATATATATATATATATATATATATATATATATATATATATATATATATATATATATATATATATATATATATATATATATATATATATATCACCTCAGCAATGCCCCCAGAAGAAGAGCTCCAAACAAACTTTTTTTTAAAGTAAAGACTATATTGACATTTTTGTTCATTTTTGCTTCATGCTGAATGAGCAGGAGAGTGGAAGAGCACTTGTCGTTTACACTGGCTTTTTCACTATTGACCACTGGTTTCTGTCTCTGTGAATAGCGGGAGTTTACTGTACCACAAATAACCCTTTAACACTTAAAACCTCTTAACGCATCATATTGCCTTTCTATCAAGACATACAGTAATTCGTCAAATAATTCAGCAGTAACACGTTTTTTGTAATTGTTGTACAAGAGGAAGCAAAGGCAGAGCCTGATGAGTTCACCACTAAGTTGTAAAAGGAGCTCAAATCTTTATTGCAGCTATTGCTTATACCATTTCTGAAGGTGAGGATTTCAATTTTTTACTTATTTAGTTTTTTACATGTATGTGCTCCAACCTTTGACTTTTTTTGTATTATTTTGTAAAATAACAAACTTCAATTTGAGATTGTTCAACGGAACGTTTTTCAACCATGTTAGTTCTTTTATCCAAGACAGGATTCATATTTAGTTCGTTACTTACTACTTATCTGACATGTTTTGGCGAAACAGTCACATAATGAAGTGTGATTTGCACACCATCTCAAGGCACTCTGAAGAAGGCAAAAATACTTTTGCCAAAACATGTCAGTATATACTTAAAATAAAACACTCCTGTTAGAGATTAAAGAACCAACTACTGTATATAATTATATGTAAGTGACAGAATGAACCTTATTCAGAATTGAGTTATTTCGAAAGTTATTTACTTGCTTAAAGTTATTTACTGTACTTTGTTATTTCGAAAGTTATTTACTTTGAAGCCTCCAAACACAGTCACACATCTAAAAGATACACCCCACGAGGGTTTTTCATTTCAGTCTCTTTTTTTTTATCCACAATAAAAGTGTACAGTGCAAGTTGTTAAATCCCCAATGTGGCCACATTTGAACATTTTTACAATAATGACATTCTTCACAAAATAACCATGTAAATCAGTAGTAAACTGTCCTGCCACTATGCCCCAATATCAAACTTTGACACAAGGCTAATTTCATTGTTAAATACTAATTGATGATGATGATAATGATGCTTATTGCTGCTCGTTTATTCAGTATTTAGCCAATGGCACAAAAAAATACATTCCTGTTGGCCAGTCAATATGTTTTTGCTTCATCTATCTTAATGTGCGTAGATTATGAAAGCATCATTCATCAGTCCTCTGCTAAAACTATGCGACAACGCAGAAGCGCACAACGAAAACACATTCAGCTTTTCAGGATGCTGCGGAAAAAAACATCGTCGCCTGGGAAGAGCCTCTCATCACCAATGCCAACGTAGACATGTGCAAGCTGATATTCAAGGGGACTCCGGCGGAAGTGCTGTGATATGATGTCAATAATGTGGCCTCAGTGGGAGGAGTCCACCTGTCGGAAGAGAACCAACTGTGGAATTTTGGAGATTTATGAGCTGCACAAACATCCCCAAAACATAAGGCAGACAGTTACTGTACGCTTACGAAAAGGTGGACACACTTGAGGAAAAGCACACACTTTTTTGTCGGTAAAACAATTGATGTCTGCAAATCAGGCGCAATTGTGGTGACCTACCTTTTCCAAGCTGCTGAGTTCAGACTCCAGAACCTGCTAGAAAAGGCCTCGCAAATAGCACAGCAAAGGAACCCGGCCGTCAAGGTGATTGGCACTGAAATGTGTCAGTAGGCAAGATGCCTTACAGCATGCCTCGGTTTTCTCCTTTCCCTGCTATGTTTGGGTCCCAGGAAGATGAACGTCATGAGCGTGTCAGCAGCGTACGACCCCAGCTCAAATTTTTCGAACAACTGGGGCAAATTGAGAAGCAAAAGAAGGAAGAGGTGGAGAGGGCAATCCCCCTTAAGACTGCCAAGGTAAACATTTACGTAAAAATAATATTTGTTCAGAAGGTGTTAGGATGTTTAGCGTGGACACTCATCAATGAGCAAATGAATAACAGTAAATGTAAACAGTGCCAAATTAGAAAATTCTTATACTTTTCCAGTCTCGGGTGTGGCAAGACATCTAGCTGCTCAGACTGAAACAGAAGGCCAAAAAAGTGTTCGACACACTATGTCACCATAACCAGGTAACATTTTTTTCTGAGGTGTGACAATGAATTTGATTCTTGCTTATAATCTAGGTGCAGCAGCAAGAGCTGGCACGGATCAGGCAGTGGGAAGCCAATTTAACGGCGCTGGCAGCAATTGACTTTTTACATTTAGTCAGACAAATGCCAATAAATCTTTGAGGTCAAATTCTGACAAAATGTTCACAGAGATAGCGTTATTGGCGTTAAAATCTTAACCCTTTACAGTTTTTTTTCCTGTTTATTTTTATGTCACTATTTGAAAAGGTTGTAACTTGATAGGGAAAAAGGCATACTTTGTTTGCTTGGTGCAATTTAGCTATGTGCTGAGAGCTAGGCTAAAGCTAACATTGCATTTTCCTTGCTAATGTACAGTCATTGGTGAACAAATTGATGACTTGTGTCTTTGGGTTACATAACATAAGAAACTCATGGACTGCAAAGTCGTGTTTCTCACAAAAACACGGCTTCTCAGAGGAATGCCTGACAATGCTATCGAACTCGCTGGACACTCCGGCAAGATAAAGGCGGAGGACTGTGTATTTACTCAAAGTCAAGTCAAAGTCAAAGTCAAAGTCAAGTTTATTGTCAATTTCTTCACATGTGCTTAACATACAAAGGAATCGAAATAGCGTTTCTCACTATCCTCTGCGTTTTACATGTACAATAACAAAGTGCAGGTGCGCAAGATGAGACAAACCTAAAAACTAGATACTTATCTATAGTAATGTAAAGTGCAGTATGTTTGATCTACTTTGCCTAGTGTTGCTAAACTACTAAACAACTAACAACTAAAACTGAAAACTGAATACAAAAAAAAAAAAAACAGGTATGGCAAGAGTATCCCAAGACAAGACATAAGTAGCAGCATATGACAGGACAATCCAACAGTACGAGACAAAGCAGGACAACTCCGGCTGTGGTTGTCCCAGTTGTGTGCATTTGAGGTAGTTGTTATAGTTCTAAGTGTAATCGCTAGTGCAATAGAAGTATAATTATAAATAAACATGGCAGCATCAAGTCTGTGCAAATTTTGCAAGTGCATGAGTAAAGTTTGAGTTTAGGTGGGGGGGGCCAGCTAGGTGTTTCTTCTGGCTGGGGCTGAATGTGAGAGAGAGGAGTGGAGAGAGAGAGAGAGAGAGAGTTCAGCAGTTTCACGGATGGGAGGGGGGGAGGGGGGGGGGAGTTCAGCAGTCTCACGGCCTGGTGGATGAAGCTGTTCCTGAGTCGGGTGGTGCGGGAGCGGAGGCTCCTGTACCTCTTTCCGGAGTGCAGGAGGCTGAAGAGACTGTGTGCAGGGTGGCTTGTATCGGTGACAATCGTGACGGCTTTGCGGCCAAGGTGGGTGGTGTACAGGTCTTGCAGGGAGGGGAGCGGAGTACCAATAATCCTCTCAGCTGTCCTCACGATGCGTTGTAGAGCCTTCCTGTTGTAGTCGGTGCAGCTCCCGCCCCACACAGTGATGCAGCTGGTGAGGATGCTTTCGATGGTTCCTCTGTAGAATGTGGTCATGATGGGCGGCGCGGCACTTGCCCGCTTCAGTTTGCGCAGGAAGTAGAGACGCCGCTGTGCTTTCTTGGCCAGAGATGCAGTGTTGGTGGTCCAGGAGAGGTCATCGCTGATGTGCACCCCCAGGAACTTGGTGCTGCTCACCCTCTCCACTGCAGCACCATCGATGGTCAGCGGGGGGTGTTGGGTGCGGCCTCTCTGGAAGCTGACGACCATCTCTTTGGTCTTGCTGATGTTTAGCAGGAGGTTGTTGTCTTTACACCATCCGGTCAGAAGCTCCACTTCTTTCCTGTAGTGGGTCTCGTCGCCGTTGGAGATGAGACCCACCAGTGTTGTGTCGTCAGCAAACTTCACGAGGTGGTTGGAGCTGTGGGTTGCTGTGCAGTCGTGTGTTAGTAGGGTGAAGAGGAGGGGGCTGAGCACACAGCCTTGTGGGGCCCCCGTGCTCAGGGTGATCCTGCCTGAGATGTTGTTGCCAACTCGCACCGCCTGAGGCCTCTGGCTGAGGAAATCCAGCAGCCAGTTGCAGAGTGAGGTGCTGAGGCCCAGTTTGTCCAGTTTGCAGGTGAGCTGTTGGGGTATTATGGTGTTGAACGCTGAGCTGAAGTCTATGAACAGCATTCTCACATATGAGTCTTTCTTGTCCAGGTGGGTGAGTGCCGGGTGGAGGGCAGAGCAGATTGCGTCGTCTGTGGACCGCTTTGCCCTGTAGGCGAACTGATACGGGTCCAGGCTGGGGGGCAGGATGGATTTTATGTGTGACAGAACTAGTCGTTCAAAGCACTCAGACTTAAATGTGATCATACTACTGGTCTGGTACCTGTCTACAAATACTATTGTTGTGAGCTAATAAGAAACATTTGTACTCTTTAAAAATAGAATGCACCTTTATTTGAATCACTTTCATTTATTTAAATTTGTGTGTGTTGAATAAAACTGCACAAGTTCTTAAATTAGGTGTGCGTATTTAAATATAATGTATTGCCTTTGAGGTGAAATAAAGAGGTTATGAAGTTATTTGGAATACACATTAAAGCTTTTGCTAGTTTCAAACAAAAAGAATTATGCGTGATTAGTCGACTAATCGAAAAAATAATAGCTTGTGGCGGACACTAGGACCATGTCTCTCACCCAGTAGGCATGTTGCTATGATCCTTTGATGCTTTGAACCTGTTGGCTTTGTCTTTGCTGTTTTGGACTTTGTTGTATGAGTTTTGTGTTGACAAGTGAAGAGTAAAGACGTATACTAAAACAGCATCGTGCGTTTCTTCATCTTGCCACAAGCTGATTAATTATTATTAACTATGATTATAGTTATGAATAATAGTTAGTGACAACCCTACTATAATTGTTATTTTTTTCTTACTGAAAGTGGCATCACAATTGCTCTGATAATGAACTCTTTTCTGAGTTTGGTTGTTTGATGTTTGTACGCTGAGATGAGAGTAACTTTAATGTCATCTTCAGATGACTGCAAGGGACAAAATGGCCGCCTCCCACGGTGGCTAAAACAATTGAGTTTATTTTGCTGCTTAATTCATATTCCACAAACGTACTCATAATTTGAATACAGCGTTAAGATTAGTCGGGACATATTATTGTGAAGAAAACATTTGATCTCATTTCCCCTTTATCAATTTGTTTCAGCTTGATGTGTTTTGGGGTGAATGAGGGACATTAAAACATGCTGAAGCATGTGAAGCAGACTTGGGTAACATTCTCTGCTCGTCTTTGATCCCGCACTGCCATTATGAGACATCCGTCAGCAGGAAGAGAATTATCTGGAACACTGAAGACGATACATTTAAAGAGCCTCCTCCGGCTCAGGCCTTTTGTAATTTCAGAGATGGAGCAAATATCAGTGCGGTGCCCTGATTTCAGCATTCCCTTCAACTCTGACACTCACTCACTCACTCACTCACTCACTCACTCACTCACTCACTCACTCACTCACTCACTCACTCACTCACTCACTCACTCACACTTGAGCCACACAGCACAAAAAAGTATGCAGAACCAAGCACTTCAGATGCTAAAGGCTCAAAGAGGGACACAGTTCCATTTTTCTGCAACACTAGTAATTTTGTGAAAGTAAATGTCAATGCTTTTATCTGCCATTATAATTGAAGCCCATTTTAGATTTTTTTTAAATAACCCATGCCTTGCCTGCCAGAGATGTACTGTATTTGTCATCTTGCTGTGTGCTAGACCACGTCTAATTCAGTCCATCCCAGCAAGATTCTATCTATCTATCTATCTATCTATCTATCTATCTATCTATCTATCTATCTATCTATCTATCTATCTATCTATCTATCTATCTATCTATCTATCTATCTATCTATCTATCTGTCTATCTATCTATCTATCTATCTATCTATCTATCTATCTATCTATCTATCTATCTATCTATCTATCTATCTATCTATCTATCTATCTATCTATCTATCTATCTAACCAATCCCTCCCTCCGTCCGTCCATCTGTCTAATAAAACAATTCTATCACCAAAAAAAAAAAAAGTGATTTGGGCACAGACAAATGATGTACTACAGTACATCAAGAACCAATGTGCGCGAACCAATGTGCGCGAGGTCAAAATCGTTTTCCTTTTTTATCTAGGACTTTTTTAACTCCATATCCATTTTGATAAAAATGCAAAACCTATGTGCAAAGCCAAGATGCAACCTATTAGTTGCCCACCATAAAGGCCTGCCTCTTCCTGCCGGTTACTACCAGATCGTCTTGCTCCCCATGCCAAGCCTCCTCTGATTCTCTTCTGTTCTGCATATCCGGATCCTGAGCATGCCTGCCCCTGACGACTCAGTTGCCTGCATTCCTGCTTTGCCTGCCCGTGTCTGACCTTCCTTTTCGCCGGACTATCCCCAAGTCTACCATCTTGCTTTACCTGCTGTCAGAGAAATCTCTTAAAAAAGACTAGGACAAACCTAGCTGCTTAAACAGCAAAGAGAGTAACTCAGACCAGCCAAGATTGACTTTTCTATGCCGGGCATAGGGAAAAAGCTTGGGCAAATGAACTCGTGGGTTTTCCAACGCTAATTTCCACCGCCCAGCCGTCCCCCCCTGGCTTTTATTGAGCAAAAGCATAGCAGATTACAAGAAACAACAAAAGAGCCAGCCGGGCGCCACCGACAGCTTGGGCCAAGGTCCCGGCTCACACTTTGGTGCGTCAACAGCTCTGTCTAAGGACAGGGTCAAAATGAACTAGGATTGCATAAATGGATAACAATGAAATAAGCACATAATGATAACAACCTAATAATATATGATTCCCTTCACACCTGCCTATTTTCGGACCTTGTCTGTCCCCAACTACGTTTACATTTGCCACTCAGGTAAGAGGACTAGCTGAGCCTAATTGACCAAACTTCTGCCTGCTAAGACTATCTGCCCTGGCTCAGCTCTGTCTGCCTGTCCCCTGCCTCTTTGTTCCAGTCATCTGCTGTCATTGGTCTGCTTCCAGCTGTCATTGCATAAACCAGTTACTCACCGCTCCTGTCTATCTCAGTCGGTGCTTGGATTCAAACCTTCAATTGTGACAATCTGTTATATTGAAGAATAATTCTAAAAATTTGAATGAAATATAGGTAGCACGGTGAAAGACTGGTTGGCACATCTTCCTCACAGTTCAGCGGTCCCTTGATCTCCACTGAACCTGAGATGAACTCATCATTGTCTTAGATCAAAGGCCTCAAACTCCAGTCTTTGAGGGCAGCAATCCTGCATGTTTTCGAAGCTTCTCTCTTAAACACACTTGATTTAAATGATTAGCTCCTCAGCAAGCACTGCGGGAGGTTAAAAATGATCCTAATCATTTGAATTAGGTGTGTTTAAGAAAGCAGCATTGAAAGCATGAGGATTGCGGCCCTCGAGCACTTGGGTTTGAGACCTAATTTTTAGATGAAATCAAAAAGACAGCCAGCCACAGGAGGACACTGTTGCACCATCTTTGACCTCTGACTAACAATACAAGGTCTGAACTGTGACATGCTACTGTAGCTACATGATGCAAATTCTTCCTCAACTTAAAAACCACCAAGTGAGTGCAAAGGTCTTCCATACACGTGGTCATTAAAGCAGTGCAGTTGTCAACACTTGGTGGGTATTTCCATACAGACAGACATCTTTCAGTCAGCGTCCAAAGCATTGCTTCATACTGATTAAGATTTGTTGGGTTTGAGGATCAGGAAGTTGTTTACTCAGCAGATAGAATTTCTTGCACGTGCAAGGCATTATGTGGATGTTCAGACCTAAGCAAACTTCTAAGTCCCCTCCAATATGACTTGTCAGGCTGTATTTGCTCAAGCTACTCTGGGACAGCAAACTCAGTTCTACAGTCTTGTTTGAGTTTGCATAATGAGAGCCTGCTGGCTGCTTGCTGGATAACACCGGTGAGTGACAGCTATGAAGAGGAATGAATAAATTTTACATATTCCGATATGTACCTAAGTTTCATCAGGTTGTCCTAGGATGAAATAGCCACTTTAAGCCACTGTGAGACTTGCAGAGGCCTACGTTTTGTTTATCTTGTACATTTCTTTAAAAAAAAAAAAAAAAGATTTCATGCATTTTACAAAAGTTTAGACTAACTGAAGCCAGGATTTGAGTTTGCTCTATTTTCTGGCCTAATGATGCAATAAGGTGTATTCGACTTGAGAATCGACCAGATATTGACAGCCCAAGTTAAAATATTGCACAGTGAGATGTCTTGCTCAGTCGGGCGTGTGTGTGTGTGCATGATCAGTGCTATTAAAAAATAAAAATACAACAATATCTCACTATTCAACTATTTTGCTCATTCACAAAGAAGGCAAGTTTAAGTCTTCAGTGAATGTCTCAACAGACCTCAGGTTCAAATCGCTTATCTGGGCCTCTTGCGTGAAGTGTGATGTTTTCTTTCGTCACATCAGTCAGTGTCTGATCTAAAAAAAATTGGGATGTTAAGGATTGACTTGGCTTCGGACAAACAACGAGGACTTAATATCAGCATCCACAATGCTAAAGTAATGGAGAGCAGAGACTTTCAAATAGGTCATTAATGTCACTTGCTTCCCCTCGCCAAACAGCAGCTAGCATTTGTGGGAATTATGAAAGTACAGGCAACTAGGTTAAACTTTTACAGGCTTACATTGAGAAAGCGGACAGGCTAGCTAACCGGTTGAAGACATTCAATTTATTTTCTGGCGTGGCATATTGAATACAGAGAGATTTAAAGGAAGCAGTCGCCGACGTAAATAGATGCGGATGACTTTTCATTAAATGTGCTCTTTTTGTGCAACATGTTGTATGTTAAAAGATTGCAGATGTGAATTTGAAACAAACACTTAACTGCTGCCCAAGAAATGTGTGAATATGCGGCTTGGAAGGGCTCATATGCTGTTTGTAAATCTGATCGATGACGTCGGTGCCTCCCCAGCCATGAACCTCACCGCACGTCACTGAGTCACATATGTCACCGTGCAAACTGGGTTTGGACCGGATACGGACAAAAAGACAATTTGGCTTTTTGATCCAGTTGTATCCATCCTAATGAACGTGTTCAATGTTTACAAGTGTGGGGGAAGCCGAGGTCTCCTGAGCTAATCTCTTTACTAGCCTATTGTTGTATTAGTCACGTCCATGTTATTGTAGTCATTTTGCCTAAAAAGTCATTTTCGCGTCATGTCGGTTCTTTTATGAGATAATATATGAGTAAAACCCCAAGCATTTCCAAGTGATCATTCATAAATACCTGTGCAAAATAGTCATACAGTATTAGCTTAACTGTTAGTGTTTTTCATATTGGCAGTACGTAGTCTGGGTAATGATTTCGTTATCCAGCTGATTCTAGAGACAAAAGGACAAGTGAGAGAAAGCCCCTTGAGGTCCAAGAATCATCTTCCACCTGTATCCTCTGCGTATAATTGAACGAAATAGCAATAAACAGCTGCTGCCTGTTACAATGACCTGCTTTAATTTTATCACCGCGGACAAGAGGTCTGACAGCATCTGCACGCTACATCTGTTGGCCTTTCTGATTTGCTCGCCACTTCCAGCACAGACTATATCATGACAGACCTAATTACTGTCTCCCATCTCTTTTGTGGAGCCTGCAAATTGCAAGGTGTACACAACTTGAAACGCTTCAATCAATTTCCTGGTGTGTCGCCTTGGCTTGTCCGGACTCGACTGTGCATGATTGTTTCATGTCAGGTCTGAGAATATGAACAAGTACGCCGCCACCCCACATTGACTATATTCACCTTACCAAACTAAACTAGCATAAGTGCATGTGATGATGCTATGCTTTTGCTAGTTAGAGAACATTAATGAACAGACACATGAAATAGTTTGAAGATATCAGATGTGTTTTCATCATGGGCAACATTGTACAGTAGTTAAGGGAGCCCTAAGGGGGCTAACTCGTGGGTCTGTCTATTTTTTAAAGGGAGACTCCGGTCAAATGTGTGTATGTTTTTTTTTTTTTTTATATGTTCTATGAAGCCCCACTTGTTCAACACTATTCAGATTTATATTGCTTTTGGGTAACATTAATGAACAACAAAACCCCCTGCATTTAATCCATCTCAGTGGGCTTTTCCTAATTTGCTGACCATAGAAATATTTAGAAATGTAACAGCACGGCACGGTGGATGCCTGCTTAGCACGTTTAGAATTTGCATGTTCCCCCCGTGCCCGTGTGCATGGAATGCATGGAAGGTATGTTGAACACTCTTAAATAGTTCTTGGGTGTGATTGGTTGTGCGAATGGTCATCCATCCTTGTGTGCCCTGCAAATGGCTGGCAACCAGCTCTGGGTGTCCCCACTTACTGCCCAGAGACCCGCTGGGTTAGGCAACAGCCAGACTGTGACCCGAGGGAGGATAAACAACTTTGAAAATGGAAGGATAGGATTGCAAGTATGATGCAAAACATTTGGCAATCTAGTTCACCTTTTGTTATATTCTGGTAGGTGTTTGTTGATTTTTAGTTGTTGTCTGGGCTTCTTTTTCACATTCTTGGTTGTTGGGCTTTCGTTCATATCAGTTTCTGTTTCTGTTTCTCTGTGTTCATAAGATTGCGTCTGTCCCGTTCTGTCTGGGTTTTTTCTCTTGTGGCTTTAGTTTGAGCGATTTCGCCTTTTAGTTCATGTATATGTTTCCCTTGCATGTGCCTTTCCTCTCTGTATCGTTAGTTTGCTTTTGTCCACCGCTTGTTCCTGCTTCTTGCGGGTTAGCTTCCTCAGCCTCTCATTCCCTTCCAGCTATTCCGTGTTCCTAATTAGTGTCCAGTGTATTTTAGCCCTGGTCTTGTTGGGTCATTGTCAAACATTGTTTTATCGTTGGATGTCTCATCATGTTCTCGTCCTGAGAGTTCCCTGAATTATTATATATATATATATATATATATATAATTAAAAATTAAAATTATAATAATTAAATTAAAAAAACAATTGAACTTACTTTGAGGACAAACCTTTGACTTCAGGGCTGTGTGTAATTATAATTCTTTGCAATGTGAATGCAAAGAATTGCCTTATGTCAGTAAACATTTTTGGATGCAGTGGTTGTGTAAGATGCACAGGGTAAGGGAAGGTGTCAAAGCAGCTCCATCAGGACAACATCTTGCAGCCCAGCAAAAGCAAAACCTGACAGATGGCGGGCTCATGTTGACGTTGCATGTACGAATGTGATAGCAAGCCTGTGGATATCTGCAGGGCCTAATATGATTTGGATGTAAGAAAGGAATCTAAATTTCATTTTAGACTAGACTACGTGCCCAAAGCTGCACTCCTTTATCTCTGTCCCTTTCCTGCTGTAATGTGGTTGGCTGCAGTTGTGTGGTCTCAATGAACCACAAGCGAACATTATCACCTCTATTCGCAGCTTTTAGACTCCCACACTTTTTTTGTCGAAACTCTTTAACAGTGGTTCTCAAATAGGATAAATGAGGCACTTCAGGGGGTATGTGAGTTTTTAACAGGATTTCTGCAGGTATCAGCAAATCTATTGTAATACAGTACTTTTTAACGCTGTTTTCAATGCAACTTTCTACCCATATCTGTCTGTACCGACATATGTTGGATGGAGATAACAAGGGCAGTAATTGCTGCATACTTTTTGAATGAACGAAAGGATGAAAACACTACATCCTGGTTCTCATGTGAGTAACCCACTAAAAAAAAAAAAAAAAATCAATTCGACAAAATGGAACAAGATCTTGTGATTTTGTAAACGCTGCAAAAAAAAAATATCTATATGCCATACACCGCAGCTAAAAAAAACTATGCAAGGACATACTACCACCAAAACCTGAAGCTAGCCAGCGCTTCAAAGACGGCTTCTAACAAGCAAGGAACAATAAGAAATGCTCTTACATCGCCACTGGACCCATCAAGTGCGACAGCTACCAAAATGACATGGGATATTGGTATGTACATCGCACGCAATATGAGGCCTTTTTTGATGAGAGCCAATCACATGTCTTATAGAAGTGCCAATCTCCCTCTTGAAATCATGTTAGAGTGTCCTGTAAGACAGTGGTCCCCAACCACCGATCCGCGGATCAACTGGTACCGGGCCCCGTGGGCTGCACCCGAAATAATGTTTTGGAGATGATTTAGTTTAATGATACGCGTGCACCAAACGCGAACGAGGCGAAAAAGCGGAGCGTTTTGTATAGTAGTCAATGGAGTTCGCGTAACAGGGCGCGAATGCACGTCGGGCGACGCCATGGACGCGAATGGAAATGGCTGCACGCGGTCAGGAGAAGCGAAATTTCACCGTTCCCGTGAAGTTATTTTTTATTTACTTTTTCCGCGTTTCGAGTCGCCACAGCCAATCAACTTCAGGAACATTCAACGGCTCACGCAGGGGGCAGGAATGAATCATGGCGGCCGCTTTGCGGTCACTTGGAGTGATCCAACACGGCCAGCTGAGCTTTCAATACGAAACAGAGCCAAGCAAGAGCCCTCATCTGGCTTGTCGAAAAGCGGAAGCGAGAATTTGGGACAACTGGTATGTGCAGCGTTTGCTTCACTTAACAGCTGTTGAACCGTAGTTACTGTGCTAAGCTAACGATAGCGCAACATTGTCAGCACGATATTTAGCACGGTCTCGGCCACTTGATTGCGACATTGAAACTTTTATTTTTTGGCAGGCGAGTATTGCCGCAAAGAATAAAGGTGCTGTCGGTGAAAATATTTTCTCTGTCACGTCACACAAAAGTGAAAGTTCTCAGGAATGCTCTTCTTTCCGGAACTACCGTAAAGTGCACAGCAAGCTCGCTCCACCCCCCTCCTCTCTCCTCTCCTTGCGCGATAAAAAAGTGGACAAAAAGTACAACAGCGACAGAAAGCCCCGTCCATACGTTTGTGATGTGGTTTTTAAAGCAGTCCCCCTCCCCCTCCAGTCCGCAATATAAATCTGAGACGTAGAGAGAGAGATGATGTGGTTTTTACAGCAGCTTTAATTAGACGCTAATATAACCGTGGCTCTCCGCGAGACTACAAAGGAGAGCTAACTGTATAAGAATTAATTTAACATTTAAATAAATGTATGTTCTACAGTAACATTTTTCTTAAATAAGTATAGTATGAAGACTTCAGATGTTGAAAAATTCAGGTACTGACATAACACATGCATGAAATTTCCATAAAGGTGGTGGTGGGGGGGGGGTGACGGTTTTTCACTTATTGCAGAGGGGTTCTGGTCCGTATTTTCAGTGTTCCATCCAAAAATGTTTTGTGCAAGTAAAGATGTACTTGGCTGAAAAAAAAAAAAAATGACAGGTGGTACATCATAGGGAATAGGTTGAAAAGCACTGGCCTATATTACTTATCCTACTTGCTGCTGCCAGCTCAACGTTCAGTCAATATTATATCTGCTGCAAAGTTTGTCTGTTTTGTTGTTTAGTGTTACTCTTGACTGTTTGAACCCACTTTCATTTCCCCTTGAGAACTCACTCCCCCACGATGGTGCCGTTGCTCCCCAGGAGGATTAGAAGAGGAGTTCACGACGGGGCCATTGGGCAATCTGCATAACAGCACCACACGGTGAAGAAAAAAAAAATCAACATTGATGTAAGACAATAAAATTGATGCAGTCTGTTCATGTGGTTGTTTTATTTGAAATGAAACTCGGGATGTTTTCCATCCCGGATACCTCATGTTGGCCATGTCTGTGTCCGGAGGCCTTCCAGCCGTCTACTAAAACCATTATATGAAGATTCAATCAGACTTAGGTCATTCTCTCTTTGTTTTCCACTCTACACATCCTCAGGCCGTAGGAGAGAAGATGAGAATCACAGGAGAACAGGCGGACACTAAAGTATAAACTTGACCGCAAGATGTAATATTTCATCAAAGATCGTGCGGTACTTTCCAACTCATATTTCTATTCATGCAAATTTCTAATATCTTACTGTGAACATTACACTTTTTAAAAAGCCTCGCGTGTGTCCGCTTTGAATGCACAAAGCCTTTTGTGTGGAGATCCCTCTGGCTTTCTCCTATAGTCCCAAAACAGGCTTCATAGCTTTCATGAAGACTCAGTTATCCAAGTTGTGATTGTGTGCAAATGGATGTCAGTGGTGACAACTCCAGCTTCTCTATGACACTGAAGAAAATAACTGAAATCAAAGGCTGGCCTTGAAGAACATTACTTTGTTCAACAAAAAAATTGACTGCTTTTGCGTTTTAGCCGTGTAAAACGTCTGAACGGGACAAGTTAGGTCCCACTGAAAAGGATTTATACTGCAAATGCGAGAAATGCGTGATAAAACTACAGGTTTACGGTATGTGGTAAATGTCTTCATATTGGTGTCAATGGGACATAAATCAGATTTACATCAAGTTCCAGTCCATAATTTTCAGAGCGCCAATCTGAAACAGAGATTACATTTTGGTGCCCTTTTGATTTTTGATCTCTTTTAAATCTATCCTACAGAAATTTTGGCACTGTAGTGTTTTATCTTTAAATGAAACGCGTAAAAATGTTGCAAAGTCCAAAAATAGTAAAGGAAAAAATACAAGGGTTAAGCTACGCAGAAGAAGTTGCTATGCTAAAATATTTTCTGTTGGTTTCATCTCCGTTAATCTAGAAAACACTGACTCTCAATTTCAATTTTGAAATGTCAGAAGTACAGGTCTGGTCCTTTAACACACAGTGTCTATATAGAAGCCAATATTTATGTTGATCATCCATATCTTGTCAATTCATCCAAGGCGTGGTCCTGACGATCCTTTCCAAAGGGTCGACGCAAGGCAGACCGGAAGGCGAGGCCGGATTTGAAGTTGGCTTTCAGAGGACAGATCCCCCGTCTTGCCAAGCCAAAGCTGGTTTCCAGCTTTGGGTCATTATCCGTGTCCTGCAAACACTTATCAAAACACACAAGTAAGTTCTTCTCTATTAATATGCAAAGCTGAACAAACAAAGCATTTCAAAAATATGGAAGTGTCCAACCCAACAAAACATTCAAATCTAAAGGGAAGAAAATGTGTATCCAGTTCAGAAAGATGTTCAGAGGGCATATTAAAAAATATTTCTGGGAAAGAAGCCTTTTATGACCTATTTTAGATTTGCCCGTGTAACCCTTGAATTGAAATATAGCCTATGCTTTGGAGGGCCAGAAAAAGTGAAATGCGTAATTAGAATGTCTTGAACTGAATTGGTTAGTCAGAGCATTTGGTGTGCTGCAGCTGGCAAAAAATTCATAATCCCTGCAGGAGGGCCGCCCCGTCAGACCCAATTGACAAATGGACTGACGTGGTTGTGTTTATCATCCTGGAGGATGTTTGTTCACAAAAACTAATTTGGCAACTGTGACAACATCTGCACATTAAATCAGTGATAACAGAAGTGTGCCAGCATGTCTGACTCTCACTAATCCTGTCAACAAATCATTGTGTGTCCATCCTTTTTTCGGAGCCGCTTAGCCACACTGGGGTAGCGGGCTTGCTGGAGCCTAACTCGGCTGTCTTTTGGCAGTGGGTAGGCTACACCCCCCTTGTTGCCAGCCAATTGGGGAATGACATATACAGTACTTTAACTATTCTGTGACATTTTCAAGTTGACATGTAGGGAAGATCCTCGCATCTCCAAAACATGGATGTTACTTTTAAATAGATGACTGACTATAAATCAGGGCTGTCAAGCGTACGTGACCAGTTGCCACTATTATGTGCGCGAAATAGCTTGCTGATCGCTTCAGTGAATGAATGTTGGTCCTTGTTGTATTACAAATAATCAGTCTTATTTCTTTTTAAATTTAGGATATTTACATCTTTGCAGTAAGCTTAACAAACAGCACTTCCATCCATACATGACGTGTCATCCTTACATTTTCAAATTCCTCTGTTGAGTATTTTGTGGGTGCCACCCAGTGCCCAAGTGAGAAACCACAGCACCATTTTTTTCAGTTGAATTTTTTTTAAACTTCACTGTGCCCCACTGTGGTACAACCAATTATTTATATATGGGCCATTTTCAAGTGTGGGATATATATATATATATATATATATATATATATATATATATATATATATATATATATATATATATATAGAGAGAGAGAGAGAGAGAGAGAGAGAGAGAGAGAGAGAGAGAGAGAGAGAGAGAGAGATGTGTGATTAACACAACGTTGCTGTGTGCACAGACAGTGCGCTTAATGTGGGATTGACACTGATAGCGCCATTGAAGAATAATTTTTTTAATGAAAGTAAGGGTGTGGACCAAAAACAATGTCTTGGTACTCATGTGAGTAACCCACGGGGGAAAAAAAGTGCACTCCTTCTGTACATGCTCTGTAAATACCTGTTTAAATAGCCAGTGTGTACTCTGCCACTAACCTAAAATTTACTGAGAAAAACACAGCTTCAGGTCACTCACAACCCTAATGAGGAGAAAATGAAAAGATGGGTTTGGAGAATACTGAATCTGCTTAACCTGTAAATGCTGAGTGTCATTTCATTTTTTTTCGGCTTTGTGTTAATGGGGATCTTTTTGACAGCATGGGTTTTTGTAAGTAGAAAATACATTTCCTGATCTAATCATACCAACAGGTCTGGATACTCTGAATGCTCACCAGCATTCCTATTCCTACACTATTGCAGTTTTGTACATAATCGCAGCGGCTTGGACCGCCATTTTATTTCGTGCTCCTATTGGATCAGCCATAACATGGTCTGTGATTCAAAATATTATTTTTGGCTAAAGCGAGCAAAAATTCTTGTTATTTGTAGAGAGATGTGCGGCTGTTAATATTTTAAAGATCACAATTTAATATCGGATCGGATAGGATCCCGATATAACCGTTATCATTAATGTCCCTCATTACAGCCTAAAAAACAAGCAAACAAAAAAAACACCATTTGGAAAAGGAGATGAAAAGAGGAGAGATGAAACAGTTTCCTTATAAGGATATATTTTTTTTATTTGTAACACACGGTGCTGAAAATAATTCTTCAGCTCAGCATCTATTTTACAATGTTGATCTGCAAGGCAGCGCATGTATACTGTAACGGTATTTGGAAACCAAAACTGCAGTGCCACTACAAACACACGCTTAAAACAACAATCTTTTTACCCCCCATTTTCTTCTTCTTTTTAATTTTTTTTTATTTTTCTTAAAAAATGGGTACAAACACCAATACAAAATGCTTGTGCTGTTGACCATTTACAAAACCCTTTTTGTTTTTGTTTTTTCGACATTAGACACCTGTGCAATTTTCATAATAACCTTTTGTCTCAAACTATGTGGGTATGATATGCCAGGACTCAATTTAGGGTGCAACCCCGGTCATGCGGGTTGCGACAACATGTCACGGTGGATGGTTTCTGTTATAGAGCTCAGATCTGGCCATCATAAAAAGACATGCAAAAAGCTTCAGTCGTACATTAAACTTGGTCTG
Source organism: Hippichthys cyanospilos (assembly GCF_059441005.1). Lineage (NCBI taxonomy): Eukaryota > Metazoa > Chordata > Actinopteri > Syngnathiformes > Syngnathidae > Hippichthys > Hippichthys cyanospilos. The sequence goes on from NC_142370.1 coordinate 19,341,798, forward strand.
TTTGTTGAGCAAAGACTTTATTATATACATTTATACTTGAGCAAGAGATTGGAAAGGAAACAACAGCCTTTGTTGTGGCGGCGACCTTGCTTACAGGTCGGATGTTACTCTGGTCACGTATTTTCCACTGAGGAGTTACTCCACCACTTGCCATGTTTATACTCATTTCAGGCTTTCGAACCGAATATTTCCACAAATGAATAGTTGCAGTTTTTTTGTTTTTTTTTTTTTCCCATGCAACATTAATAGGCGCCTTGCCAGGAAAAGTCAACATATGCTTAGGTGACCCGTGTGGCTTGTTGTTGTCTTTGCCCTTTAATTAGACCTGGTTGCCTGCTCGGGGATCTGAAACATGTCAAATAATGTTCCTTTGTCCTCAGAGCAACAAAACCAGCAAGAGAACTATTTGGACTACGCAGATGAATTGGAACTACACCAAAATAGCACTCACATATGTACAGTAAGGCTAGAGGAGTGTTATGTGTGTGTCACTTGGACGTTACAGGTCGCTCTATAACAACAGACAATTTTAACTGTTGTGAAAAAGCTCAAGTGGAGCGCCGACAGGTATGGCTGTGTGAGTGCTCGCAAAACCGATGAGGTTCTCCTCACCATGGCTTTTTAGGGTTGAAATTTACGTCACCGACTTGTTGGTCTCACTTGCAGGAGAGACACAAGGAGAAAGAGAACGAGAGAGAGAACACACAATCACACGTGATCCACGTTGAAAAATGTCTAAGAAAGGTTCCTTATATACAACATTTATGTGTCCAACTCAAATCATAGATGGCGGAAAGTAACAGCTGTGTTTATTTTGTGGCGATATTCCGGGGTGGAGGAGCAACCGGAGAGATAAGAACTAATCCGGTAGCGAGCCTCCCTCCTTGCCTTGACTCCGACTGCACCTTAAACTGACAGCGATTGGGAGGAGTATAGCTGTCAAGTTCTGCACAGCAGAGTGCACTCTGTACCTGTTTTATTCTGAATCATCAGATTCTGACCCTGTTAACCACATTGATTATATCATGACCGTCTTTTCTCATATTGTAGACTTTTGCATCGGTAGTAACATTGGTTCTTTTACCACAACTGGAGACAAGAAACACAACGAAATTTAATTTCTCATTTCTTGCAAACGTGCCTTCGAGAAGATGCTGCATGAAAGTTTTCCTCCAGGAATTAATCAGTTTGCGGCGAATCCAGTCAACGAGCTTGGAGCTTACCGCCACAGAAGAGTGTTTTCCACCCACTCTTTTGCATGTTTGAATAATTTAAGTGCAACATTTAGAACACTTTATATCAGTATACCCTTGGTGTAGTGTAAAATATGATGACACAAGCCCATACGCGGAGATGCTGCAGTTTCATTTAGTCTCAAGAAAACTTGTTCTGTTAGAAAAAGTCAGTTAAAGACTACGTTTTAACAAGCCGACTTTGATATACAGAAGTGATTCATAACTTCAACATAAAGTTTTACTCACTCTAACTTCTTTATGAAAACTCTTGAACTTGCAGCCAAAAAAATTCGAGGGAACTTTTCAGATGAACGTTGAAGTGTGTCTGAAGAGAGGCAGATTGAGGGGATGAGAAATCCCTGGCTGAGGCTCAAATCTCTCAATCCCAGTGAGCACCAACACGCTTGGATTTAGACATTGTCAAGAAGCAACAGTGACACAATCAAAATAAGAATAATATAGCCCGGAAATTAGCAAGGGATCGACTCGGCATAACAACTGAATTCCTTTAGCGTGTTCTTTGTCATTTTCAGAGTTGTATTATTCAAAGTTGTATTTTTCTTCCGACTTTTACCAGAAGGAGACTAAAACGTAAAATTCTTGGGCACATGGATAAACATACAAACTGTACAATCTTAAAGGCCAAGTCTCTTCCATCGACTCCCATAAGTGTGAACACATGACTAGCACAACGCAAACTGGAACAAAGTGAACTCGAAACAAATACAGCTGCTAGCTAAGACACAAGGAACGAAGACTCCACCAAAGTCCCATCTTGGATCACTGTGATTTCAAAAATCACACTCAAATTGGCTACTATTTTGGTACACGCTTACAGTATTTGATCACAAAAGTTGTGGAATTGTTCCATTCTCGCCATTGTACTGTATGCCTACATAACACGGCCGTGTATGCTCATGGAAAGCTCAGCCGAAAGCAGCATTGGCACCTCTCAAAGCTCAGAGCCCATAAGACAATGGGAAGGTCAGAGTTAAAGGGTCAGGAAAATGGAAACTAATCCTGAGTTAGAGGGAGTCGGTTAAAATATGCACCACTGAAGGCACTTTTCTTTTTTAGACAACAGTGCTTCTATTCTAAGTAATTCAAGTTCAAGAGACAATAAACCAATGCCCTCCACCCAGGAGGGACCGTCATATCAGGGTTCTTGTTCTTTGTAGTCCGCTCCCCCAAAGACAAAAATGCTCAAACTTAAAGCTTCTGCAGGGAGGCAGGCGGGTGCTGACAGGGAGAGGAAAGGGAAAACCTTCAGGAACGACGAACGACTCTTGTTGTGGAGTGGGAAAAAAACAACAACAACAACAAAACACGGGGAAAAAAAAAGGCACGCACACACAAAAGCATCTGACAGAAACTACTGATGCCGAAACTGGTCTTGAATGCTCATGATAAACTATAATATATCAAAGCTTCTGTTTCAGTCAAACCTGGAACAGCGCCGGACTTCCGAAGTTGGTAGTTTGATTGGTCAATATCAAACCTATTGTTTTCACCCTGGTGTCGATGGGACAGAGCACGGCAGGCCGGCTGGGCTGACAGGACAAGGGTGCGTGAGTGAGTGTGCGTATGTGTGTGTGTGCGCGCGCGTCTGAAATGAGATTTAATCCTCCTCTCCCCCTCCATACATGTCGGCTAGTTTCTTGAAGCGGGGCCCCCAGTCGTTGAGGTAGTCATAGTCTTGCTCGCCCGTACTGGAGGAGTTGAGAGAACTGACCGATCCTGTGGTGGAGCCGCTGCCCTCATAGTCAAACACCAGCAGTGAGTCGTAAGGGGGTGCGGTGGGGTCATTGTCGGCTGCTCGTAGCCCCTAAACACAAGCAAGATGAACAATGGTTAGCAGAGGTGGACAATTTTTTTTTGCCGTTCCGCCATTTACAGTCCCGTCTGTACCTTGACCCCCGGTCCGTCGTTTTGTAAATTTACCCAAACTGTAATCGTCAGCAAATTATCCAGCTGAAAATGATGTGATCAGGCCGGTTTCCGTGACAGAGAGCAAGACTTTAATATTTTTTCATTTTTTGTATTCAGGGATTTGTGCATAATTATCACAAATAGCAAATCTTGTTTCTGACGTTTGTGAGATACCTATAAAAGTGTGTGTTTTCAGGCGGTGCTTAAATAGCACCTGCTTCTAAGAATGACAAATGAGGGCCATTGAAGAGAAGGCAGGGCAGGCGACAGAGACTCCATCCACTTCACCGAGAGGCAACGAATAGAAATCGAAGCTGCCTCCATCCCCCGGGACCTCGTGGGTGGCAGGAAAGTCGCCCGTTTGTTGTGTTTGTATTTTACCAGGCGACTGGAACAAGATCGGGCGTGTGTGTATGTTTGTGTGTGGTGCGCGCGCGTATGTGAATGAGAGACAAGGTTGGATGGATCAAAGCTGAACAGCTGCCAACATCTCTCGAGTGTGAACATGCTGTCACGAGTCCGTCAATCAGCATTTTCTCACATCCGAGCGGCGAGATTCAAGTTGTGCGTGCCTCTGTGTGTTTATATGAGTAAAAATGTAAAAGTCGCACAATGAGGGAAGCTGTCAACTAGCCAAATTTTGTACTTTCTGTGGCCATACTCGAGAGCACACGTTGAACATGAGACAATAGGCTCGAGATCGATGGCAAGTGAAAGGCCCGTCGGCTGAACGAGAAGCAGTCTGACGGTAAGTCCAGCTATCCGGGTTGCAGGTCACGCGTGTGCGTTCACCTCGTGGATAAAATCCCCGATGTCGCCAGGGTGAGGCACAACAGGTCTGATAGGGTACTGGGACTCTGGGATGACAGGCCGTTCGTCCACCCTGCGGACGCCAGGAGGTTTGCTGATGATGTGCTCCAAAGAGTCAGGCTGCTGCAGCTGGCTAAGGTCGTAGTCCTATAAGGCCACGGAATGACACAGAGGTAATCAGGGCAGAAGAGGTCAGTTGTGAGTGTGTGTCGAAGTGTCTCCTCATGGATTCTAACCTGGTCCTCTTCTCCCCCTCCCTCTTCATCGTATTTCAGTATGTTGTCCCTGACATCGTCCTCAGGGTCGATGAGCAGCTGTTTGTTGTGTCTCTCCTTCTCTCTGCGCTTTAGCCACACCACAAACAACAAGACCATGCCTGCGAACACATGCAAGATGGCAAATCTTCATACTGTACAACTTAAATAATTTAAAATGATTATTTTCATTATGCAACATCAGCCACTGTGGGGATCCAGGTGCTTGAATGAAATGTAAAGGGCCCTGAATTGGTTCAAGGTATTTACTACTCTGATAGGTTAAATACAGAAATCCATCCATCCATTTTTTGGAGCCACTTAGCCTCACAAGGGTCGCAGGCTTTTTGGTGCCTGTCCCAGCTGAGTTCGGACAGTAGGCAGGGGACACCCTGAACTGGTTGCCAGCCAGTTGCAGGGCAAACGGAGAGAAACGACTATTCAGGCACCCAATCACACCTGAGGACAATTTAGTATGTCCAATACACCTGTCGTGCATGTTTTTGGAGAGTGAGAACACACGCTGGCTCGGGAGAACACGCACACTACACACAGGAAGGCTGCAGCCAGGTGGATTTGAACTCGGGTCCCTGTGAGGCGGACGTGTTAACCATTGTACCAAGAGCCGCCTAAATTACAGAAATGTGTAATTTAAAGATTATTCCTCAAATGAGGCACCACAAGAATCACTACGACTAGACAACATTTGCATTTGGATCACTTTATGTCCTGTATTTTCTGGACAATATGGCAAACTTAAAATCTTTAAATTTTCTAAAAATTGAACAGTGTGCCTTGTGTATGAATGTCAAAATGAACATGAATACAGTTCATGTAGTAGAGCCTACATTGTAGTCTCATATGCACTTCAGGTTTGCTTCCTTTAATGTGCAGTATGTGCATTATAACCCTAGTGCATCTGTTATGTGGAAACTTAAAAATACAGACCTGTTCATTGAGACTGTGTCCTATTATCTGGTGCATGAGAAAAATATGCACCTTTATTTCACTAACATCACTAGCAACAATGATTGTAAAATCATTACAATGATATTATTAAATCCAACCAATACAACTTGAGTTTAACTTTCAAATACAATACCTTACTGTTTTTTTTTCCTCAAAACATTAAAAAAAAATCGCTGCGAGACATCACATCGAAGACATGCATTGTTTTGTTTTGTAATTATGGAAAAAATGAAGTAGCTGTTGCAATTTCAAAACAAATCGGCGATTTAAGTCTAGCCAAGGGTCAGAGGTGTTGGCAATGCAGCGTGAGCGAGAGTGGACAGAGCCTAGCCAATCACAATCTTTCCCATTAAATATGTGTGTTGTTGTGTATGACACATTTGTGATGTGCACAGCTGATACTCACTGAGCAGAATGATGATGCATATCAGGATGGAAATGATTGCTCCGGTTCCCAGACCAGCAGCTGTCACTGCGCCCACACTAGTGCAGTCTCCATTTGTATCACACGGACACACTTTTACTTTGATGACAGACCTGTTGGACAAGGTAGGGTTTCCCGAGTCCGACACAGTAATTGGGACCTCATACATGCCGGGCTCCAAATAGACCTGGTATCGTAGACTGAGGCGGGCATAGTTTCCTGTGCAAAGGAGAACAATGCTAAAGGAGAACAAGGCCAAATATGGTAAACACGTATTGCTTATCCTGATTCATGCTACAATATATAGGCGTGCACGTTGTGTGTGAAAGCGCGCGCATCATCATGAAAGTCGACGACTACGCAGTCAGCCAATGAAGGCCAGCTAGGCAGTGTAGTGACAATAATAAAGATGCTGGGTTCTGCCGTTAGGGTTAGCGTTAAAAATGCAAGCAGCAACATTGCCTTTATATTTAACGACATCCCATCCTTTAACAGTAATACCAAATGTTTTTAGAAGAAGTCAGTGATAGTGTAACGGTCCATCAACCGACCTCTTTACTTGTGGGGTGAATACATTTCCCATTTGATTGCGATGTGATTCTGACTGTAAAAGGTTGTTTGTTTGGACAGGTGCCCTGTGAGTGACAGGCAACCAACATGGTTGCTGGTTATACTCTGCACTTCCCCTACGTCAGATGGAAAAAGCTAAAGCTTCCAGTGAAAGGCTGAAATTACCCACAATATCAATAATGCCGCTCTGACAGCATTGGTTGAAACTGAGTATTTTCAAGGGTGGTAAACCTTATGAATTAGTGATCATAAAGGAATCTGATGAAGAGGTCAGTATGAATAAGATTCCTCATGAGACAAATCGTGATATATTTTGTCAACTAATTGGATTTCCTCTCACCGCTGATTCGTGTAATTGTCCAGTTGCGTCTGATGCTTGAAGGATAAGTAGGCAACTCAAAGACAAAAGGCCCAGCGTTGGAGTCCGTGTCGGCATCGGCGGCAGTGATATTGACGCCGTTGACATTCTTGTTCATCTGCTCACAGATCTGAGACTCCCTGGGTATGAGCGCTGGGGGGTTGTCGTTAATGTCTATCAGATAGATCTGCAGTGTGCCGCTGCCACTGGCTGCAGGAGAGCCTAAGAGCAAGAAGGAAAGGAGGAGGGAGTGTGGAGAAAATCATATCTGTCATATATGTCAGAAGAAAAAGATGTCAAGAGAAGATGAGTGCTGTGAAAAGAGAAGGGGGGAGGGTAGCTGTTTGTCCCAGCAATCTAAAGCTGACAAATTGGAGCCAAATGGGGGGGGGGGGGGGGGGGGGGGGGGGACCAAGAGTTGAGAATCTTCAGCAATGGTGCTGTTGGTAGAATGGGAGGAGAATTTCACCGTGCGACAGAAATACTTTTGACAGTGGTGCTCTCAGTCGAAGGAAAATCAAACGCATCAGGGTCGATGAAGACGCGGCTGCGGCTCACCCACTTGCCAAAAGATGCGCATAACGATGACTCTAACACAATCAAACAAGTGCTCGCCTGTGTGACTTTATGCAACACCACACGGGATCCCTACGATACAGGCGCGTTTGTCTGCCAATATAATGCGGGGGACGAGTTTTGTTCTGGTTTTGGTGGTTATTTTTTAGATTTCTTTATTTTCAGTGTTTACACCAAAGGCTTGAAAAAGCACCGGTCATAAGTATCAGATGTGAGAGCCTGCATACCTCTCTCACATCCGCGTCAGTTTTCAGCTGCCAAGTTGGCTCGGTTTAGGGAGTTTACATTTCTCTCTTCAAAATAGTAACACACGTAACATGGTGCATTAAACAAAGACTACAACAAAAAAGTACAACATTCTTTGATTTCTGTTTTGAGAAGGAAACAGAATAGTTTACTCAGGGAGATTGATAGCAGGAAGAATTTAGTCATTACATGCTGTTCATGCTTTTTGCCAATTGAAAAGCGTCACGCATCAAAGCCATTTTAAATTGCCGGTACTGTGAGAAATAAGCATGAATGAATGCTGATTGTAATCACTATACGGCAGGAGAAAAAAAAAAAACAAAAAACACCGCTTTATCCCCCTCGAGTTATGAAGTGTAATTTCGCTTTTTACCATTTTGTAGTTTCACTTTAGTTGGCAAGTTAGTTAGGAAATGTTTTTGATGAGTGCAAAGTGATTAATGATTAAATTACAACACGGTCGTAGAAAAGAATGGTTGATGTCTAATGGAAGGTTCAGCTAATGTTCACTTTTAAGTACACGTGATACACACACACACACACACACACACACACACACACACACACACACACAAATCACACAAGCAGCGAAGGCTGGTTTAAAAATCAAACTATTACTGGTAATCAATACTGAGTTGAGTCTTCGCTTTATAGCCATATATCGATTTAGAAACCCCCCCCCCCCCCCCCTTTTTTTTTGGTTTTACTCATAAATTCAAGTGACTTTTCGTGTCACGTGAGATCTCCTTACTCAGCGAGAGTAGCATACCAAAACATTGTCGAAGCACAGAACTAAAGCCTTTTTGGTTTTTAAAAAATATTAAAGACATAACAACCAAAACTTTGTAAGACAGCCACAGGGTTGTCAATATCATGGGTTTGCCCTGTCAGCTTGTCACTTTATCAATGAAATTCACAAGAAAGCTCACACGGAGAAATCCTATTTTCATCTCATTCGTACTGATGTCAATAATTGCGTAATACTTCAGTGAACATAATGTGCTACTTTCAATACAAAATCTTAATATTTGACCACTTACTGCCTCTGCATAATGAGATTTGGAATTCAATAATTTTGATTTTTTTTTTAATCATGTTCTTGATATTTAAGTAGAATCGATGTTTCGAAAAAAATATTTATTAATACTGAATTGGATTAAAAGAAATATAATGACATCAAATCAGATTGAACTCTAGTGAATCAAACACATTTTAATTCAGGAATTAGCCACCTTTCAAAGATGCACAATACTGAATGTCTAATCATTGGTTATCTGCACATTCATTGCACACTATCAACAAAGTGCATGGTATCATGGTGCATAGCACAAAAACCCCAACGTGTAAGAGGAAAACACAATCTGTTGGAAACAACCACGTCCACATTTTCTCATTCCACTGCTTTGCTAATCCCAGCAATGTATGGGGGACAAGAAGAAGCAGCTTGCCACGGTTGATAGGAGAATTATGTGGGTTTTAACCAGCTAAATAAATAATTATGTTTGCGTAAGTTCCTCAAAAGGATTTGTATTCAGTCCTTTCTGTGACAGCGGCTCAGATATGCTGAAGCACGGTGAAAAGACTAGCAGGTGAGTCTGGCAGGTGTTCCACAAATCATATTGCACATAAACAAACGCATCAGGACAGAACTAATGTGTGTCTGCAAGAGAGTGTAAAGTGTTTGGATTGCGATTGAGGAAAACTTGAAATCACGGAGATACATGCGCACACGACATCCGACTGTCACAGCCCCCTCCGCGTATTCGGTGTTTCACTGCACATCTTAATTCCTCACTAATCCAGCTCATCTTGTGACGGCTGGCGCAACAGCACCGCCTACCAAGTCAACATGCGCGTCATCCTAAAGTGCTGGTGGCTCCTGTTTGACCTGGTATCAAGAGCATCAAGTCGCGAATCACCGCAATTCCCCAAATATAAGACGCAACTGCGTATAAGAATTTTGTGGTCAAGTTCTAGTAATTTTTTTATTACCGTGTATAAGACGACCAACACTTTGGCAACAATGTAAAAACTATAGCAAAACACAATAAATCTTTTGTAACTCCTCATATTTTCCCGTGTTCATATCCGTAAGTTATATATTTGTTGCGCATTAAGCATGTTTCAGACTTCCCACATTGTGAGCGGTCAGTGAACCACCATAGTAATATTGAATGCGCTTGACGCTGTTGTTTTTCCTTTTCCTAGGGACATGGTTCGAGTTCATTTTTACCATAAAAACCCGAAGTCGAGCGACATCCGTGTTTCACCAAGTTTATGACTGTGTGTACTGTAAGACCGCAATTAATAAACAAGTCGAATGGATTAACTGTCATCGTTTTGTAATCGGCTGTGGACCTTATAACCTTTACTGTACATGTTCCGCTCGGTTTTAGTAATGTTCTTATGTCTGAGCAAGCATGGACTCGGACGTGGGTTCAGTCTGCTTGGTTCTTTCATTGAAAATGATGCTGTAACAACCTCAGCTAACATGAGCTGCTGTTAGCTGCAACAGGCATTTGATGCTAACAGTCAACTGACATTGCCCTCCTCTCGCTCCCATTACGGTAATTATTTTAAGTAAGAGTACGACAGATATAAGTGTGCATTTGTGCGTTAAAACGACTTATGTGGCTGACTGATCATTTGTCTTTGAATGGTGTCGAATTATTATTTTTTCTTTAAGTTACAGTTTATAGGACGCACCCATACTTTTGTTCCTTAGGGGAAAAAAAAGTACATGTTATATTTGGGGAATTATGGTAGTCACATTTTGGAAAATAAAGTTGCCATCCATCAATTTTCGAAAGAGAGAGGTATGAATGTGCTCTTAGTGACAGACTGACCCCCTGACTGACTGCTGTAAGTATAGCTTTATATAAGCACACATTTTCAAAGAGCCTATCACTGCCTCGCGAAAATACCTAAGGTATTTATATTGAATGAAAACTCCACAAAATAACAAAGAAAGATTATATTCAGCAAATTAGAAATTCAGACATAGGTGGGTGTCATTTAACATTTTAAGGTTTTAACAACAGAAGGAGGTACGGTATACCTCAAGACATTTGTCTCTGTCAGTCATTTCAAATACACATCTTGATTTCATTTCTGTTTCGGATGAGCACGTTCACACATGCATGCACTTGAAAACGAAGCAGTATTTCATAGTAAACTAGTAAACTTCATAGTAAACTAAACTTAAACTGCCAGCTGCACACCACTGATAAGGCAATTGGGAAAAAAGAGAAAGCAGTTGCAGGGGTTAGTCTGCACTCCTACTTAAAAAAAGGGCAAACATCGCTTTGCTGGGAGTGAGTTTGTGCTCATTTAAGCTTGAGGTTCAACTCAGAGGCAGAACAAATGATTTATATGCCAAATGGATTGCATGAGAAAGAAGGAGAGAAGGAAAAAGTGTACGGATGCTGAGAGGATGTGCCAGCTGCATGAGTCCCAGATTTACGCTAAACATCTCCCTTTCTGCGCAGCACATGCCTCTGTTGTCATCCACTGTTTACACTAAAATGCCTGTCTATTCATTTAATCAGACTTACATTAACGAAGGTCTGACGGTGACAACAGCGACAGCAGTAACAACAGAACAACACAAACACAATAACCCAAAGAACGAAAAGGAAACAGGGAACAACGGACGAGACAATGATGAACACCGGGACGAGCCACAGTAGGTGACCGATTGGCTGACACAAGGGAACAGGTTGACGAGGAAAGATGAACACAGTCAAACAAGACACTGACACAAGATATAAGAACAACATGTAAAACTAAAAACAAAACAAACTCAAATCCGGACCATGAAAGGAAAACAAAAAGCAACCGAAACCCAAAACATGAAAGTAACAAAAATACTGACACCATCCAAAATACATTTGGTCACACGAACAACGCAACCTTGATTTGAATTCACATTTAATCAATTCACTCAATTTCTACAGAGTAATCATTTATCTCTGACATTTTGTCTTCATTTCACAGCATGTTTCTTGGCCATGCGGCTTCCAGTCATTTGTGAGGTAATTTTTCTTAGTCCAATCAGATTTCAGCTTTGATGTGTTATGCAAACATCATTTTGTACAATGCTGTTTCTCTAGTGAAGTACCTAAATTGAAAATTCTCTTTCGAGAGGCATTTTTTTAAGACACACTTGACTTTTGGGATGTGGGATGCGGAATGTTTCATTTTTTTTTTTTTTTTTCTTTTGTTGGCACATTTGGTGCACTATGTATTAGTGGAGCATCCAGCATACAAAAACTAGCAGGATCAAAAATTAATTTAATTTAAGCTTTTAAACTGATGTACTGTAGTGAAAAGCTTTGGAGTTGTTTAGAGGTGATGTATTAGAAGATAAAGGTAACTTAGTAAGTGAATTTCATTGCCTTGTAATTGGGTAGGTGTAATAACAATGATCTATCTATCTATCTATCTATCTATCTATCTATCTATCTATCTATCTATCTATCTATCTATCTATCTATCTATCCATCCATCCATCCATCCATCCATCCATCCATCCATCCATCCATCCCAACGAATTCATTCATTCATTCATGGCTTTTGCAGTAATATTAGTATTATTCCAGAAATTATTATGAAGAGGTGATATTAAGAGGTGAATAGGTCACACATTGAGGGCCTTATGTACGAAACCCACAACCCGCCACAGGCCTGCATGTGTGTGTTTTCCTTCCTTTTCGAAAAACTTAACATGAAGCTTTTTCCCTCTGTTGTAAAGTTAAAAAAATAAAAGGACACTTAAATGTCCACCTGTAATTGTGTTAAAAATATTGTTAAGAGACCAAATAAATAAATGATTGTATATTTGTTGTATATCTGCATGTCTTACCATTATCTGTTGCCAGGAACGTGGCTTCATATATGTTGTTTTTCACATAGACAGACTCCCTGTCAAGAATTGCCGTGGTCACAATCTGCCCATTGGTTCTGTTAATAGACAACCACTCTGCAGGGTCATTCAGCTTGGAGTACCTAAAAACAGTCACAAGTCGATGGAGAAGTCAGTGTGACTGTTTCCATGTTTACAAGCAATTATACATTTTCTCGCGCGTGTGCATATATAGATCTTCTTTCACACACCACCATGAAGTCATGAGTCACTAACCTTCGCTGAGTTTAATTTCTTATCGACTTCTTTTGCAAAGCTAGCAGCCTCCAGTCGATTGCACCCCTTTTTCACCCCTATATACTACACATTGCAGTCAATTACCTTCCTTGTTAAGCACTGCTTGTGCGTGTGTTTGTGATGCATTAACAGTAAGAGAAATGTTTGCACGCTAGCAAATTCTGAGCGACTGCAACTTCAGACCTGCTCATTGATCTTGCAACAAAAAAGGGACCCTGGAAGTGACTCCTGGGATAAAGGGCAAGGTACTCTGATAGGATCTTATTCATCCCCTATTTCAATTTGATCCGTTTTTTATTTTTCATTTCTCACTTTTGGCTCATTCCACCCTAGCAATTCTCTTTTATCCCTCTCTGTGGTTCTTCCACTTCCATTTTTTTTTTCTTTCCGATAACTCAATGTAGCTTGCCACTGATGGACATTGGGTATCTCGGCTTGTAATAACATTTCCGCACCAAAAGTATTTGATCTATGAAAAGCCAAATCGGGGACAAAGGTGACTTGACACACTTTCAGCTTTTAAATCAATTTATATCTAGCGTTCGACCTTGATTTGTGCTGACTGAATTAGAGTACAGTACGTAGAATTTAATGTGCAGCCTAGCGACGTGTATGTGTTCAACTGAATTGCTAACACACAATTGGTCACATGAAGATGTAAATCATAGCTTGCAATTGTGGGTTGGGAAATAGTGGGGGTGGACAGGAGAACATAATCTCTATTTGCAACACGGGAGGTGGGGTTATCCCAGCAGGCAGTGGGCATGATCCTGAGTGAAGCAGCATGTTTCAAAAAGGGATTACAGAGATGACATTCCCACACTCTGGAGGTTTTTACACAGACCAAGCAAGCCCGCGGACACTACCTGGTGAATTGTGAAATCCTTCGCAGGAATAGCGTGAACCCATCGAGGCAGGAGTTGGGGGATAAACTAGCGAGACAAGGCAAAGGGCTATTTTGTGGGAAGGAAAAAATGGGATAAAAAGAGGCGGTAGCTGAACAAGCAACATGGCAACACCATTTTGTAAAACCCTCATTAAGAAGTAACCTAGTAAGGCTTCCAGCTTCCTCTCTCTGGGCTTCTGCATGGCTTAGAGGAGGGATGACACTCCAGCTAACTTTATTTTAAGGAGGTAGCTGAGGAAGTACCAGCAATAGTATCACTGAAGGTGATAAGTCATCAAAACAGGCAAGACTTTGAAAAAGGTCAAATATAGGATTAACAAATGAATAAAGAACAAAGAAATAGGTAAAGCACAGCATCATAGTGGTTAGCATGTCTCCAAAAAGGTTTGTCCTGGTATTTGGGCTTCTTTCTTCATTCCAAAAACATGCAGGTTAACAAGCCTTAATCATACATTACAATACATTCCTTCAGAGGCACGAAAAACAAAGGTGTTTTTTTTTGTAATGGCTTTTGACCTACATAGTAATACAACATACACAATTTACATAAATAACAACAAAAAAAGATGTGACTTATCAACTTTGCATGGCTGCTATAAAAAAAATACCTTGGTGGAAGTTAGGTGTCTTAAAGTTGTGAGTTGTACTTTTTGTCTCTTTCCTTTATATAATTATGTAAATGGACTTAAAGGACTACATGGTTAAGCCGGTTGTGCATCGCTTTTCCATATAGTCTCAACCGAGGGGTGCTCAAACTTTTTTGGCCCAAGATGTACTTTTCCAGTTTCCCACCTCCAACAATCTACGGTGCGTGAGTGCGTGTGTGTTAGGAGGGGCTTCAGAATGTTTGTAAGGAGCTATTGTTGATAACCTAATAACCAGTGATGAAAACACACCAAAATATGTGAAATGAATATTTCCTCTTTGGCAGCGATATCACCAAACAATGTTTAGTGGTAATACAGTTTAGTTAACACCATGAATGAAAATGAGTGAAAGTGAGCTGTCACATGTTCAGATTCGTCCAACTACAAACTGCAGTAAGAGACAGAGTCTGACTCGCTCAGCTTACTTAGGCTTGCAGTACTAATAGCTTCTTCTTTCGGGCAGGAAGGAGTAAAATGAACTAGGCAGGGTAGACACATTTACCAGGCAGTAACTATGGGACGAGATCTTTTTTCCTTTTAGTTTGTTGGCCCAGATGTGTAACGAGCCTTGCGGAAAATCCACAAGTCCATTCATCCATCCATTCACTTTCGCGAGCCGCTTATCCTCACAAGGGTCGCAGGCTTGCTGGTGCTTATCCCAGCTGGCTTGGGCCAGTTAGCGGGGCAGGAAGCAGGGGACACCCTGAACTGGTTGCCAGCCAATCGCAGGGGACACAGAGACGAACAGGCTTTGTGATTTTTTTTTCTTTTTTTCAACAACGCTCTTCCACAAAGTGTTCTGTGGCAGATGCAACGGACAAAAGAGTTTGTACTGAAAAGATGAGAGAAAAGTGAACAAGCAAGAACAAATGGTGTTAATTTCAAAACTGAGATGATCAAACGCAAAACAGAAAAGAGGCTGCTTCCCAGTGTTTTATTATTTTGAGTTTTTATTTTGCAACGAAATCAATGTTCCCAATTTGAAATGTGCCCCATTTCAGGTAATGTTATCAAAAAAGATAGCGAAACGGGGTGTAAACTCCAATAGTAATTCATTAAGCCATGATATTCCATGAGATGAAAGCGTTATATTTTCAAATCGCCAATGTCAACACAATTACTGCAAGAGTCAACTAAAAGGACATTGTTAAGCAGGCCTTATGTGAAGGAATAAAAACTCCCTCCACCTGGAGGATTCTCATTTGGGACTTGGTTGGTATGCTTATGATATGATTAGCCGTGGCAGGTGAGTGATCTGAGCGAGCAGCGGGAGGAAGCATGACATTTATTTTTCAAACCCCTGACCCAGAGGATGAAAAATGTATGTCTCCAGCTTAGCCAAGGCGGTTTGGGTAATCATTTATGTGCGTGTCTCCAGTCCTATGTCTCGACCTCACTGGTTAGGTGTCTGACAAGTGATGCGTGACGCTTCCCCTTCGTTTCCTCTCCCATCGGCACGCTCCCACCTAGGCCTGTCACGTTGCCTTCCTCCCATACTCAACAGGATGCTGTCAGCATGTCTCTTCTTTGATTTGCACCTGTCAAGTTCAAACCTTGACCGAGAGTCAGCGACCATTCTCGAGTCCCATCTCTCATCGGTCACACCGTATTGCGACTTACTTATTGCTATTTCACTAGACTTTAAATCCTTTCATGCTCTCATGTATATTTATCATCCACTGACAGTGGTATACAGCTCTTTGTCAAATACAAAGAGCCGCGTTATCAATCACCCATTATACAAAATGATTTAAATGTCATGTTCAGCTTCTCATTTGATGCATACCCAGTTCAGCTGAATAATGAAACATTTCAACATTTTTAAGGGGGAGTGCAGTGATGCGTGAGGTTAGCACGCCTGCCTCAGTCAAAATGGTCTGCTTTCAATTCTCGTTTATGACATTTCTAGCTCTTTTGCTTGCTCTTCCTGTGCTTGAATTAGTTTTCTGCGGGTCCTCGGGTTTCTTTCCGCATCAAAAAACAACATGTGAGGTAATTTGATATGAATGTGAATGATTGTTCATGGTTAAAACCGGGGACGTTGCCTGAACACTTTCAGTGGGGTGACGGGGTCACGCAACAGCTCAGTGAGGTGTGACTGTGTGTACTTCAGTGCTGCAGATCTGTGACGTATTCACACAAGGCAAATGCTGCACTATGTGGGAATTTGGGAGGTCGATGTACAAAGATGATGCAATGTAGACTAATTAAGGCTAAGTAAGGCAGACATTTGTTGCTTGACATTTATCATCCAGAGAGGTTTAGCACAAAGAAAGATCACTGCAGGTGGACCACATGCTGCGTCAAGTGTTTGGGCTCCTGCCAGCAGTTATCCCTCCGGCCTAACTTTACTGCTTTTGCTCCTGCTTTCACTCTCACACACGCCTGTGTGTGCATGTGTGAGCGTGTGTATACTCTTTGGACAACCTAAAGAACAAACACACATGCGCTTACACACTTCAAATGAGCCCGGGGGCAATTGCTTCCTATTAACCTTCAGAGAATCCCTACTCGGGGTTCCCCTCTGGCTCATATACTCTGCATGTTTGTCTCCGAGAGATGGATGATACTTTCAATATAGTTCTCTTGTTGAACTCCAACCCCTAAGTACAAGCATTGAGGCTTTTTGATTTGGTGCCGCTGCATATGGGAGATTTTCACGGGGTTCAAAGCTGTCTACTTTTAAGTCGGAACCAAAATGTTTTTTGGGCAATTTAACTTCCAGTGAGCTGCTAGAGTAAGACCAGGTAGATAGCTGCTTTCTCTGTTTGGTCTATTGGGTCCATCAGCTTGTTAGCACTGCGAGATTTTCTTTAGAAAATCAATGCATTACAGTTTTCTTGCAAACTATTGCACAGGTACCTGATTGTCTGCTGCATCTGTAGTCGATCGGGATCTGTGGCCGAAAAGGTTGTCAGACTTGTGCCAGCTGGAACACCTTCCTCAAATCGGATGTATTTTGGATTAGTTGGGAAGTACGGGGGTTCATTGACATCCTGCACAGATATGGTTACACCAGCAGTGGATTGGAGGGAGGACTGGATCCCACTGGCCAGATGGGCCTGGTTGGACACCACGACCGTCAGCATGAAGGCTCGGTTCATCTCAAAGTCAACCGCCTAGAAGACGAAAGGACATCAAAGAAGTTAGTAAGTTTTATTTATTTATTTATTTATTTTACTGTGAAGGCATTTGTCCTGCCTCAGTCAAACATCCACAACCTTCCAATCCGCCATTCAACCCCAAGAACTACGAGAAATATTTTCACCTCTGCAAATTACTCTCCTACTCTCACTACTTCACACATCAGGGGATCCTTCAAATAGTGTCCTTGCTTCACTTCTCTCTTTCTCTGTCATCTTTGGTGTTCATTAACTGTGATTTACATATCTTAATGACTTATTGTAATCAAGAATTTTGTGTTTGTGTATATCCATCCATTATTCCTTTCGCGTTTGTCTTTTGCAAATCTATTATCAGCACCCTGAAATGTCAAAGCCTTCTCATCATCTCTCTAGAGAGCTGC
The DNA here is from genome assembly GCF_059441005.1 of Hippichthys cyanospilos. Lineage (NCBI taxonomy): Eukaryota > Metazoa > Chordata > Actinopteri > Syngnathiformes > Syngnathidae > Hippichthys > Hippichthys cyanospilos. Next base: position 19,359,410 of record NC_142370.1, read on the forward strand.
GTAAATGTGACAAGCTATGGTTAAGACCTTCGTATTTGTTTACAGATGAACCTCGCCGCCTCGTGGGAGAGTGTGCATACCTGGCGGCGGCAAATTCTTCTGTGCACTAGCTGCGCACTGGTAAAATATAAGAGGGTCTAATATGATGTCTTTACTTTACCTATTGCATGACGTGTGATCTAGACTATTCCGTCCGATGTTCCCTGGAGTGGATTTCTGTTTACCTTATGTGGCAGTCTATTCTATGTCATTCCCAGGGGGACTACCGTCTCCCACTTTTTGTTTTCCGATAATATCCCGCGTGTCTTTGTGGAAGCTTGCGGCAACTCTGCTGCCTGCTGAATTTTACAACAGGGAGTGAGGGATGGACAATGAAAGGCACTCATCTAAAGATAATGAAGAAAAGCAAAATACCAATGTGCACGATTCAGGGTCCTGAGGGAATCACATAAAATACTATTGTTGTTTCTTAACCATTATTGTTGGACATGAGATGAGAGTTGCTAAACTCATACACCATAAGGAAGTAATTTCTGCACACACACACACACACACACACACACACACACACACGCAAACAGCTGCTCATAGATGAATGCACGTATAGAGAGCCAGTACACAAACACACACTGTAATCTTTTTTTTTTTTTTGCCTTCATAGTAAATGGGTTAAACAAGCTGGGCCAACCGTCATTCGAATGGCTGAACACAGGAACATGACAAATCATTCTTGTTTCTGTCGTTCACTACAGCAGGTATCCCATTATAAGTGTATAAAACCGCTGCCTCTGTAATTGGTAAATCAATACCTTATTGCTACAGTGGTCTTGCCAGCCGTTGTGCTAAGATGTGAGTGTGGGTGTTTTTCAGAAGGACTTCCAATCCCTCATTTTGGACAAGAAAGGTCAATCCAAAGGCAAAGACTAAGGGCTTCATGTCTGATTACTGCTATTTGCACCCAAGATGGCAAGAGATCTGGCATTTAAGGTAGGATAAAGAATAACGTAACAATCTCCGCTACCAGAAAATGTTACAAAGTGATTGGCTTACCTTTACAACAGTCACCATGCCATCATTGGTTACAGGGTCAGTGCGAATGGTGAAATGTCCCGACGGATCGCCACTGATGATCCTGTAAATAGCATTCCAGTTGGGGGAATGCGGCTGGTCGGCATCGATCACCGTCAGGTTAGCCACCACAACGTCCACCCGGTTCTCGGGAACTTCACCGGAAAACTGCAGAGATCAGGGAAAAAAGTTACCTTGAAAAATGTTTTCAAGTCAAAATCAATTTATTTTGGTAAATGTCCTTTTGGGATGATTGAGCTGTTGACATGTGGCAATTTGTTCAAAACATTGTAGCCTTTCATTTCTCTTAAGCGTGGGAGTCGTCCTTTGGGCTTTTCGGGTAGAGTAAGTTTAATGTTCCTGCTTTTGCTACTGCTGGGCTGAAAACAAGCGGCAAACACAATTGCACAAAGTACATTCACATGCACATAGGTGCGTTGTCTAAAAGTTTTCTGCCTTTTCTGCACTCCTTGTCCTCATTCGGTGGCAATAATGTGCCTTTGAAAACTAAAGTCCGAAAAGTTGAGAGAGTGAAGAAAGCAAAGTGAAACCACCAGTGAAGGAAGATACAAGCTTTATTTGAGCTTAAATGAGAGGCTTTTAGTTTTCTTCTTGCTCTGCTAACATGTGCTCCGTCTCGATAAGCCTGACGGCGAGTGAGCTGCTGTCTGTCAGATGTCTGCTGTGGTGGGGATTGACCAAAGACACATAGGCTCGGAGGATAAAGATGAACCCAAGGACCCGCCCACACCAGCAACCCGAAAATGCTCGAGCTGGTTCGGTCTCGTACGGTCGAAGGGTGACTACGTACTTGCTTTGACTCATCTGGAAGCAACAGGCATGAAGCATCCTCCCGTCACCATGGGTAACAGATGCGGTTGAAGCTACTGAGCCGCTTATGTGAGTGTATGATATCAAAGAGCAAAGCCCCCGACCAAACACTTCAACGGGTTGTAATACCCGGCACAACCTTCGAATCAAGCAGCAAACAGTTGACAGCTTTGGCTGGATTAGGAGCCTGTGTCTGGAGAGCTGCTCAGAGACATGGTGACATTCTTAAGACAACACACAGGTCCAGGTGGCCC